>NW_027363390.1:0-470000 GCF_046119375.1 Phyllobates terribilis
AGGCAAGAAAGACTCTTCAACCAACACGCCCCTGCTGGTCCCCTAGAACCTGGTGAGCAGGTCCTGAAGCGGAAGAGAAGGCTACATAAGTTGGACGACCAGTGGGAAAGGAAACCCTACACCGTACTGCAGTCTGACCACGACAACCCAAAGGTGTGCGTAATCACCAAGGACTGAGGAGAAACCACTAGTGTCGTCTCCAGAGACCACCTCAAAAGGTGCCCCGAGCAACTCCGTAGTGCAGAAGAGGATCAGAGTGACCTTGAACCCGCAGAGGACAAGGAAGAAATGATCAGCACCGTTCTCGGAGAGTTTCCTCAGTCCTGGACTCGCATAAATGATGCCATAGTGGTACCCGTCCTGCATTTCCTGCAACCGGCCCAGCAACAACCAACACCAGAGGCGGAAGGTGAAGAGGAGCAAGCAGTTCCAGAGGCAGAAGAGCCTGTACCAGCAGCCCAGGAGAGTCAACCCTCTGCTGACAGTGAGCCTGCCATGCCTGCGGTAAGCCAAAGGACCCGCAGACAGCTGCCTGCCCTACCTGTACACCCAGCTGGTAGCTGTACCCCTAACGCTAGTGGGGAAAGCCAGGTTGGTCCACCACCAGACAGTGGGCTACGTAGGTCAACCAGGAGCACAAAGGGACAGATACCCGCTCGCTGGAAAATATAGGGTGCACTAAAATTGTAAATAACCCTGTTACCAAATGTTGAAATGTTTGCCAAGTTACATGCTTGTTTGGTAATTCTGTGTTTCAGTTTCTTGCAGCTACCGTAAGGACTCAAAGGTTATGGACTTTTTATAACCGGGACCTTGTATGGACTGCGTTCGGAGCCTAACCCAGGAATGAACTAAGACTGTAAAGGACTTGGGGTAGGACAGACCCCCACCTGGTTAAGGATCCCCGTTGTGCTGGTGATATGGACACCCGGTCACAGGCCACACTGTGACCTTAAGAACTCAATCTGTGCGTCGCTTGTATACTAATGTTTTATGGTCATGCATATTGTTCTTGTTACTGTTTAGTCTCGGAGTACTAAATTTCACTAGGGGGGAATGTGTCACCCTGGCCTGGATGCCACAAGTGTAATTAAAGCTGTGTCTCAGAGCAGGGGGGAGGTTCTCTAGTCAGGGGAACATTAGCATGCAATGCCTCCTGTCTCAGGCCAGTAGGGAGAGCAGGCTGCCCCTATAAAAGCTGGTGCTGGGGGCAGGGTTAGGGAGAACTTGATGGCCTGTCTCAGGACTGAGACTTGTCCCAGAGCAGAGCAGGGACAGAAAGTTGTATTGCACCTAAGAGGAAGTGTGGCAGGAGGAGAGCCACAAGCCAGAGACAAGAGGCGAAGTGAGCCTGTCTTGGCAGAGAAAGGACTTAATTTACTAGACTTTGGTGTCTGAGGCTGGAAGGATTCCACATTCTCCAGCAGATAACCAGTTTGCAGGGGACTGTATATTCCTTGGCCTAAGAAGCCTGGAGGCCCTGCCACAACAGAAGGGACCAGCAAAGCCGTACCAGGCTGGGAGCAGAAAGGAACCCATGTCGCAGGCGATACAGGCGAGAATACACGGAAAGCTCAGAAGCGTGGGCTGTTATCCTATAAGGAGGAGATAGTCAGAAGGAGCGCAGAAAGCACGGTAGGCCTACACCCTCACCCTGACCAGGGCCAATTTCCCCATTGCTCTCAGACATCCAGGTCCCCTCCTAGCTGGGACTGTTTATGGGTCAGTTTACCTGTTTCAGTAAAGACCCTGGACTGCAACCTGTTGTCTGTGTGCTCCTTGCTCCTCCAGCACTATCAGCACTGGGGCTCTCACTACCATCACTCCCAACATCCATATTACTGCCCTGGGGCCGCACTCTTCCCGTGGGGAGTCACACTACCCTAGCTGCACACCTCATCAGCCCCAGCGGTCTGCATGCAGCGGCGGTTCCTAATAACCGCAATCCACGGGTGGCGTAGTCGGACATTATCAATAGAGCATAGCAAGCTACCATTGGTCTGACCACCCTGAGCCACGGAACCGGGTTGCCACTACTACTCCCATCGTTTCCCTACCGCCCGGATCCGAGTGCCCCACGATCCAGGGGGAGAGTCACATGTCCTTGCCTGAGCCGTCCTATGCTGATGCCGCAGCCACTGCACCGCCATGCTAGCCACACACCTCCTGGCTGCCCACTGTGTTTCATAGTGCTTGACTGTACAGCTGCCATTTCTGGGCCTAAACTGCTAAGCATGTCCTTGCCTGACTCGTCCTAACTCTCTACCGTGCTTCTGATGCTGCAGCCACTGCACCGCCATGCTAGCCACACACCTCCTGGCTGCCCACTGTGTTTCATTGTGCTTGACTGTACAGCTGCCATTTCTGGGCCTAAACTGCTAAGCATGTCCTTGCCTGAGCCGTCCTAACTCTCTACCGTGCTGCTGATGCCGCAGCCACTGCACCGCCATGCTAGCCACACACCTCCTGGCTGCCTACTGTGTTTCATAGTGCTTGACTGTACTTCTGATGCTTGGAAACGTACTCTCATGCGTTTGTACCCTCAAAAAGAGTTGTGAGAATAGGGCTTATTTTTAAAATTACTTATTGACAACAAGCCAGGACTTTTTCGTCCTCAAAACAGTGCCACTTTAGGGATCATTTTTGGATGGCTTGATAAAAAGCCTTTGTATTTCCCAAATGATTTTGTAACTAGTAAACCAATTGCAGGCCACAAGAAAAGGGATATTTTTTTCACTTCTGGTTGGGAGGCCATTATTTTTTCACAATTAAAACATCACAGTACACCTGTTTTGTCTCCCTATTAAATAGAAATTATTTGAACATCACTTATTCATTTAGAAAAGGGCAAAGCCACTCAAACAAGGATAATTATTACACTTAACGATGTGAAAATGCCACGGATACTTCCAGTTTCACCACCTGTCTATAAACGACAGCAAGACCTGCATCTTTTCTTCCCCCCAACTCCCCAAAAAAGGGATAATTTTTAGGCCGTTGAAACAATTTAGTTAGCCTAAAAATTCTGATACTGCAATGTGTTGTGAAATATGCTGCTGCTTACCTTTGTCTGCCATCTCTGATCAGATAGGGGCTTCTCCGGAAGGTAAGCCCTGAAGTGGATTGGCCTTTTTATGCCATTACACATCACTATGTGGCATTGCTGAAGTTAGAGCTAAGTGTAGACACCTACTTTAGTGTTGATTTTCGGCAGTATCCGTACGAGGATACTAATGCCAGTGCAGTGCGCTGTTCACTTCCTTATTGAAGGGCAACACCACAAAACTTACTGGCCCTAATTATATGGCAAGAACAATCTGCATATTGTAACTAGCCATCAGATTGTAGGACACTCTTTCCTCACTCGCCATTCTTCCTCCCATCTAGGTTTATGGTTAGGTTGGATCCACAGCAATCAACAAGTTTTCTTGGTTGTGCAACACCTCTGTACGTACAAGACGTATGCATAGTGAGAAGACATCACAGCTCACAGCCTAGCCATCCAGATACGGAGAAAAAGCCATAAAACACTGAAAAATTGTACAGATAGTGTGTGACAACACAACTGGGAGGAGAATAGTGAGGGAGGAGAATAGTGAGGACTGTCATATATGTTTTATCAGGGCATCTAGGGGATTTGAAGTGCCATTGATTTGGATGAAATCAAATGTCTTGGAGAAGTTTGGTGAAGCTGGTAAATGTAAATGTAATCTGCTCGTCTGTATTCATTATTTTATGTTCTTACACACACACCCCTTTTCTAACCCTAGCTAGGGTTGGGTTAGTGTTAGGGTAAGGTACAGGGCCAGATATAGGGCTACTGATAGAGCTAGGTTATCAGGTCCCTCAGCATTTGAACAACCATTACACAATGGAGTTGTGCTGTTCCAGCTCCATACATTGAATAAATTCTGCTACCAGGGACCTGCTAACATCGGATCTCCAAGGGTGACTGTTGCCTGATCCACAACTGATCTGAAATTGATTTCCTGACTTCATATGTTATCAGTATCCTAATTCTGGGACCATCTATTTTATGCCATAACATACATAGGCAGATTAATCAAGACAGTGCTGGATCATTCTCCGTAGATGTCTATTGTCTATTGCCAAAATATGTGTATCTGGTAGACATCAGTGGATCAGGTAATATTACAATAAGCCTGTTAGTGCAGATTTTCCCAGGAACGTCGATTTAAAGCCGTTCTTCTCAGAGAGTTTAATATCCTGTAATATACTCTGGGGTCTCTCCAAACTTCAGAACATAATAAACGTAATATGTAAAAAAAAGGAAAAATACTTATACTGGCTTCACTGCTCACCTCTCCGGACTCTCCCTCCTTACAGTCACCCATCCGTACTCATTGCATCTTCAGATTGCCACCGCTTACATTAATTTCCTTGGGCCTCTCATGTTGGGCCCGGACGTCCTGGTCTGATGAGCCCCGGGAAGGTTATGTGCAAGCTTGTGCCAAGTGTCACGAGGTCGTGACTTTGCGTGCACGCTGTGAAGAGCGTCGGTGATCTGAAGATGACTGGACAGGTTACGATGAGGAGCGGAGGAGCCGGTATTTATCTTTTTACATTTTGATGGCCTTTAATGGTTCTGCAAAATAAATTTTGCTGAATCCGCTTGGAAGCAAATTACAAACACTCTACATTTTGGTGAATGTGGATTTTTGTAAAATTCAAGTAGAATTCCACTCCAATTTATTCGCTCATCTCTACGATATAGGTACAGTTTTGAAATGTAGAAGACATAGCTAGTTACTATCAGCAATAAAACAAACAAAGAGTATTTTTTATAATATTTATTTAAAAATATATACATTTGGGGACTATCAAGTTTTCTCCATCCTGCTAACAGTCCCAGTACTTCTCCACTTTGTGCACAGGATGTCCATTGATAGATGTTTCACACTGAAGTCTCGTAAAATATGACTTCCACTCTTTTCAGTTGTTCATAGATTTCGTTACTGCGTGTTCCAACTTTAGCCACTTTAGCAGTTCCAATACTTTTCCACTTGGTGGCCAGGATGTCCACGGCATGGTTACTTGCCTCCTGCACCACTGGATTATAGATTTGACTTGTGAGTCTCCTCAACCCTTTAAACACGTCTTCTAATTTTGACGGATAGAGTTCTTCATAGGGTAAAGCGTCTCTGATCATAGTGAGGTGTTTCAGTACAGCGTCTACCTCGTCTACCATATACAGCATTTCGGTACTGTGGATCATCATCTTCACCAGAAGGGCAGGTTCTTTTTGCCCGAGTTGTTCATATATTTTGCAGGACTTTTCGCCATCAGCACATAACAGTTCTTCTACGTTGTTACATCCGATGTAAGGCAGACAATGCAACAAGGCTGCAATACCGGATGCCTTAACCTGCTGGTCTTTACTGTGTAACTTTATCAGTAAGTCAGGCAGGCATCTCCTGATGTGGTGACTGAAGCCTCTCTTGTCCCTGTTGCAGTTCTGGGCGAGATCTGCAAATAGTGAAGTAGAGTATGTGCGGATCAGTGGGTTTGGGGCGTTTAGGTAGTCAGTACAACGATTGACAATCTTCCCAAATTTCCTGCCAAGTTTTGATCTTTTCAGCAGTATGACAAACTTTGATAGGGCTTGTAAGCTTTTGATGACAACTTTTAGCTTCCTATGATCCGTTAGTTTACTGTAAAGGCAGCCATAGATGACGTCTTTCAGTTGATGCACCTGTCTTGGTGCACCTATACTAGCATTTCCCATAGCTTCTACAGCAAGACAGACCTCAAGCTCGTCCGAGCTATCCATCTTTGAAGCCATGAATAAGATCAAGTCTTTTGCCATTTTCCCCTCCAGGAGCTCAGGATGAAGTAGGAGCTCCGAGAAGAACATGATGCTGATGAGTTTGCTGGTTCTTACAGCAGATCTCATTGCTATAAGCAGGTAATGGATGACCTTTTTCCTTTCCTCATCAGTTAAGACACAAGTAATGTAACGACACATCGCAGCCTGGGTTGTGTCTGTGTCTTGGAGGACATGAGAGTCATCCTGATGGTTAATGAACCCATAGCTAGGGTGCAGAAGATGATAATAAAAATCAAAGCTGTCAGATGGTCCAGCTTGGTGTTGTGTATGGACAATCAAGTCATCCACTGTCAGTATATTCTGCGCTGCAATTATCTCATTCCAAACTCTGATGGTTTTGGTGGAAATCAGATCCAGTGTTTTCAGTTCGCTGCTCTGTAGATGTTCCTCATCGATTTCCAAGAGCTCCATGACGTCTTCAGAGCGGTATACAGCAATGTTAGCCAGGAGCGTCATAGCTGCACCAGTTATTCCCTGATGTCTCTCACTTTCTGCTTTGAGCATCAGACAGTAGGTCTCATCAATCAGCTCATCAGTCAGAAAGTTCTCAGCGTCCGCTCTGGCAGATGTTACAGTTGCCAAGAACAGGAGGGCATTCACCAAATCCTGTCCATCCAGATCATGCAGATGTTCTATAAGCACGCTGGTCATGGTCTTCATTTCTTCAGGCTCATATGATGTGACAATGCCTGGAATAGTGTCCTCCAGGAGTGGGACAGCGAGCAGATCCAGCAAGGCCAACAGGTCTTTATGTTGATCGCTGGATGCCATGCTGGAATGCTTCATCATGTAATCAGAGGAAATCTGCCAAGAAAGGAATATTATGTTAGAAGAAATGTCATGTAAATTATCAATGGAATTAACATTCATTAATTGAAGGTAAATTATCATTATTTCTACAATATAAATGCAAATAATAAAATGATATTTCACATTACAGCTGGAGAACAGATGAGGATGCAGCCAACGCCATATTGAAAACCAATGGATGCTGTGGGTTTTCTTTACATACATTACCCATTGGCACAGGGGGCTTCACCGTGCAGGGTAAGGTAAGCCCTCGGTCTTCTTATTCCATTACACATCACTATGTGGCATTTCTGAAGTTTGAGCTAAGAGCAGACTCGTTTTGTAATGTTGGTTTTTGGCAGGATCGGTACAAGGATACTAATACCGATACAGTGATCTGTTCACCTCCTTATGGGAGGAGAACATAAAACTTACTGGACTTAATCATATGGAATGAACAATCTGCATATTGTAATTAGAGATCAGAACCCGTCAGTAGTTACTAATCTGCGGTTTATCACTTTTTGGCATTACTCTAGTGGGGGAGCCCAGTTAATTTACGGAGTGCGTGTCTCCAGAAGCACAAGCTGGATACAATGTATTGGCCACTACAATGTACGAGCACAACACTATTTGCAATTTTTACTCTGTAATATCCACTGAAAAATAACCCATAAAGTCAAAGTTGTTTTTTCACAGTAGATGAATTTCTAGAGATGTGTAATGTCTAAATGGGGTCACTTGAAGGAGGATTCTGCTGTTCTGGCACTTAGGGCCTCTGCAAACTATTCCAGTAGAAAACCTGCTCCAAAAATCATATCGTGCTCCTTCCCTCTGGAGCCCGGCCGCGTTACCATAGAGTAGATTCTGCCCACATATGGGAGATCACTGCACTCAGGAGAAATTGTACCACTCATTGTGGCTTCCAGTTTCTCCTGTTACCCTTGTGAAAATGAGAAGTTTAGGACTAAAGCAACATCTATGTTACACAGAAAATGTCATTTTCATTTCTTTCTAAAGGGTTAACAAGCTTTCTGCAGGTTTTGAATACAATCAAGGGTGCAGATTTTAAAATCGGGTCTTGTTTGCTGGTTTTCCTGACATATAGGCCCCTCTAAGTTACTTCAAAGGTGAAATGGTCCCGAAAAATCTAGGTTTTGTCAATTTCATTAAAAAAATGAAAAATTGCTGCTAAACTTTTAACCCTTCTAACTTCCTAACAAAGAATTTTTTTTTTAAGAATGAAGCAAATGTAAATAAGATATGTGCAAGGGCGTCCATAGAAATCATGGGGCCCATAGCAAAAGTCTGAAAGGGCACCTACATCACCCCCACCATAAAAACAAGAAAAAAGCTAAAATAATCAACAGGTCCTCTTAAACCCAGGCATGCATGTATTGGTTATAGGCCAAACCTTGTATAAGGAAAAGATTGTCTGGAAATAGAAGGCAATGGCATTTTTAGAGCTCGGCTTTGATTTTTTTCACATTTGAGTAAAGTAAAACACTTACATCTAACAAGATATGTTCCTTGTAACAGTCAAAATAAGTAGCAGGGATGAGAAGATAAAGCAGGACAACCTGAAACAGCCAAATATATAGAAAGTATTTACTTTACATGGGAACTGAACCTTCAACAAATTGTATCAATCAATGATAAAATGATCAATGAGCGCTATTCCTCCCATCAAGTGCACACATTGCCACTTATGCTTAAATGTTACACAATATTATAGTTACCCTTTAACTACTTTTACATGTGATGTCAATAGTAGCAATAAAGAATTCAGCTGATATCTTAGTAATAGACAGGGATCTTCTTGTCAAGATTTCAGCTCTGTAGTAGTTTATCCACCCTAAAATGAAGAATAGATTGGTCAGATTTTATTCTTTTATTTTTCAGCAGGAAATGTTTGTTCTATTAACCTCAGAATACTTACAGTAATAGCTGGTGAATTCCACAATGCAAATCAGGTTTCTTAGCCAAAAACAAACTTTAAAGTAGCGTTTTCACTGCTCCACAAGGAAAAGTGTGATAAGTTCCGAGCAGTAGAGTGTTATTCCAACCTATAATCCAAGTCACAGATTAGATTTTACCATTTTATTTCCCCCAGTCCTGTGTGTACAGCAATGGTAGACCCCATCAGCACAAACTACAACTTGACACAGGTTTTATTTTAGATCTAAACCAAATAATTTTCAGCATTAAGCCATGTTCACACGTCCAGTATTTGGTCAGTATTTTGCAGCAATAAGAAATGCTCAAATAGGCAATTAAGTGACACAATCAGCCAACAAGCAACCGAATGATAGTCGTTAAATGCCATAAGTTGGCTTGTACAACCCCGGCCTAAATCAATGGTCGGTGCCAACAGTCAGCACCTCCGCCATTATACTCACCCTAAAGATGTCCGGCTCTCTGCTGTGTCTTGTACACGCTGAAGGTCTCTTCTCAGCTGATGGACGGTGGTGACTGACGTCCTCTCTGTGGTCCTTGACCAGACAGAGTCAGGAGTAAAATCTGAAGGAGATGAAAACATATTGATGCCATTTTACATCATGCCATAACAAATGGTGTCATGTACCACAATACGTGGTACCATGTGCCATAATACTTGGTGCCAACAGCCATGGTCCGACCTCCTCCACTTATCTAATCAGTCTAAGTAAGAGGGACACAGGAGCCCAGCACCTCCGCCATTATACTCACCCTAAAGATGTCCGGCTCTGTGCTGTGTCCTGTACACGCTGAAGGTCTCTTCTCAGCTGATGGACGGTGGTGACTGACGTCCCCTCTGTGGTCCTTGACCAGACAGAGTCAGGAGTAAAATCTGAAGGAGATGAAAACATATTGATGCCATTTTACATCATGCCATAACAAATGGTGTCATGTACCACAATACGTGGTACCATGTGCCATAATACTTGGTGCCAACAGCCATGGTCCGACCTCCTCCACTTATCTAATCAGTCTAAGTAAGAGGGACACAGGAGCCCAGCACCTCCGCCATTATACTCACCCTAAAGATGTCCGGCTCTCTGCTGTGTCCTGTACACGCTGAAGGTCTCTTCTCAGCTGATGCACGGTGCTGACTGACGTCCCCTCTGTGGTCCTTGACCAGACAGAGTCAGGAGTAAAATCTGAAGGAGATGAAGATATATTGATGCTATAATACATGGGGTCATAATACGTTGAGCAGCTTGCCATGCCCCATACACAGTAAATAGCTGGCTGCCATTATTATTACTATTCTTTATTTCTAAAGGGAACCTGTCACCTGATTTCTCCGGCCCAAACCCCGGGAGCATGAACTGCAGTCTGCCAGCACAATTGCAGCAAGGTACATTATGTACAATGAAGAGCGAGCCGGAAACCATAGCCAGAGACAAGACTAGTCCAGCCAAGTCACTCGCCCACTGGCGGAGAATCATAGAGTGACTGCAGACTTGTAGACCGGACCACCCTGGTAATTCCAGAGTGCTGTACATGTGGAGAGGGTTCACATATATACGTACAGTACAGCAAGAGATGAATGCATTTTTGCACTTTATCCCCCCTCCCACCTTATAATCTCCATCTATCTATCAGCGTTCACATCAGCGATGTTGTCACGTGATCGCAGGGCATCAGTGGGCTGTCATGACAAACCGGAGTCTGCAGAAGACCCCCGTGCCTTTCATTGTGAATCTCCTGTGATAACCGGCTCATAAAAAAAAAATACACATATTTGGTATCATCGCGTTAAGAAATGTTCAATCTATCAAAATATTAAGTAATCAGATCAGTAAACGGCGTAACGAGAAAAAAAATCCAAACTCCAGAATTACGTTATTTTGGCCACCGCAATATTGCAATAAAATGCAACTAGAGGCGATCAAAACATTGTATCTACCCCCGAAATAATGAAAAATGACAGCTCCGTGCACAAAAAATAATCCCTCACCCGGCCCCAGATCCCGAAAAATGATAACGTTACGGGTCTTGGAAATAATAATATGGAAAAAATAATGATGGGATAAAAACGAGCAGTCTTATAATTAACAGCACAGAATAGATTTACCTCCAGATGGAGAAGTCCTCAGTCAATGACTTCAAGAAAATCCAGAAATAATCCGATAATCCAGAAGTAATTCGATAATCCAGATGTAATCTACTAATCCACAAGTAAACCGCTAATCCACAAGGAAATCGCAAATAATTCACTAATCCACAAGTAAATCGCAAATAATTCGCTAATCCACAAGTAAATCGCTAATCCACAAGAAGAAGATCTAAGTAAGTGCTGTCAGAAGACGAACAAATACCAAGTCTGACCTGTGTGAGATGGGACGGAATGTTTATAGGTTCCGCTCTATTGTGACATCACTCACCAGTGTGACATCACTGCCAGCTTCCATATAAGGTAAGTGATGATGTCACAATGCAGCGTAGTAACCAATACTTTTTAACCCCTTAGATACCGCCATAAATTGTGACAGCGGAATCTAGATGGCTATTGCAGGGGAAGGGCTTACTCTTAAGCCTATGGTAACCTGAGGCCAAGTAATGGCTTTAGGTTAGCCATCTTTGGGGCCTGGAATATGCAGGGTCCTACATGTGAACTTTCAATATAAAACAGACAGACCTAATATTCTGCAGTACTGAAGTATTGCAGGATATTAGATCAGTGACTGTAAAGTAAAAGTTAAAGCTACGTAAAAAATAAATCTAAATAAAGTATGAAATAAAAGTATTCTGCTACTAAACTTGAAAGTGAAAAAAAAAAGTACACTTATGTGGTATCTTCCCATATGAAATGATCCAAACTGTAAATCTGTACCATATCCCTGGCTTACTGTGCTTTCACATTACGCTCATTATCCCTGTCGGGGGCTATATCCAAACCCCCCACAAAACGGGATTCAGACATATGTGCCTATGGGGCCATATACTGTAATGGTGCTGACAGAGCGAACGTGCGTTCTGCTGGCATTATTTTCGGAAGTGTACACTTACTGGAAGCGGACTTTCAGATGCAGTCTATTATGTCTGAGTGTCCGCCTCCTGTAGGCGTGTGTTACGCCCTCCCTGGACAATGGGGAATACTCGGTGCTGGGCCAGTAGATGGTGTGGGGTGATGTCGTCGTGGCCGTGGCCCGGACCGTGGCCCAGGGCTGTCACTAAAAAGGGGGGGTTGTAATGTTCGACTACGCCACCTGTGGTGTCTGGTGAGGATCACCAGTGCTGCTTCAGTCCTCTGAGGCCGGTGTTCTGGCAGCTTAGTTGGTGCGGCTCCCCACAGGTGGAGCGGGGCCTCAGGGCAGTGTAGTGAGATGTAGAGCGATGGCGGGTGCAGTGCCGCGGAAGAAAGAATAGGCAGAGGCGGTAGTTGAAGTCATCCGAGTCTTTACTCACTTTGATGATTTATCAGCTGCAAAGCTTCTCTCTGCTTTCACACGGTGAGCTGTGGCCACCAGGAAGGGGTTCAGCACTTTCCAAGTAGATCAGGAGCACCTGTCAGGACCCCTCTCTAGTGTGTTCCTCTCCTCCCTCGTCTTCTCCCACTGAGTCCCGTGTAGGTACTGCGATGTCCCTTGTGGGTAACGTGTAGTTTCCGGACCGACTGGGTGCCCTTTTGGTGACTTGTGGTGAGAACGTGGCGTAAGGCCGATTCCCTCTGGATAAACTCAGATTAGGGCATACAGGTGGCGACTCCGCTCGGTCCGTATCCCCCTGGGATCCACTAAGCCTCCGGACTTTTCCGACAAAGACATGAAGTGCAAAGTCAGATAATCAGGGACCGGTCACCCCTCGCGGGCCTTCTTGCATGGACCCTGACCGGGGACAGAGCCAGTACATAGTTACATAGTTTATAAGGCCGAAAAAAGACAAGCGTCCATCCAGTTCAGCCTATTTCTTGTGCACTGCAGCTATTCCGCAGCGTTGATCCAGGGGAAGGCAAAAAAAAAACATGCGGTATAGGCCAATTTACATCATTGAGGAAAAATTCACTTCCCGACTCCAATCTGGCAGTCAGATTAAATCCCTGGATTAATTAACTATCACTAAGCATAAGATGTAATTTTATTAGTGTTGAGCATTCCGATACTGAAATATCGGGTATCGGCCGATATTCGCAGTATCGGAATTCCGATACTTAATTCCGATACTTTTGCAATATCGTATACCGGAATCGGAAGTTCCCATAATGCAATGAGCCATTTTCATTTTATTCAGCCAATGAGGATCCTAAGAAGTGTGGGCACATCCTGTTAGGCATGTAGGCATCTTAACTAATGGCATGGCTGTGATTGGCTGCTGAAATGATGTCATGATGCACTATAAAAGCCGCCGCCGCCATTTTGAGCTCACTCTGCTGTGAATTCAGTTAGGGAACACTGTTGTTCTGAGGGACAGTTTTAGCTACCTATTTGGTCTATTCTGCTTTACCCAAGCTACTTTATAAATCGCTGTGCCTTGCAGCGCTAGTCCACAGTTCTCTGTGCTGTTCACCGCTTTCTGCAAGGTCTCTGTGTGTGAGTGCAGCTTACCCTGTAGTGTGTGCTTCAGCCACGTCTGGTTGTAGTGCGCTCAGTGTGTGTCACTGCCTCATACATTGTCCTTTTTTGCCAATTCATAATTTTTCCTGATATCTCCTATTAGTGTGGTGGTTCCATCCGTATTCAGCTAAATTGGTTCCAAACACACTATATAGGAGTAGTTAGAGGAGCCTTTCTGCAGCATTGGGCCCTGCAGCCCCAGCCAGATTAGTATTAGCCTATTTTTTGCAGCCTCATCTATTGCATTGTAGGTTACCTTCCTACATTGTAATAGCTACAAAAAGTTTGTGATACTATCGTTATTACATCTTTAGGCACATCCAGTGTCTTTTTGTGACAAAAAAAACCTAAATAAAGTTCACCAAACACTCCACTTTACAGTTGTGTAGGCCACATTAGCTCATATTAAAGTCTAGTCCACACTTTATAAAATTAGTGTTTCTTATACCTGTTAGCAGCTGTTCAGGAATAAGCACACTAAGCCCTTAGTACTTTTCTGCCTATCTTTATCAGTCTACCAAGATGAAGAAGGCAGGGAGTAAGGCATGTGGTCGTGGGCGTGGGCGTGGAGTTTCTGCAGGGAGAGGACGTGAGGATTCTGTGCCTGCAGGAAGAGGACGTGGGGATTCTGTGCCTGCTGCGGGCACCAGTGACTCAGAATCCCCCAGTTTTACCAGGGAACAGTCCTTTATGCGCAGCTTTGTAGGAGCTAGCCGTACCCCACTGCTGCGCGAGGACCAAATTGAAGCCGTTGTCGGATGGATGGCAGCTAACGCATCGACTTCAATTAGTTCCAGATCCTCTCAGGTCCTGAGCACTGAAGAGCACCCATCTGTCTCTTCACCACTGCCAAATTGCCCAGGCAGTCAGAGAGCCCTGGACAGGAGCCAGCTCTACTTCTGTTCTCTGAATCTCTTGGCTTGGAAAGAGGGGGCCAGCCAAGCAGAATTCTAGAATTTGAAGAAGAGGTAGTATGCAGTGATGCGCAACCGTTTTGTCTCTCTGAATCTGAAGAGGCGGGTGGGCCAGTGCCTATGGTCAGCAGCACACCTCAGTACGCATCTGATGATGAGACTCAGGTGCCACTTTCTGGTGCGTACTGTGCTGTCGAGACTACCCAGGAGAAGCAGTTGTTTGAAGAGGGTGGTGTAGATGATGAGGTCCTTGACCCATCATGGCGTGAGGGACAGGAAGGTGGTGGGAGCAGCTCTGAGGAAGAGATTCCCCGAACGGCCCAAAAAGGAGGGAGAGGGAGGGGGCAGACTTGGTTGCCTGTAGCCTCCACTTCGGCACCCATTAGGAGCATGGCTCTTCCAAAATCCAAAGCGGGCGCTCCCAAGACTTGCAGTGCCTGGTCCTTTTTTGACACAGTTGCAGATGACATTTGCTTTGTCAAATGCAAGCTGTGTAATCAGAAGGTGAAAAGAGGGAAAAGTGTCAGCAACCTCAATACCACAAATATGTGGAAACATGTGCGGACCAAGCACGTGGTGGAGTTACAAAAACACACTGAAGACCTAGGCCAACCTACAGCGCCACCTACCACCTCTTCAGCTCGTGTTGTAGCCTCTTCCTCCAGCTCACACACAGCTGGTTCGGCTTCCTCACAGGATCGCCATGGAAGAATCTCTGGCACTGTTGTACAGAGACACAGTGTAATTCCACCCACAGCACCACTTTCCCAGTCATCCTCACACTCCCAGGCCAGTCTACAGCCATCGTTAGCACAGGCATGGGAGAAAAGGCGCCCATACTCGGCAAACCACCCCCGAGCACAGGCTCTGAATGCTGGCATTGCTAAACTACTGGCCCTTGAAATGCTATCATTCAGGCTGGTGGAGACTGACACATTCCGTAACTTTATGGCATTGGCAGTCCCACAATACAACGTGCCCAGCCGCTTTTATTTCAGCAGGCAAGCCGTCCCTGCCCTGCAACATCATGTGGAGGGAAAAATTAAACATGCGCTACAAAACGCCGTCAGTAGCAAGGTCCACCTGACCACCGATGCGTGGACCAGTAAGCATGGACAGGGACGATACCTTTCCCTCACTGCCCATTGGGTAAATGTTGTGGAGCCGGGTACAAATCTTGAGAGTGGCGCTGTACGTGTTCTGCCAACTCCAAGGATTGCAGGAATCCAGTCTGTACACTGACTCCTCCTCATACTCCAGTTCCTCTGAATCAGCGCTGCAGGAGCCGTCACGGTCTACCTCCACATCGACCCGTGAACGGTTACCTGTTATGATGACCGATATGAGCACAGCCGTGGCCAAACGTCAACAGGCCGTATTAAAATTAATTTCTTTGGGGAATCGAAGCCACACAGCGCAGGAGCTCTGGAATGCCATCAAGCAGCAGAGCGACGTGTGGTTTGTGCCAGCGAATCTCCAGCCAGGCATGGTAGTGTGTGACAATGGCCGAAATCTGGTGGCAGCTCTGGGCCTAGGCAACCTCACTCACATCCCATGTCTGGCACATGTGCTCAACTTGGTCGTGCAGAGTTTTTTGAGGGACTATCCGGATCTTGATGCACTGCTTCACAAGGTCCGCATAGAGTGCGCTCACTTGCGGCGTTCCAGCAATGCAAGATCACGCATTGCAGCTCTGCAGCGCCGATTACGTCTTCCGGAACATCGCATCATATGTGACCTACCCACCAGGTGGAATTCAACGTTACATATGTTGGAGAGGTTGTGTGAGCAGCAGGCAGCAGTAATGGAGTACCAGCTGCAGCAGGCGCAAACAAGTCGCAGTGCGCGCCGTTCACACTTCACCACCACTGAGTGGGCCTCTATGAAGGACATTTGCCACGTTTTGCGTGCCTTCGATTATTCCACGCGGATGGCGAGTGCAGATGATGCACTAGTCAGCATGACTATCCCTCTTATCTGCCTGCTTGAAAAAACACTGCAAGCACTAAGGGACGAGGTTTTGGAAGAGGTGGAGGATGAGGAGTCACAAATGCCATCTGCTTCTCTACAGTCTGCGCAACGTGGTTCCTCACAAAGGCCTAGGCAGGGGACACTTTGTGCGGAGGATGAGGAGGAGTCAATGGATGAGGAAGACATCTGTCCAGAGGAGGGAGGTACACAATGCTCTAGTAGTCAGTATCTAGAGCGAGGGTGGGGTGATGCAGAGCAGGCAGAGATCACGCCTCAAGCAGGGGACAGCGTTTCTTGGCCAGTTGGCAGTCTGCAGCACATGGTTGATTTCATGCTGCAGTGCCTGAGAAACGACCGCCGCATCGCCCATATTCTCAACACGGCTGATTATTGGGTGTCCACCCTCCTAGATCCTCGCTACCGGGACAACTTACAAAGCCTCATAACACCATTGAACCGGGAGCGTAAAATGCGGGAGTACCAAGACGCACTGGTGCATTCCATCATGTTCTCCATTCCAACCGAGAGCAGTGCTGCTAGTGCTTTACAAAGCAGCTCAGTGCGTCGAGGCAGTGGAGGAAGCTCTGCACTAAGAGGGAGCAGAAGCAGCGCCTCAGCACAAGGCAAGACCAGTATGGCCCAAATGTGGCAAAGTTTTGTGTCCCCGCCGCCACAAATGTCTACACCATCACAGACGGCTCCAGTCAGCAGGAGGCAACGTTTCCGTCAGATGGTGACAGACTACATGTCTTGCCCTCTTAGTGTACTCCCAGACGGCTCTTCTCCCTTCAAGTTTTGGGTCTGTAAGCTGGATACATGGCCAGAGCTTAGTCAGTATGCATTGGAGGTGCTAGCTTGCCCTGCTGCTAGTGTATTATCGGAACGCGTCTTTAGTGCCGCAGGTGGTGTACTAACAGACCGTCGCATGCGACTATCCTCCGATAACGTTGACCGGCTTACTTTTCTCAAAATGAACAAGGCCTGGATCTCTCATGAATTTGCCAGTCCTCTTCCAGAATAAATAATTGGTTGGCAACAGTATCCAGGTCTCCTGTTCTGTTCATGTTTCTACCACCTGAACTGTAATCCCTGAGCTCCAACACCGCCAGTTGGTGCTCGGAAGTGCCGTCTGCACAGTCAACACTTGCTGCCATGTTATTGGGGTTCAGTAACGTCAGCTGTTCCCCTGCTGTGCGGACGGCAATTTCTCCTGCTCTGTCCACATTCTCACTACTACAGATTTGAAAGTTTCTCCAATTACACCTCTGGCTCCTCTGTTTTCAGTATTATCCCTGAGCTCCAACACCGCCAGTTGGCGCTCGGAAGTGCCGTCTGCACAGTCAACACTTGCTGCCGTGTTATTGGGGTTCAGTAACGTCAGCTGTTCCCCTGCTGTGCGGACGGCAATTTCTCCTGCTCTGTCCACATTCTCACTACTACAGATTTGAAAGTTTCTCCAATTACACCTCTGGCTCCTCTGTTTTCAGTATTATCCCTGAGCTCCAACACCGCCAGTTGGCGCTCGGAAGTGCCGTCTGCACAGTCAACACTTGCTGCCGTGTTATTGGGGTTCAGTAACGTCAGCTGTTCCCCTCCTGTGCGGACGGAAATTTCTCCTGCTCTGTCCACATTCTCACTACTACAGATTTGAAAGTTTCTCCAATTACATCTCTGGCTCCTCTGTTTTCAGTATTATCCCTGAGCTCCAACACCGCCAGTTGGCGCTCGGAAGTGCCGTCTGCACAGTCAACACTTGCTGCCGTGTTATTGGGGTTCAGTAACGTCAGCTGTTCCCCTGCTGTGCGGACGGCAATTTCTCCTGCTCTGTCCACATTCTCACTACTACAGATTTGAAAGTTTCTCCAATTACACCTCTGGCTCCTCTGTTTTCAGTATTATCCCTGAGCTCCAACACCGCCAGTTGGCGCTCGGAAGTGCCGTCTGCACAGTCAACACTTGCTGTCGTGTTATTGGGGTTCAGTAACGTCAGCTGTTCCCCTGCTGTGCGGACGGCAATTTCTCCTGCTCTGTCCACATTCTCACTACTACAGATTTGAAAGTTTCTCCAATTACACCTCTGGCTCCTCTGTTTTCAGTATTATCCCTGAGCTCCAACACCGCCAGTTGGCGCTCGGAAGTGCCGTCTGCACAGTCAACACTTGCTGCCGTGTTATTGGGGTTCAGTAACGTCAGCTCTTCCCCTGCTGTGCGGACGGCAATTTCTCCTGCTCTGTCCACATTCTCACTACTACAGATTTGAAAGTTTCTCCAATTACACCTCTGGCTCCTCTGTTTTCAGTATTATCCCTGAGCTCCAACACCGCCAGTTGGCGCTCGGAAGTGCCGTCTGCACAGTCAACACTTGCTGCCGTGTTATTGGGGTTCAGTAACGTCAGCTGTTCCCCTGCTGTGCGGACGGCAATTTCTCCTGCTCTGTCCACATTCTCACTACTACAGATTTGAAAGTTTCTCCAATTACACCTCTGGCTCCTCTGTTTTCAGTATTATCCCTGAGCTCCAACACCGCCAGTTGGCGCTCGGAAGTGCCGTCTGCACAGTCAACACTTGCTGCCGTGTTATTGGGGTTCAGTAACGTCAGCTGTTCCCCTGCTGTGCGGACGGCAATTTCTCCTGCTCTGTCCACATTCTCACTACTACAGATTTGAAAGTTTCTCCAATTACATCTCTGGCTCCTCTGTTTTCAGTATTATCCCTGAGCTCCAACACCGCCAGTTGGCACTCGGAAGTGCCGTCTGCACAGTCAACACTTGCTGCCGTGTTATTGGGGTTCAGTAACGTCAGCTGTTCCCCAACTGTGCGGACGGCAATTTCTCCTGCTCTGTCCACATTCTCACTACTACAGATTTGAAAGTTTCTCCAATTACACCTCTGGCTCCTCTGTTTTCAGTATTATCCCTGAGCTCCAACACCGCCAGTTGGTGCTCGGAAGTGCCGTCTGCACAGTCAACACTTGCTGCCGTGTTATTGGGGTTCAGTAACGTCAGATGTTCCCCTGCTGTGCGGACGGCAATTTCTCCTGCTCTGTCCACATTCTCACTACTACAGATTTGAAAGTTTCTCCAATTACACCTCTGGCTCCTCTGTTTTCAGTATTATCCCTGAGCTCCAACACCGCCAGTTGGCGCTCGGAAGTGCCGTCTGCACAGTCAACACTTGCTGTCGTGTTATTGGGGTTCAGTAACGTCAGCTGTTCCCCTGCTGTGCGGACGGCAATTTCTCCTGCTCTGTCCACATTCTCACTACTACAGATTTGAAAGTTTCTCCAATTACACCTCTGGCTCCTCTGTTTTCAGTATTATCCCTGAGCTCCAACACCGCCAGTTGGCGCTCGGAAGTGCCGTCTGCACAGTCAACACTTGCTGCCGTGTTATTGGGGTTCAGTAACGTCAGCTGTTCCCCTGCTGTGCGGACGGCAATTTCTCCTGCTCTGTCCACATTCTCACTACTACAGATTTGAAAGTTTCTCCAATTACACCTCTGGCTCCTCTGTTTTCAGTATTATCCCTGAGCTCCAACACCGCCAGTTGGCACTCGGAAGTGCCGTCTGCACAGTCAACACTTGCTGCCGTGTTATTGGGGTTCAGTAACGTCAGCTGTTCCCCTGCTGTGCGGACGGCAATTTCTCCTGCTCTGTCCACATTCTCACTACTACAGATTTGAAAGTTTTTCCAATTACACCTCTGGCTCCTCTGTTTTCAGTATTATCCCTGAGCTCCAACACCGCCAGTTGGCGCTCGGAAGTGCCGTCTGCACAGTCAACACTTGCTGCCGTGTTATTGGGGTTCAGTAACGTCAGCTGTTCCCCTGCTGTGCGGACGGCAATTTCTCCTGCTCTGTCCACATTCTCACTACTACAGATTTGAAAGTTTCTCCAATTACACCTCTGGCTCCTCTGTTTTCAGTATTATCCCTGAGCTCCAACACCGCCAGTTGGCACTCGGAAGTGCCGTCTGCACAGTCAACACTTGCTGCCGTGTTATTGGGGTTCAGTAACGTCAGCTGTTCCCCTGCTGTGCGGACGGCAATTTCTCCTGCTCTGTCCACATTCTCACTACTACAGATTTGAAAGTTTCTCCAATTACACCTCTGGCTCCTCTGTTTTCAGTATTATCCCTGAGCTCCAACACCGCCAGTTGGCGCTCGGAAGTGCCGTCTGCACAGTCAACGCTTGCTGCCGTGTTATTGGGGTTCAGTAACGTCAGCTGATCCCCAGCTGTGTGTCCGGCAAATTCTCCTGCTTTGTCCACATCCACTGTACTACGGATTTAAAACCTCCTCCAAATACACCTCTGGCTCCTCCGTTTTTAGTATTTACCCTGGGCTCCAATACCGCTAGTTGCTGCTCAGAAGTGCTGTCTGCACAGTCAACGCTTGCTCCAGTGTTATTGGGGTTCAGTAACGTCAGCTGATCCCCAGCTGTGTGTCCGGCAAATTCTCCTGCTTTGTCCACATCCACTGTACTACGGATTTAAAACCTCCTCCAAATACACCTCTGGCTCCTCCGTTTTTAGTATATACCCTGGGCTTCAATACCGCTAGTTGCTGCTCAGAAGTGCTGTCTGCACAGTCAATGCTTGCTCCAGTGTTATTGGGGTTCAGTAACGTCAGCTGATCCCCAGCTGTGTGTCTGGCAAATTCTCCTGCTTTGTCCACATCCACTGTACTACGGATTTAAAACCTCCTCCAAATACACCTCTGGCTCCTCCGTTTTTAGTATTTACCCTGGGCTCCAATACCGCTAGTTGCTGCTCAGAAGTGCTGTCTGCACAGTCAATGCTTGCTCCAGTGTTATTGGGGTTCAGTAACGTCAGCTGATCCCCAGCTGTGTGTCCGGCTTATTCTCCTGCTTTGTCCACATCCACTGTACTACGGATTTAAAACCTCCTCCAAATACACCTCTGGCTCCTCCGTTTTTAGTATTTACCCTGGGCTCCAATACCGCTAGTTGCTGCTCAGAAGTGCTGTCTGCACAGTCAACGCTTGCTCCAGTGTTATTGGGGTTCAGTAACGTCAGCTGATCCCCAGCTGTGTGTCCGGCAAATTCTCCTGCTTTGTCCACATCCACTGTACTACGGATTTAAAACCTCCTCCAAATACACCTCTGGCTCCTCCGTTTTTAGTATTTACCCTGGGCTCCAATACCGCTAGTTGCTGCTCAGAAGTGCTGTCTGCACAGTCAACGCTTGCTCCAGTGTTATTGGGGTTCAGTAACGTCAGCTGATCCCCAGCTGTGTGTCCGGCAAATTCTCCTGCTTTGTCCACATCCACTGTACTACGGATTTAAAACTTGCTCTAATTACACCTCTGGCTCCACTCTGTTTTTAGTATTTACCCTGGGTTCCAGCACCGCCAGCTGGTTCTCGGTAGTTCCATTTGCTCTTGTACCTTCTACTACCCATCCGGGTTCCAGTACCGTCAGCTGGTTCTCGGCAGTGACTTTGGCACGGGTACTCCCTCCTGCCCATCCTGGTTCCAGCACGCCAGCTGTTTCCGGGTAGTGTCAACGTCACTTTGCCTCCAATGCGTTGTCCTGTCGTGTTGCGGTGGGGTTAGCTGACTCTATGGTGCCTGCAGTTTAGGTGACTCCTATGTGGGCTGCGGGATCTGGCAATGAAGGCTGGTTCCATAGTGCCAATAGGACAAGCACCCCCTGTAGGACTGTGGGTTTTGGTAACTGCGGCCGGCTCGCGGCCTTGAACTTTTTTTTACATGGGTACCTTCTGCTACCCATCCGGGTTCCAGTACCGTCAGCTGGTTCTCGGCAGTGCCTTTGGATTAGGTGCCTCCTTCTCGGTATCCAAGTTCCACCAACGTCTGCTGGTCCTTGGTAGTGCTTTCTGGCACAGGTACCTCCTGCTTCGTAACCGAGTTCCAGTACCGTCAGCTGGTCTTCGGCAGTTCCATTGGCTCTTGTACCTTCTGCTACCCATCCGGGTTCCAGTACCGTCAGCTGGTTCTCGGTAGTTCCTCAGCTTTCTTGTACCTTCTGCTACATTTCCAAGTTCAAGCTTTTTGAAATGGTTCTTGGTAATCACTCTAGATCTCCCTGACGAGGACCCTGAAGACGAGGACCCCGAAGACCAACCCTAAGAAGACGACGACCCCGAAGACGACGACCCTGAATACGAGGACCCTGAAGACCACCCCGAAGAAGACGAGGACCCTGAAGACCACCCCGAAGAAGACGAGGACCCTGAAGACCACCCCGAAGAAGACGAGGACCCTGAAGACCACCCCGAAGAAGACGAGGAACCCGAAGATGAGGACCCAGAAGACCAACCTGAAGAAGACGAGGACCCCGAAGACGAGGACCCCCGAAGACGACGACCCTGAATACGAGGACCCTGAAGACCAACTCTAAGAAGACGAGGACCCCGAAGACGACGACCCTGATTACGAGGACCCTGAAGACCACCCCGAAGAAGACGAGGACCCTGAAGACCACCCCGAAGAAGACGAGGACCCTGAAGACCACCCCGAAGAAAACGAGGACCCCGAAGACGAGGACCCAGAAGACCAACCCGAAGAAGACGAGGACCCCGAAGACGATGACCCCCGAAGACGATGACCCTGAAGACCACCCTGAAGAAGACCAAGAAGATGACCCTGAAGAAGTTGACCAAGAGGACAAAGAAGAGAAGACAAGCACCAAGATACAGAAGAACAAGAGACAGAAAGCCAAGAAGCAGAAATACAAGAAGCTGCAGAACAAAAAGCGGAAGAACATTAAGCATAAGACTAAAAATGAGAGCAAAAGATAATATCTAAATTATAAGCAGAAGATGACTAAGCAGTGTATGGGGGTGAGTCCGTTCCTCCTCGTGGTGCCCCTGGAAAAGACCTGCTGCTGCAGGCCAAACTGAACGCGGACAAATCCTGTTGTAAATCTTTTGTGACGGGCAGAACGAAAGGTGTAATGTCCAACCTTTTATAGATAACAACTACAGGAATGCCTGCCACAAATAAGAATATGATGAAGAAGAAGAAGATGAAGAAGATGAAGAAGTAGAATATGAAGAATGTAAAAAAAAAGAATAATACGAAGAAGGTGAAGAAGAAGAAGATGAAGAAGGTGAAGAAGAAGTGGATGAAAAAGATGCTGAAGATGATGAAAGAGAAAGTGTGGGAGAAGAAAAAAGAAGGTGAAGAGCATGGAAGTAGTGAAACATAAATATATAAAAATACTTAACATAGTCAATATTTCCGTAACTCAGAACGTCTTAAAAAAAAATATTAATTCCTGCTATTCCATTTGATTGGGCTAAACCTCTATGCCTTTATTGTCTCCCCCACCTCCCCCAATACATTCTACATTATTCTTAGTTGTTTTCCTTCATGTAGAATTAACCTACAAGGAAAGAAAGGGTTTATTTTCATTCCGATATTTCTGTCCCATTGACTTGCATTGGTTTCCGGTATCGGAATCGGCGATATCCGATACTCTTTCGGTATCGGTCCGATCCAATCCGATCCGATATTTCCCGATATCGGAAGGTATCGCTCAACACTAAATTTTATTGTTCTCAAGAAAGGCGTCCAGGCCTCTCTTGAACTCATTAAGTGAGTTGGACATCACCACTTCCTCTCCCAGAGAGTTCCAGAGTCTCACGGCTCTGACCGTAAAGAATCCCCTTCTATGCTGGTGCAGGAACCTCCTTTCCTCCAGACGCATAGTGTGCCCCCTCGTCTTTGTCACCATCCTTGGTATAAACAGGTCATGGGAGAGATCTCTGTACTGCCCCCTGATGTATTTATACATGTTTATGAGGTCTCCCCTAAGCCTTCTCTTTTCCAACGTAAATAGGCCTAATTTTGACAACCTCTCTGGGTATTCTTGTACCTCCATTCCCTTTATTACCTTAGTCACCCTCCTTTGTACCCTCTCTAGCTCCAATATGTCTTTCCTGAGCACCGGAGCCCAGAACTGTGCACAATATTCTAAGTGCGGCCTTACCAGCGCTTTATACAGAGGAAGAACAATGTTCTCATCATATGCCCCTACTCCTCTTCTGATGCATGTCATGACTCTATTTGCCTTCGCAGCTGCTGCCTGACACTGGGCACTCCAATTTAATTTGCTATTAACCAAGACGCCCAGGTCCTTCTCCATGTCAGATTTCACCAACGGTTTCCCATTTAATATGTATGGGTGACTGCTGTTTTTCTTTCCCATGTGCATGACCTTACATTTATCGGCATTGAAACCCATTTGCCATTTTTTGGCCCAACTCCCCAATTTATCTAAATCCTCCTGTAGCTGTGCCCTATCTTCATCTGTATTAACTACTTTACAAAGTTTAGCATCATCTGCAAATATTGCTATTTTACTATGCAACCCTTCCACTAGATCATTAATAAATATATTAAATAATATAGGGTCCAAGACAGACCCTTGAGGCACCCCGCTAGTAACCCTGACACCCCCTGAGCTTACTCCATTGATAACCACCCTCTGCTTTCTATCACTCAGCCAGCTATTTACCCACTTGCACACATTATCCCCCAGACCAAGCATTCTCATTTTATATACCAACCTTTTGTGTGGCACGGTATCAAACGCTTTGGAGAAGTCAAGGTATACAACATCCACTGACTCTCCCCGGTCCAGCTGTGAGCTCACCTCCTCGTAGAAGGCCATCAGGAGCGATCCCTCATGAATCCATGTTGATATGGAGTTAGATAGTTATTATCATTAAGATATTCTACAATTGCATCTCTAAGAAATCCTTCAAACAATTTACCCACAACAGACGTTAAGCTGACTGGTCTATAGTTCCCAGGGTCACTTTTAGACCCCTTTTTGAATATTGGTACCACATTTGCTTGGCGCCAGTCTAGTGGGACAGTCCCTGTCCATAAAGAGTGCTTGAATATAAGATACAGCGGCCTGTCTATCACATTACTTAATTCTTTTAGTACCCGGGGGTGTATGCCATCTGGGCCTGGTGACTTGTCTATTTTGATATTATTTAGGCGTTTCTGAGCTTCCTCCTGGGTTAGGTGGGTGATATTTAGCGGAGGGTTTACTTTATCACTCTGCATTTCCTCCGATAAATTGTTTTCTTTTGTGAGAACAGTGGAGAAGAAGCTATTGAGTAGGTTTGCTTTACCCTCATCGTCCTCTATGATTTTACCCAGGTTATTTTTCAATGGGCCAACGCCATCAGTTTTAATCCTTTTACTGTTTATATAGTTAAAGAACAGTTTGGGATTGGTTTTACTTTCCTTGGCAATTAGTCTCTCTGTCTCCTCTTTTGCTATTCTTATTTGTTTCTTACACATTTTGTTTTTTTCCCTATAAGATATTAGCGCTTCCTCGCTGCCTTCTTGTTTAAGTTTACCGAAAGCCCTTTTTTTGTTTTTCATTGCCCTCTTGACGTCCTTATTTAGCCACATTGGCTTCCTCCTATTCCTAGCCCTTTTATTCCCATAAGGTATGTACCTTCTACAGTGACTATGTAGGACTGTTTTGAAAATGTCCCATTTGAAGATACTATCCCAGTCTATAAGGTGAAGGGCATCTCTTAGCTGATCAAACTTTGCCCTCCTGAAGTTCAGTGTTTTTGTGACTCCCTTGCTGGGCACCCTACTGAAGCACATGTGGAACTGTATAATGTTGTGGTCACTATTTCCCATTTTCTATCCGTGCTCCTATTACTGAAGATCATATCCCAGTCTATAAGGTGAAGGGCATCTCTTAGCTGAAGTTCAGTGTTTTTGTGACTCCCTTGCTGGGCACCTACTGAAGCACATGTGGAATTGTATAATGTTGTGGTCACTATTTCCCAGGTGCCCCCCGACCTGCACCTCAGTTATTCTGTCTGGCCTGTTAGTTAATATTAAGTCTAAAAGGGCCGTCCCTCTAGTTGGTTCCTGCACAAGTTGTGACAAATAATTGTCTTTGATAATTGACAGAAACCTGTTTCCTTTCTGAGATCTACAGCTTTCTGTTTCCCAGTCTATATCGGGGTAGTTGAAGTCCCCCATAATAATCACCTGGTTATTTTTTGCTACTTCGTCTATTTGTCTCATTAATAGACTTTCCGTGGCTTCTGCTATATTTGGTGGTTTATAACAGACTCCTATGATAATTTTATTCTTGTTTTTTGCCCCATGTATCTCCACCCATAAGGACTCGACCTCCTCATTTCCCTCCCATACATCCTCCCGTATTGTAGGCTTTAGACACGTCTTTACATATAGACAGACTCCACCCCCTTTCCGACTTATTCGATCCCTGCTAAACAGACTGTAACCCTGTAAGTTAACTGCCCAGTCATAGCTTTCATCTAACCATGTCTCAGTTATTCCCACTATGTCATAGTTACCTGTAGATATTTCTGCTTCCAGTTCATCCATCTTGTTTGTCAGGCTTCTGGCATTTGCTAGCACGCAGTTTACACGATTTTGTTTTGTTCCAATCTTCTCCCTGTGGATTGTATTAGAAATTTTCTTACCTCCCTTCCAAGTATCTTGTCTTGGACCTTCTTTGTCGCACTTCATATCTTTCATTAGTATGTTCTCTGGTTGCATGTTCGTGTCCAGCGTTTTTCTTCCCATCCCCTCTTCTTCTAGTTTAACGCCCTCCTGATGAGTGTTGCAAGTCTCCTGGCGAATGTGTGTTTCCCGGGTTTGTTGAGGTGTAGTCCGTCTCTGGCAAGGAGTCCGTCATAGAGGTAATTCACACCGTGGTCCAGGAATCCAAATCCTTGTTGTCTGCACCATCGTCTCAGCCAGTTGTTCACATCAAGGATCCTGTTCCATCTCCTGACGCCATGCAAGTCTACTGGAAGGATAGAAGAAAAAACTACCTGCGCATCCAGTTCTTTTATTTTCTTCCCCAATGCTTCAAAGTCCTTGCAGATTGTCGGTAGGTCCTTCTTTGCCGTGTCATTGGTGCCAACATGTATCAGAAGAAATGCGTGGACATCCTTGGAACTGATGAGCTTCGGTATCCTATCGGTAACATCCTTGATCTTCGCCCCTGGGAGGCAGCATACTTCTCTTGCGGTTATGTCCGGTCTGCAGATAGCTGCTTCTGTTCCTCTCAGTAGTGAGTCTCCCACCACCACCACTCTTCTTCCCTTCTTGGCTGTCCTTTTTCTTGTCGCTTCTGGGTGTTTCTGGGTGCTCTTTTCTTTTTTGCTTGCTGGTAGTGCCTCATCCTTAGGTGTGCCATCTTCGTCCTCCACAAGTCCTTGGAATCTGTTTCTCAGTTGTGTGGTTGGTGGTGTCTCCATGGTCTTCTTGCTTCTTTTGGTCACTTGCCTCCATTTGTCTGCCTCTGGAGGCTTTCTGACGCTTCCTTCACTTTCCGTGACCAGTAGTGACGCTTCTGTTCTGTCCAGGAAGTCTTCATTTTCCTTGATGAGTTTTAATGTCGCAATTCTTTCTTCCAGTCCCCGCACCTTTTCTTCTAAAAGAGCCAGTAGTCTACACTTCTGGCAGGTGAAGTTGGTTTCAGCTTCTGGTCGATCTGTGAACATGTAGCACATGTTGCAGCTCACCATGTAGGTTGTCACATCTGCCATGCTGCGCCTTGTCCCTGCTGACTTGATGTCTGTCTTCTTTCTTGTGATACCCTAGGATAAACAAATTAAACAAATTTGCGCGCCGTCCCGCTGATCCCAGTCCCGGCTGTATCCAACGATCTTCTAGCTGAAGGAGACTCTTCGCTTTTCCCAGAAGGCACCTGGAATATGCAAATTGTCCTCTTCAAGCTTCAATCCCTGGTTTGGCGATGCTTTCCAAGCAGCTGGTCCCGGCTGTATCCAATGATCTTCTAGCTGTAGGAGACTCTTCACTTTTCCCAGAAAGCACCTGGAATATGCAAATTGTCCTCTTCAAGCTTCAATCCCTGGTTTGGCGATGCTTTCCAAGCAGCTGGTCCCGGCTGTACCCAACGATCTTCTAGCTGAAGAAGACTCTTCTCTTTTCCCAGAAGGCACCTGGAATATGCAAATTGTCCTCTTCAAGCTTCAATCCCTGGTTTGGCGATGCTTTCCAAGCAGCTGGTTCCCGGCTGTACCCAGCGATCTTCTAGCTGAAGGAGACTCTTCGCTTTTCCCAGAAGGCACCTGGAATATGCAAATTGTCCTCTTTAAGCTTAAATCCCTGGTTTGGGTAATACTCTGCCCCGCTCCCTGTCTCAAGGCCTGAGACCAGGGACCGTGGACCTTCAGCCAGCTACTGGCTCAGCTGGACCCCGACTGAAGACCCACAACCAAAGACCTTGAACTTAAGATGGCCTCCCGTTATATAGAATATGCTAATATGCTAAGTAAGTGCTTCCTCCACCCTCACTCACTACTTGGTTCCCCCTCACTTTGGTTCCCCCCAACTCCTCCGTTCAGGACCGGGGCGGCACTATGGTGCATTTAGGCCCCCTACAGAACTGGAGTGGTGTAGTGTTGAGTGTGTGGTTGGGGTCCTGTGTAGTACTCCATCCTTACCTGAAAGCGGAGATACCACACCTCTATCTGAGGTGCAGTACCCCTGTGGCGACTGAACCATCAGGGGCGCCATATATGCACTCACGAAAATTATGCAGAGTGCACGTTTGCTCTGCCGGCATCATTACAGTCTATGGCTCTGTAGGCACATTTATCCGTATCCCTTTTTCTTGTAGGTTCAAATGTATGCCCCAACGGGGGCATTGAACAAAAGCGTTTTTGCAGCGTTTTTCACTCATAGCAATAAGAAAGTGGGAAAACACTGATTTTGCTGCTTTTTTGATGAATAAGACTGACTTTATTAAACGTACTGTAGATTCCTATAATCTCCACCAAAAAACATCACAATACCTGTTTTTTAGGCCGGTTTCACATATATTTCCGTTACTGAAGATATCCGTGTCCGTATGCGTTTTACATGTTGCATCCGTGTGCGGCCCATGTGCCGCATCAAGATCACACATACTGGTGAGAGGCCGAGGAGGAGGTGAAGGGGAGCTGAGATTCTAGCTCATCTCAGCTCCAAGAGAAAGGAACAGAAAGGAACAGAACAGGAAAGAAAGAGAAGAAGAGACAGAGAAACAGAAGGGCTCAGGAACAAGAAGGTGGAAGGGACCCTAAGAACCCACGAGAATCCAGGGTGCAGGGTCAGGCAGATTAAGGGTACCGGATCCCAAGTTGGTGGAGGAGAAACAACCCTCAGCCAAAGACCGGTCGTCGTGATCATCTATTGGTGCGACACCTCATCAAACCTGCTAGGAAGGCACCATATAGGACAGCGGAGGACGGGGCTCACGTTTAACTGCACAAGTCCGCGGCAGCCGGACAAAAGTGGGTCACTGGTGAGGCAGGCCAGAGAAAGGATTAAAGGGGGTCCTGTGCCATGCTCCTGAACTGCCTGGGAGTTGACCGAGCCCCTCGCCTGGTGGACGCAGCACGGCTCGGGCGGTCACTGCCGACGGAAGTGACCCGGAACAAACGAACTGTGAGTAAAGACCCTGGACTGTAACTTGTTGTCCGTGTACTCCTTGCTCCTCCGGCACTATCGGCACCGGGACTCTCACTACCATCACTCCCACCATCCACTACACTGCCCTGGGGCCGCACTCTTCCCGTGGGGAGTCACACTACCCTAGCTGCACACTTCATCAGCCCCAGCGGTCTGCATGCAGCGGCGGTTCCTAATAACCGCAATCCACAGGTGGCGTAGTCGGACATTATCTGATGCACGTAGCAGACTACCAATGGTCTGACCACTCTGAGCCACGGAACCGGGTTGCCACTACTACTCCCATCGTTCCCCCTATTGCCCGGATCCGAGTTCCCCACGGCCCAGGGGGCGGGTCAGCTTTGGCGTAGTCGGCAGGATCGTGACCAACCCGCCACAAACGGGTATTGCGTGCCTGAAGAGAATTACACATGTACCTTAAAAAGAAGTTTCCCGCCGTCTGGAGCCGATTCCCGCCATCAGACGCCATCTTGGACCGTTTCCCGCCGTCTTCATCCGTTTTTCCCGCCCTGGCAGAGCGGACGCCATTATGTGTGCACCAAAAGACAGCAGGAAGCCACCTCCCATCGTGGGCCAGATCCCAGAATGGCGCCAAAGAAGGGGCCCGCCCCCACCAGCCATGAATGCAGCAGTGGAGATGTCTATCAACATGGGGGGGCTGCCCCTGAAAGTGATTGTCACCAAGTTGCCCCGGGGCCGCCCCCAATGGGGGTGGGAAGAGAAGAAAACTGCGGGGCAGGGGGTGGTCTGGATCAGTCCAGACAGACCGCACCCGGGAATGGACGCCCTGAGCAGCACCAGTCTCCTGGCCCGAAGCCTGCTGCAGGCCGAACCGCTCTGCAGCCTAGCAGAAGTCCTGGCGCAGCTCCCCAGAGATCCGGAGTGTGCGCAAGCTGCACTGGAGGACCTGGAGCGGAGGATGGTCCGGGCGCAGCAAGATGCACTCACAGAGTGGAGAAAGGAACTGGCCCGGCAGGCCGAGACCCATCAGCGACAGACTTCAGCCGCACCCCGCGGTTTGCCTGCCTCGGAGGACGGCGCAAGAGGAGAGAGGACCGGAGGCGACGCCGTGGAGGGAGCCGCGAGGACTGAGGCAAGTGAAGGGGACGTCACCACCCCAAGCCCAGCAACCGCAAGCCTGCCCCAGCCCCCAGTCGCGGCACCCGAAGCCCCACTCACCGCGCCTGTTGCCGCGCCGCCACTACTTCCAGCTAGGCCTCAAGCGGTGAGCGCCGCGGCCACGCCCCGCCCGTCGCCACGCCCCCTGACCCCGGGCGCCGTAAAGCGAGAAGCGTCATCGGCCTGGTCGCAAGGCCTGGATGACCCGGGTGCCATCGCTAAGCCTGCGCCCCTGTCCCGGACGGGACTGCCACCTAGCGCGACCGAGAGACCCCTGGCCTGGTCGCAAGGCCGAGTGCCCCCGGGCGCTGCCCCCAGATCAAGTCCCTCTACCATACCACAACTGGGTGTGGACTTGATTGCCCATCATACCGGTCCGGATGGACTGCCCCTGGAGTGGCCGGCTGAAGTGACCGGCAATCAGCCATGGAAGGCCCAGCCCCCGCGCGAGCCTCTGATACCGGCTCCTGAACCCGTCGAGGTCACCCTACCCCCACTAGAAGACGTCCAATTTGCGTGGGACCCCACCGGCGAGAACTTGATGGGGTTGTCCCAAGAGACTCGGGCAGACGCGGTCCGTCATCTGGAGGCCTGTCATCAGCAACTGGCGACCTTTGAGCAGGAGCGACGAGAGAGACGCGTCAGGGAGGAACGGCTCCAAGCCCAGAGTGCTGAACAAAAACGTAAGGCCCGCCAAGACCCCGAAGCTGCCCGTGGTCCCCGAATCACCGGGACCATAGTCAAGTTCCACATGGAGAACGGCTGGGGCTTCATCAGGGGCCCAGAAACAGCAGGCGACGTCTTTGTGACCCGCAGGGACGTCGAAAGTCATCTACCTGAGGGGCATCGTGGCCGTGACCTGTACCCTGGTGATGTGGTCACCTTCACCCGCCACGTAGGTGCAAAAGGACCATATGCCCTACATGTCCATCGGATCACCGAGGAGGAGCTACAATACCGCGGCTATGAGGAGAGCCAAGAGGACCCGGACATATATTTCCGTTACTGAAGATATCCGTGTCCGTATGCGTTTTACATGTTGCATCCGTGTGCGGCCCATGTGCCGCATCAAGATCACACATACTGGCTCCTGGGAATCAGCGTACAGTTAGCGCTGTTCCCAAGTGCCAGGTACTGAGCACTGCCCTCATCATGATTCCTTTCCTGCGCTGCAATCAGCACCAACAGGGACAAGGATGAGGGTAGTGGTAGGGTCTGCTCCCGCTGTGTCCATGTGTAAAACTAAGAATAAAATAATAATATCCATATGCTCACCTCTCCTAGGTGTCCCCCAGTGTAATCCTCTGACACCGAGGAGGCGGGGAGAATGAGTGGCTCTGGAGCTGAGCTCAGGAGCCGTGTCCTGTCACTCACTGAGCGCAGCTCCGGAGCCGCTCATTCTCCCCGGGTTATCGGCATCAGCGGTCAGAGGATTATAGCGGGGGACCCCTAGGAGAGGTGAGTATATGAATTTGATTATTTTTATTCTTATTTTTACAGGTGGACACTGCGATATCAGACACTACTACCCTCATCATTGTGCCTGCTGGTGCTGATCACAGCGCCGAAAGGGAACCATGATGAGGGCAGCATTCAGGACCCAGCCTTTGGGAACAGCGCTAACTGTAGTGCTGATTCCCAGGCACCGGTACGTGTCACACGGATGCGGACCGTGCATCTGCAAAAACCAGACATGTCAGTACGTGGAGCACATGAACACACGGTCTGTGGAAACACACTGAGATGTGCACAGACCAATTCATTTGAATGGGTCTACTTGTATCAATGTCTCCAGCATGTGTGGAAACTGTCACCACTCGTACTGGAGATACTGATGTGTGAAAGAGCCCTTTTGAGCAAGAGCAGATTTTGGTTGCAGAAAAAACACTGCAAAAACGTAATGTGTGATCATAGCCTTATGATGAATAAAAAATAATAAACTCACCAAAAATGTAGCTCTTCCATAATACTGACAGAAAATAGAATAAAAAATTATCAAAAAGCCATATACCAAAAATGGTATAGCTGAAAACGTCAGATACAGGAATAATCTGCAGGTAAATAGTGTTACAACATTTCCTGGCAGCTTTACTAAAAGTTCAGCTACTGGCAGAAACTAAACTATATTTCTTTCAAGAGCCATCGGCTTTCAGTCATGCAAGGAGTTGCTTAAGCCGGCTTACTACACTATGAGTAGTTGCTGTAAGCACGCTCCAGCACTTGGATTGCCAGCTCAATGTGCAGCGCATCTGTGCGGAGAAAATTTTCTCTGGGGCGTGCTTACAGCCACACAGTATAGTGAGCAGCGCTGTGAGCCATGAATGTAACTTCTCCTATGACTGAAAGCCCAGAGCTCCCGGGAGGAAATAAGTTACTTCTTTCCTGGTAGCCGCACTTACAGTCAGATGGCCATGTAGCATTGTAAAGATATTTACCTGCAGATTGACCCTATATCTCCAGGTAAATAGCGTTTTCTGACATTACAGGTTCTCTTTAATGTTGACATGTATGGTATTGCTATGGTGAGAAACTACATAAAGAGATTCTGCAGGACTTAAAGGGATTGTCCATTGCTTTTATATTGATGGCCTAACCTTAATAATGGCTGCAACTGGGTAATGCAAATCTAGGTCTATTCAATAAGAGTGGATATGAAGTGCCCAGCCGTGGCCACTATGCAGTTGATGCAGTTGTGTAGTTCCCTCCGCAAGTGAGCACATACCACGGGCACCGGGAACTGCTGATCAGTGGGGGGGGCTGAATGTTATATCCCACCTGTTATAGCAGAAGATGGAGTCCCTCAAGTTTAAAGGCCCCATCTATGCTATATAAGTCTGACAGTTATTTTAGGTGAAAACAACAGCTATGAATGTTCCTTCTTGTATCAATAGCGTGTCCTTGCTAAAAAGATAACGTGATTCTCCCTGGCCAGATGTTTCTTCTTGTAGCAATAATGTGTTCTTGCAGAAAGATGAAATGACCTTGCTAACTAGATAAGTCTAATTAAATATTTTAAAGCATACAGAAACTAGCTTTTTTCGCTTGTTCAGCTAAACTGTATAATCGAACCATATATGGCAAATCCGTTTCCTGCCTTTAGGGTGTATATTAGCCCTGTGTTTTGTAATAAAGTTTTTAGAGTATGTTTAGACACAAACATCCTGTCCTGTGTCTTCATTCTCTCCGAGCTCGTAATCCAAAGGATAGAAGACCCAAAATTCAGTGACGACAGCTGGCGCCTCGAACAGGGACCTTGAGTTAATCTACCCAAGGGTACTCGACCGGTCCGAGACGTGGGACGAGTGAAGCTCTCTGTTGGTGATATATACAGCGCTGAGGTAAGAATAACTGTTATATTCTACCTAATTATATCACTGCATAGAAGAGACTCCCTCACCCCCGAGCGGTCGGCTCCCCAGGTAATTCAACAGATTGTTGTCTGGTTCAGGTCCCTTTGAACCAGTAGAATCCCTCAGATAAATTGACAGTCCTGCCTTCTATCCTTTGGAGAATTTAAGAATGAAAGTATGGATCCGATGATTGTGTTGTGGATGTGTCCCGGGATTGATGTTTTTGGTCTGTTTTTCTGGTTGGCGTATAAGTCCTAGAGAGGCTAGTAGTGGAATGGTTCAGAAACCTTTGTGGCCCATTGTCTAAGTGACCATTGTCTAAGTGACTGAGGAGTCTCTTCTAGGTGAGGAGAACCGAAAAAAATGGGGAACCAAAATGCCAAGGAAGGCATTATAGCCAAAGACTTAGTGGTACGCAGAAAAGGGAAACAGGCACTGATTGGAATTGACAAAATATTGTGTAAAGCGGGAATGAATGAGAATGGAGAGATGAATGGAGAGAAATGGAAATCCTTCTTTAACTCCTATCATGGATGGCTGAAAGATAAGGGTCTGTTAGGGACAGTAGATGTATGGATGAATGCATGCGCTTATTTTGAAGGAAAGATTGAAGAATTAGGAGACGGACGTTACAGACTGACAAAAACTGGAATGACAGATTTTCCTCCCTGTCCGCTCCCGACGTCACTCCCACCCCAGTACCAGAATTCCCAGGAACCTAAATGTTGGGTTTGCCCCAGATGTGGACATCAGAATCCCTTGACAGTAGACATCTGTGTGGCATGTGGAGGACAGAGACCCCACCCAGCTAGACAATTCCCAATGAGGACAGTAGTTGTGCCAGGAGCACCGGGAGCAGCAGCAGCAGCAGCAGGGGGGGATGCAGTGGTTCCAGGTCAGGAAGCTCGTACAATGTTAATGTATAGACCATGGAGTCCTTCAGAGCAGTTGGCACTGATCTCCCAGCTGCCAGTTCCGTCCCAGTCCCCTATGGGTTTTGCTAGAATGATCACCACCATACAGTGTACGTACCATGCCACTAGAATAGATCTGCAGGGGGTAATTAAGGGAAAATTGGCAGATGAAGCCCGCTATGATAGGTTGATAGATGAGACAAAAAAACAGTATGCCAATAGGACCGGACGCGTAGATGCAGAATCTAATGATGCAGCAGCTGGAGTCCTATTCGCAGCAGCGTTGGTAAAAACATGTCAAGACAGGCAAGCAGAAAAGCAAGTTACACTAGAAGATAGAGTGCAGGGAAAGGAGGAAGATCCTAAGGATTATTTCTATGCACTAAAGAAAACCTGGTCAGAAATGGGGTTCAACCCCGGGAATAAGACTAGTGAGAGGGTATTAGCAATTGCTTTCATGAATGGACTAAAGAAAGAGATTGCAGAGAAGGTAAAAGCAAGTAGACCGGACTGGAGATCAGTGAAGGCAGAAGATTTAGCTAGAATAGCTCAGGGGGCACAGCATGACATAGTGCAGGCAAAAAGAGCTGCCAGAATACATATAGTAGAGACGACCCCCAGAAACAACAGAGGCAGAGGACGGACTGAAGGAGGAGGACAGAAACTGTGTTACGGATGTAAAAAGCCAGGACATTTTAGAAAGAACTGTAGGACCAACCCGTATCCAAATACTCAGAGTACGGGTCCTCCAGCCGACCAAACAACGCCCCCATAGGATGAGGGTAGCTTGCACATGAACCCCCTCATCTCCTTACCCCCAACTCCCAGTTGTATAGTGCAGGTGAACCTACCAGGGGGACATGAAATCGATTTCCAAGTAGATACGGGGGCCGACAATTCAGTAATTACGCAAGGTGATTGGCCATATACTGACACTGATTTTTCACATCATGTCATTGCCACCCCCTTCAATTCCCCGTCTGTCCTGCTCCCTGTCACTAAAAGAATTCCCCTGCAAATTCAAGGAGCTACTGTACATAGCCAGCTCATGGTATCGCCCCGAGGCCAATGTAACCTTTTGGGAAATGATGTGTTGTCCCAATTACAAGAACATATTGAGTATCATCCCGATGGCACTGTCACCATGACCCCAGGTTTAAAACCAAGTACCCTTTGCAAAATTATGTCACTAGATATTGCCAGCATAGAAGAGACAAATGAGTTTCCCCCGATATTGGAGCAGGCTGTACCACATGATTTTTGGGCCTCAGACAAAACAGATGTTGGTAGGTTAAGAGTTCAACCAGTAATGGTGAAATTAAAACCAGGAGCCATCTTGCCTCAACAGAGGCAGTATCCCCTTAGCTCGGCTCAGGAGAATGCCATAGCCCAGCAGGTCCAAAAATTACTACAGAGAGGAGTCCTAGTCAAAACCCAGTCCCCTTGCAACACTCCCCTGTTCCCAGTAAAGAAAAAGAGCGTGCCAGGACAACCAGCCGCATATAGAATGGTCCATGACCTCCGGTTGGTTAACAAAGCCACAGAACTTCTAACACCAGTTGTGCCCAACCCGCATACTCTTCTGTCACAGATACCTTCTAACTCTCTTTGCTTTTCAGTGGTCGATTTGGCAAATGCATTTTTCAGTGTACCATTACATCCTGACTGCCAGTACTTGCTTGCTTTCACATTCCAGGGTAGTCAATATACATGGACAGTGCTGCCACAGGATGCCCAGAATTCACCCACAATGTACACTGCAAGTCTGCAGGAAATACTGGAGGGATGGTCTGAACCACATATCGTTGTTTTGCAATATGTCGATGACCTGCTCATTTGTGCCCCCTCCAGGAAACAATGCCATAGTGCAACTATATCGCTTATGTTGTTTCTCTATCACGCTGGCTGCAAGGCATCAAAAGATAAGCTTCAGTTTTGTAAATCTTCAGTCACCTTTTTGGGACATTGCATTACACCAGGAGCCCGTCATTTAACAAATGCACGCAAACAAGCAGTACAGGCATTCACCGTCCCCATTAATGTTGCAGCCCTCAGAACTTTTCTTGGACTTGTTTCCTATTGCAGACAGTGGATTCATGCCGTCTCTGTTTTAATGCAGCCCCTCTATGACTGTCTTACCCCAACACCTTTTGTACTAATGTAGCGCCCCGAGGGTTCGGCCGCTACAGGGGTATTGTATTGCACCTCAGTCCAGAGGTGTGATATTCCACTCCCGGGTAAGGATGGAGTATGGACCAGGGCTCAGTTAGCTGCATGCAGCACACACACCCCATTTCCGAGGGACAACTCAACGGTGCTCCCACTAGACATAAGTGCAGGCACGACCGACCATGTCCCTGCTGGAGTGGGGAGGGAGGGGTGGAACACCCAGTGCTGTAGGGGCAGATAGGGGGCGGTTTCTGAGCATAGGTAGGAGCCCATTGGTTGCTGGTCACCTGGGCTCATGGTCAGAGGGAGGTATAAAAGATGGGCACCATCTTAGATCTAGGTTCGTTCAGCCAGAGGAGAAGACAGGGAGTAGAGGCTCTGTAGGAGCTCTACTCCAGGAGGGCCTAGTGAGAGGCCGAGGAGGAGGTGAAGGGGAGCTGAGATTCTAGCTCATCTCAGCTCCAAGAGAAAGGAACAGAAAGGAACAGAACAGGAAAGAAAGAGAAGAAGAGACAGAGAAACAGAAGGGCTCAGGAACAAGAAGGTGGAAGGGACCCTAAGAACCCACGAGAATCCAGGGTGCAGGGTCAGGCAGATTAAGGGTACCGGATCCCAAGTTGGTGGAGGAGAAACAACCCTCAGCCAAAGACCGGTCGTCGTGATCATCTATTGGTGCGACACCTCATCAAACCTGCTAGGAAGGCACCATATAGGACAGCGGAGGACGGGGCTCACGTTTAACTGCACAAGTCCGCGGCAGCCGGACAAAAGTGGGTCACTGGTGAGGCAGGCCAGAGAAAGGATTAAAGGGGGTCCTGTGCCATGCTCCTGAACTGCCTGGGAGTTGACCGAGCCCCTCGCCTGGTGGACGCAGCACGGCTCGGGCGGTCACTGCCGACGGAAGTGACCCGGAACAAACGAACTGTGAGTAAAGACCCTGGACTGTAACTTGTTGTCCGTGTACTCCTTGCTCCTCCGGCACTATCGGCACCGGGACTCTCACTACCATCACTCCCACCATCCACTACACTGCCCTGGGGCCGCACTCTTCCCGTGGGGAGTCACACTACCCTAGCTGCACACTTCATCAGCCCCAGCGGTCTGCATGCAGCGGCGGTTCCTAATAACCGCAATCCACAGGTGGCGTAGTCGGACATTATCTGATGCACGTAGCAGACTACCAATGGTCTGACCACTCTGAGCCACGGAACCGGGTTGCCACTACTACTCCCATCGTTCCCCCTATTGCCCGGATCCGAGTTCCCCACGGCCCAGGGGGCGGGTCAGCTTTGGCGTAGTCGGCAGGATCGTGACCAACCCGCCACAAACGGGTATTGCGTGCCTGAAGAGAATTACACATGTACCTTAAAAAGAAGTTTCCCGCCGTCTGGAGCCGATTCCCGCCATCAGACGCCATCTTGGACCGTTTCCCGCCCCCACCAGCCATGAATGCAGCAGTGGAGATGTCTATCAACATGGGGGGGCTGCCCCTGAAAGTGATTGTCACCAAGTTGCCCCGGGGCCGCCCCCAATGGGGGTGGGAAGAGAAGAAAACTGCGGGGCAGGGGGTGGTCTGGATCAGTCCAGACAGACCGCACCCGGGAATGGACGCCCTGAGCAGCACCAGTCTCCTGGCCCGAAGCCTGCTGCAGGCCGAACCGCTCTGCAGCCTAGCAGAAGTCCTGGCGCAGCTCCCCAGAGATCCGGAGTGTGCGCAAGCTGCACTGGAGGACCTGGAGCGGAGGATGGTCCGGGCGCAGCAAGATGCACTCACAGAGTGGAGAAAGGAACTGGCCCGGCAGGCCGAGACCCATCAGCGACAGACTTCAGCCGCACCCCGCGGTTTGCCTGCCTCGGAGGACGGCGCAAGAGGAGAGAGGACCGGAGGCGACGCCGTGGAGGGAGCCGCGAGGACTGAGGCAAGTGAAGGGGACGTCACCACCCCAAGCCCAGCAACCGCAAGCCTGCCCCAGCCCCCAGTCGCGGCACCCGAAGCCCCACTCACCGCGCCTGTTGCCGCGCCGCCACTACTTCCAGCTAGGCCTCAAGCGGTGAGCGCCGCGGCCACGCCCCGCCCGTCGCCACGCCCCCTGACCCCGGGCGCCGTAAAGCGAGAAGCGTCATCGGCCTGGTCGCAAGGCCTGGATGACCCGGGTGCCATCGCTAAGCCTGCGCCCCTGTCCCGGACGGGACTGCCACCTAGCGCGACCGAGAGACCCCTGGCCTGGTCGCAAGGCCGAGTGCCCCCGGGCGCTGCCCCCAGATCAAGTCCCTCTACCATACCACAACTGGGTGTGGACTTGATTGCCCATCATACCGGTCCGGATGGACTGCCCCTGGAGTGGCCGGCTGAAGTGACCGGCAATCAGCCATGGAAGGCCCAGCCCCCGCGCGAGCCTCTGATACCGGCTCCTGAACCCGTCGAGGTCACCCTACCCCCACTAGAAGACGTCCAATTTGCGTGGGACCCCACCGGCGAGAACTTGATGGGGTTGTCCCAAGAGACTCGGGCAGACGCGGTCCGTCATCTGGAGGCCTGTCATCAGCAACTGGCGACCTTTGAGCAGGAGCGACGAGAGAGAGCGTGCTGAACAAAAACGTAAGGCCCGCCAAGACCCCGAAGCTGCCCGTGGTCCCCGAATCACCGGGACCATAGTCAAGTTCCACATGGAGAACGGCTGGGGCTTCATCAGGGGCCCAGAAACAGCAGGCGACGTCTTTGTGACCCGCAGGGACGTCGAAAGTCATCTACCTGAGGGGCATCGTGGCCGTGACCTGTACCCTGGTGATGTGGTCACCTTCACCCGCCACGTAGGTGCAAAAGGACCATATGCCCTACATGTCCATCGGATCACCGAGGAGGAGCTACAATACCGCGGCTATGAGGAGAGCCAAGAGGACCCGGACATATATTTCCGTTACTGAAGATATCCGTGTCCGTATGCGTTTTACATGTTGCATCCGTGTGCGGCCCATGTGCCGCATCAAGATCACACATACTGGCTCCTGGGAATCAGCGTACAGTTAGCGCTGTTCCCAAGTGCCAGGTACTGAGCACTGCCCTCATCATGATTCCTTTCCTGCGCTGCAATCAGCACCAACAGGGACAAGGATGAGGGTAGTGGTAGGGTCTGCTCCCGCTGTGTCCATGTGTAAAACTAAGAATAAAATAATAATATCCATATGCTCACCTCTCCTAGGTGTCCCCCAGTGTAATCCTCTGACACCGAGGAGGCGGGGAGAATGAGTGGCTCTGGAGCTGAGCTCAGGAGCCGTGTCCTGTCATTCACTGAGCGCAGCTCCGGAGCCGCTCATTCTCCCCGGGTTATCGGCATCAGCGGTCAGAGGATTATAGCGGGGGACCCCTAGGAGAGGTGAGTATATGAATTTGATTATTTTTATTCTTATTTTTACAGGTGGACACTGCGATATCAGACACTACTACCCTCATCATTGTGCCTGCTGGTGCTGATCACAGCGCCGAAAGGGAACCATGATGAGGGCAGCATTCAGGACCCAGCCTTTGGGAACAGCGCTAACTGTAGTGCTGATTCCCAGGCACCGGTACGTGTCACACGGATGCGGACCGTGCATCTGCAAAAACCAGACATGTCAGTACGTGGAGCACATGAACACACGGTCTGTGGAAACACACTGAGATGTGCACAGACCAATTCATTTGAATGGGTCTACTTGTATCAATGTCTCCAGCATGTGTGGAAACTGTCACCACTCGTACTGGAGATACTGATGTGTGAAAGAGCCCTTTTGAGCAAGAGCAGATTTTGGTTGCAGAAAAAACACTGCAAAAACGTAATGTGTGATCATAGCCTTATGATGAATAAAAAATAATAAACTCACCAAAAATGTAGCTCTTCCATAATACTGACAGAAAATAGAATAAAAAATTATCAAAAAGCCATATACCAAAAATGGTATAGCTGAAAACGTCAGATACAGGAATAATCTGCAGGTAAATAGTGTTACAACATTTCCTGGCAGCTTTACTAAAAGTTCAGCTACTGGCAGAAACTAAACTATATTTCTTTCAAGAGCCATCGGCTTTCAGTCATGCAAGGAGTTGCTTAAGCCGGCTTACTACACTATGAGTAGTTGCTGTAAGCACGCTCCAGCACTTGGATTGCCAGCTCAATGTGCAGCGCATCTGTGCGGAGAAAATTTTCTCTGGGGCGTGCTTACAGCCACACAGTATAGTGAGCAGCGCTGTGAGCCATGAATGTAACTTCTCCTATGACTGAAAGCCCAGAGCTCCCGGGAGGAAATAAGTTACTTCTTTCCTGGTAGCCGCACTTACAGTCAGATGGCCATGTAGCATTGTAAAGATATTTACCTGCAGATTGACCCTATATCTCCAGGTAAATAGCGTTTTCTGACATTACAGGTTCTCTTTAATGTTGACATGTATGGTATTGCTATGGTGAGAAACTACATAAAGAGATTCTGCAGGACTTAAAGGGATTGTCCATTGCTTTTATATTGATGGCCTAACCTTAATAATGGCTGCAACTGGGTAATGCAAATCTAGGTCTATTCAATAAGAGTGGATATGAAGTGCCCAGCCGTGGCCACTATGCAGTTGATGCAGCTGTGTAGTTCCCTCCGCAAGTGAGCACATACCACGGGCACTGGGAACTGCTGATCAGTGGGGGGGGCTGAATGTTATATCCCACCTGTTATAGCAGAAGATGGAGTCCCTCAAGTTTAAAGGCCCCATCTATGCTATATAAGTCTGACAGTTATTTTAGGTGAAAACAACAGCTATGAATGTTCCTTCTTGTATCAATAGCGTGTCCTTGCTAAAAAGATAACGTGATTCTCCCTGGCCAGATGTTTCTTCTTGTAGCAATAATGTGTTCTTGCAGAAAGATGAAATGACCTTGCTAACTAGATAAGTCTAATTAAATATTTTAAAGCATACAGAAACTAGCTTTTTTCGCTTGTTCAGCTAAACTGTATAATCGAACCATATATGGCAAATCCGTTTCCTGCCTTTAGGGTGTATATTAGCCCTGTGTTTTGTAATAAAGTTTTTAGAGTATGTTTAGACACAAACATCCTGTCCTGTGTCTTCATTCTCTCCGAGCTCGTAATCCAAAGGATAGAAGACCCAAAATTCAGTGACGACAGCTGGCGCCTCGAACAGGGACCTTGAGTTAATCTACCCAAGGGTGCTCGACCGGTCCGAGACGTGGGACGAGTGAAGCTCTCTGTTGGTGATATATACAGCGCTGAGGTAAGAATAACTGTTATATTCTACCTAATTATATCACTGCATAGAAGAGACTCCCTCACCCCCGAGCGGTCGGCTCCCCAGGTAATTCAACAGATTGTTGTCTGGTTCAGGTCCCTTTGAACCAGTAGAATCCCTCAGATAAATTGACAGTCCTGCCTTCTATCCTTTGGAGAATTTAAGAATGAAAGTATGGATCCGATGATTGTGTTGTGGATGTGTCCCGGGATTGATGTTTTTGGTCTGTTTTTCTGGTTGGCGTATAAGTCCTAGAGAGGCTAGTAGTGGAATGGTTCAGAAACCTTTGTGGCCCATTGTCTAAGTGACCATTGTCTAAGTGACTGAGGAGTCTCTTCTAGGTGAGGAGAACCGAAAAAAATGGGGAACCAAAATGCCAAGGAAGGCATTATAGCCAAAGACTTAGTGGTACGCAGAAAAGGGAAACAGGCACTGATTGGAATTGACAAAATATTGTGTAAAGCGGGAATGAATGAGAATGGAGAGATGAATGGAGAGAAATGGAAATCCTTCTTTAACTCCTATCATGGATGGCTGAAAGATAAGGGTCTGTTAGGGACAGTAGATGTATGGATGAATGCATGCGCTTATTTTGAAGGAAAGATTGAAGAATTAGGAGACGGACGTTACAGACTGACAAAAACTGGAATGACAGATTTTCCTCCCTGTCCGCTCCCGACGTCACTCCCACCCCAGTACCAGAATTCCCAGGAACCTAAATGTTGGGTTTGCCCCAGATGTGGACATCAGAATCCCTTGACAGTAGACATCTGTGTGGCATGTGGAGGACAGAGACCCCACCCAGCTAGACAATTCCCAATGAGGACGGTAGTTGTGCCAGGAGCACCGGGAGCAGCAGCAGCAGCAGCAGCAGGGGGGGATGCAGTGGTTCCAGGTCAGGAAGCTCGTACAATGTTAATGTATAGACCATGGAGTCCTTCAGAGCAGTTGGCACTGATCTCCCAGCTGCCAGTTCCGTCCCAGTCCCCTATGGGTTTTGATAGAATGATCACCACCATACAGTGTACGTACCATGCCACTAGAATAGATCTGCAGGGGGTAATTAAGGGAAAATTGGCAGATGAAGCCCGCTATGATAGGTTGATAGATGAGACAAAAAAACAGTATGCCAATAGGACCGGACCCGTAGATGCAGAATCTAATGATGCAGCAGCTGGAGTCCAGCGTTGGTAAAAACATGTCAAGACAGGCAAGCAGAAAAGCAAGTTACACTAGAAGATAGAGTGCAGGGAAAGGAGGAAGATCCTAAGGATTATTTCTATGCACTAAAGAAAACCTGGTCAGAAATGGGGTTCAACCCCGGGAATAAGACTAGTGAGAGGGTATTAGCAAGCGCTTTCATGAATGGACTAAAGAAAGAGATTGCAGAGAAGGTAAAAGCAAGTAGACCGGACTGGAGATCAGTGAAGGCAGAAGATTTAGCTAGAATAGCTCAGGGGGCACAGCATGACATAGTGCAGGCAAAAAGAGCTGCCAGAATACATATAGTAGAGACGACCCCCAGAAACAACAGAGGCAGAGGACGGACTGAAGGAGGAGGACAGAAACTGTGTTACGGATGTAAAAAGCCAGGACATTTTAGAAAGAACTGTAGGACCAACCCGTATCCAAATACTCAGAGTACGGGTCCTCCAGCCGACCAAACAACGCCCCCATAGGATGAGGGTAGCTTGCACATGAACCCCCTCATCTCCTTACCCCCAACTCCCAGTTGTATAGTGCAGGTGAACCTACCAGGGGGACATGAAATCGATTTCCAAGTAGATACGGGGGCCGACAATTCAGTAATTACGCAAGGTGATTGGCCATATACTGACACTGATTTTTCACATCATGTCATTGCCACCCCCTTCAATTCCCCGTCTGTCCTGCTCCCTGTCACTAAAAGAATTCCCCTGCAAATTCAAGGAGCTACTGTACATAGCCAGCTCATGGTATCGCCCCGAGGCCAATGTAACCTTTTGGGAAATGATGTGTTGTCCCAATTACAAGAACATATTGAGTATCATCCCGATGGCACTGTCACCATGACCCCAGGTTTAAAACCAAGTACCCTTTGCAAAATTATGTCACTAGATATTGCCAGCATAGAAGAGACAAATGAGTTTCCCCCGATATTGGAGCAGGCTGTACCACATGATTTTTGGGCCTCAGACAAAACAGATGTTGGTAGGTTAAGAGTTCAACCAGTAATGGTGAAATTAAAACCAGGAGCCATCTTGCCTCAACAGAGGCAGTATCCCCTTAGCTCGGCTCAGGAGAATGCCATAGCCCAGCAGGTCCAAAAATTACTACAGAGAGGAGTCCTAGTCAAAACCCAGTCCCCTTGCAACACTCCCCTGTTCCCAGTAAAGAAAAAGAGCGTGCCAGGACAACCAGCCGCATATAGAATGGTCCATGACCTCCGGTTGGTTAACAAAGCCACAGAACTTCTAACACCAGTTGTGCCCAACCCGCATACTCTTCTGTCACAGATACCTTCTAACTCTCTTTGCTTTTCAGTGGTCGATTTGGCAAATGCATTTTTCAGTGTACCATTACATCCTGACTGCCAGTACTTGCTTGCTTTCACATTCCAGGGTAGTCAATATACATGGACAGTGCTGCCACAGGATGCCCAGAATTCACCCACAATGTACACTGCAAGTCTGCAGGAAATACTGGAGGGATGGTCTGAACCACATATCGTTGTTTTGCAATATGTCGATGACCTGCTCATTTGTGCCCCCTCCAGGAAACAATGTCATAGTGCAACTATATCGCTTATGTTGTTTCTCTATCACGCTGGCTGCAAGGCATCAAAAGATAAGCTTCAGTTTTGTAAATCTTCAGTCACCTTTTTGGGACATTGCATTACACCAGGAGCCCGTCATTTAACAAATGCACGCAAACAAGCAGTACAGGCATTCACCGTCCCCATTAATGTTGCAGCCCTCAGAACTTTTCTTGGACTTGTTTCCTATTGCAGACAGTGGATTCATGCCGTCTCTGTTTTAATGCAGCCCCTCTATGACTGTCTTACCCCAACACCTTTTGTACTAATGTAGCGCCCCGAGGGTTCGGCCGCTACAGGGGTATTGTATTGCACCTCAGTCCAGAGGTGTGATATTCCACTCCCGGGTAAGGATGGAGTATGGACCAGGGCTCAGTTAGCTGCATGCAGCACACACACCCCATTTCCGAGGGACAACTCAACGGTGCTCCCACTAGACATAAGTGCAGGCACGACCGACCATGTCCCTGCTGGAGTGGGGAGGGAGGGGTGGAACACCCAGTGCTGTAGGGGCAGATAGGGGGCGGTTTCTGAGCATAGGTAGGAGCCCATTGGTTGCTGGTCACCTGGGCTCATGGTCAGAGGGAGGTATAAAAGATGGGCACCATCTTAGATCTAGGTTCGTTCAGCCAGAGGAGAAGACAGGGAGTAGAGGCTCTGTAGGAGCTCTACTCCAGGAGGGCCTAGTGAGAGGCCGAGGAGGATGTGAAGGGGAGCTGAGATTCTAGCTCATCTCAGCTCCAAGAGAAAGGAACAGAAAGGAACAGAACAGGAAAGAAAGAGAAGAAGAGACAGAGAAACAGAAGGGCTCAGGAACAAGAAGGTGGAAGGGACCCTAAGAACCCACGAGAATCCAGGGTGCAGGGTCAGGCAGATTAAGGGTACCGGATCCCAAGTTGGTGGAGGAGAAACAACCCTCAGCCAAAGACCGGTCGTCGTGATCATCTATTGGTGCGACACCTCATCAAACCTGCTAGGAAGGCACCATATAGGACAGCGGAGGACGGGGCCCACGTTTAACTGCACAAGTCCGCGGCAGCCGTACAAAAGTGGGTCACTGGTGAGGCAGGCCAGAGAAAGGATTAAAGGGGGTCCTGTGCCATGCTCCTGAACTGCCTGGGAGTTGACCGAGCCCCTCGCCTGGTGGACGCAGCACGGCTCGGGCGGTCACTGCCGACGGAAGTGACCCGGAACAAACGAACTGTGAGTAAAGACCCTGGACTGTAACTTGTTGTCCGTGTACTCCTTGCTCCTCCGGCACTATCGGCACCGGGACTCTCACTACCATCACTCCCACCATCCACTACACTGCCCTGGGGCCGCACTCTTCCCGTGGGGAGTCACACTACCCTAGCTGCACACTTCATCAGCCCCAGCGGTCTGCATGCAGCGGCGGTTCCTAATAACCGCAATCCACAGGTGGCGTAGTCGGACATTATCTGATGCACGTAGCAGACTACCAATGGTCTGACCACTCTGAGCCACGGAACCGGGTTGCCACTACTACTCCCATCGTTCCCCCTATTGCCCGGATCCGAGTTCCCCACGGCCCAGGGGGCGGGTCAGCTTTGGCGTAGTCGGCAGGATCGTGACCAACCCGCCACAAACGGGTATTGCGTGCCTGAAGAGAATTACACATGTACCTTAAAAAGAAGTTTCCCGCCGTCTGGAGCCGATTCCCGCCATCAGACGCCATCTTGGACCGTTTCCCGCCGTCTTCATCCGTTTTTCCCGCCCTGGCAGAGCGGACGCCATTATGTGTGCACCAAAAGACAGCAGGAAGCCACCTCCCATCGTGGGCCAGATCCCAGAATGGCGCCAAAGAAGGGGCCCGCCCCCACCAGCCATGAATGCAGCAGTGGAGATGTCTATCAACATGGGGGGGCTGCCCCTGAAAGTGATTGTCACCAAGTTGCCCCGGGGCCGCCCCCAATGGGGGTGGGAAGAGAAGAAAACTGCGGGGCAGGGGGTGGTCTGGATCAGTCCAGACAGACCGCACCCGGGAATGGACGCCCTGAGCAGCACCAGTCTCCTGGCCCGAAGCCTGCTGCAGGCCGAACCGCTCTGCAGCCTAGCAGAAGTCCTGGCGCAGCTCCCCAGAGATCCGGAGTGTGCGCAAGCTGCACTGGAGGACCTGGAGCGGAGGATGGTCCGGGCGCAGCAAGATGCACTCACAGAGTGGAGAAAGGAACTGGCCCGGCAGGCCGAGACCCATCAGCGACAGACTTCAGCCGCACCCCGCGGTTTGCCTGCCTCGGAGGACGGCGCAAGAGGAGAGAGGACCGGAGGCGACGCCGTGGAGGGAGCCGCGAGGACTGAGGCAAGTGAAGGGGACGTCACCACCCCAAGCCCAGCAACCGCAAGCCTGCCCCAGCCCCCAGTCGCGGCACCCGAAGCCCCACTCACCGCGCCTGTTGCCGCGCCGCCACTACTTCCAGCTAGGCCTCAAGCGGTGAGCGCCGCGGCCACGCCCCGCCCGTCGCCACGCCCCCTGACCCCGGGCGCCGTAAAGCGAGAAGCGTCATCGGCCTGGTCGCAAGGCCTGGATGACCCGGGTGCCATCGCTAAGCCTGCGCCCCTGTCCCGGACGGGACTGCCACCTAGCGCGACCGAGAGACCCCTGGCCTGGTTGCAAGGCCGAGTGCCCCCGGGCGCTGCCCCCAGATCAAGTCCCTCTACCATACCACAACTGGGTGTGGACTTGATTGCCCATCATACCGGTCCGGATGGACTGCCCCTGGAGTGGTCGGCTGAAGTGACCGGCAATCAGCCATGGAAGGCCCAGCCCCCGCGCGAGCCTCTGATACCGGCTCCTGAACCCGTCGAGGTCACCCTACCCCCACTAGAAGACGTCCAATTTGCGTGGGACCCCACCGGCGAGAACTTGATGGGGTTGTCCCAAGAGACTCGGGCAGACGCGGTCCGTCGTCTGGAGGCCTGTCATCAGCAACTGGCGACCTTTGAGCAGGAGCGACGAGAGAGACGCGTCAGGGAGGAACGGCTCCAAGCCCAGAGTGCTGAACAAAAACGTAAGGCCCGCCAAGACCCCGAAGCTGCCCGTGGTCCCCGAATCACCGGGACCATAGTCAAGTTCCACATGGAGAACGGCTGGGGCTTCATCAGGGGCCCAGAAACAGCAGGCGACGTCTTTGTGACCCGCAGGGACGTCGAAAGTCATCTACCTGAGGGGCATCGTGGCCGTGACCTGTACCCTGGTGATGTGGTCACCTTCACCCGCCACGTAGGTGCAAAAGGACCATATGCCCTACATGTCCATCGGATCACCGAGGAGGAGCTACAATACCGCGGCTATGAGGAGAGCCAAGAGGACCCGGACGGGTCTGAAGAGCCATATGAGGAGGAAGAAGGAGCCTATGGAGGACACCGCTACTAATAAGTAGCAAAGTACCTGTGTACATAGTTACCCGTCAGGACATCCGAATCGTTTTTGGGACTGTTCCCATCTTGAAAGTGTGGTCCCCGTTGGGACAAGTATCGAACTGTTACCTGTGTGCCCCTATCCCCTAAGTAATCTGGCTGAGGACTGAGAGCAGCCGTCCCTCTTCCCCTAACAGGCTGAGGACTGTGAGCAGCCATTCCCCTATCCCCATCGGCCGCGGACTGGAAACGGCCAATTCCATGTATATAGTTGCGCTTCTTAAAGCGCCTCCTACTGGTTTTATACAAGAACCGCAACGTCTACCTCAAAGTTAAAATGGACTGTTGCACCTTTAAAAAAGAAGAGCACCTGGTTGCAAGTTGCACCGCAGCCAAGAACCCAAGAATGTGCTTTAATTAAAAATGTTTTATGTGAAAAGGTTTTATATGCTGCTAAATAGTCATGTGAAAGTTTTCTATAATGTTTTATACAAAAGAGTTCCGGAAGCATTGAAAAAGTTTTCTATAATGTCTAGTGAAAAGAAAAGTGTGTCCCATGAAGGGAGTTGAACCGTAATGTCTGTTTCTAAATGTAAAAAGTTATTGAAAAAGTTTTGCATGTCCTGTAATCAACTGTTTTTGCTCTTTTCCAGCCCGAGGACGTGCTGTGCTTTACCAGGGGGGAATGTAGCGCCCCGAGGGTTCGGCCGCTACAGGGGTATTGCACCTCAGTCCAGAGGTGTGATATTCCACTCCCGGGTAAGGATGGAGTATGGACCAGGGCTCAGTTAGCTGCATGCAGCACACACACCCCATTTCCGAGGGACAGCTCAACGGTGCTCCCACTAGACATAAGTGCAGGCACGACCGACCATGTCCCTGCTGGAGTGGGGAGGGAGGGGTGGAACACCCAGTGCTGTAGGGGCAGATAGGGGGCGGTTTCTGAGCGTAGGTAGGAGCCCATTGGTTGCTGGTCACCTGGGCTCATGGTCAGAGGGAGGTATAAAAGGTGGGCACCATCTTAGATCTAGGTTCGTTCAGCCAGAGGAGAAGACAGGGAGTAGAGGCTCTGTAGGAGCTCTACTCCAGGAGGGCCTAGTGAGAGGCCAAGGAGGAGGTGAAGGGGAGCTGAGATTCTAGCTCATCTCAGCTCCAAGAGAAAGGAACAGAAAGGAACAGAACAGGAAAGAAAGAGAAGAAGAGACAGAGAAACAGAAGGGCTCAGGAACAAGAAGGTGGAAGGGACCCTAAGAACCCACGAGAATCCAGGGTGCAGGGTCAGGCAGATTAAGGGTACCGGATCCCAAGTTGGTGGAGGAGAAACAACCCTCAGCCAAAGACCGGTCGTCGTGATCATCTATTGGTGCGACACCTCATCAAACCTGCTAGGAAGGCACCATATAGGACAGCGGAGGACGGGGCCCACGTTTAACTGCACAAGTCCGCAGCAGCCGGACAAAAGTGGGTCACTGGTGAGGCAGGCCAGAGAAAGGATTAAAGGGGGTCCTGTGCCATGCTCCTGAACTGCCTGGGAGTTGACCGAGCCCCTCGCCTGGTGGACGCAGCACGGCTCGGGCGGTCACTGCCGACGGAAGTGACCCGGAACAAACGAACTGTGAGTAAAGACCCTGGACTGTAACTTGTTGTCCGTGTGCTCCTTGCTCCTCCGGCACTATCGGCACCGGGACTCTCACTACCATCACTCCCACCATCCACTACACTGCCCTGGGGCCGCACTCTTCCCGTGGGGAGTCACACTACCCTAGCTGCACACTTCATCAGCCCCAGCGGTCTGCATGCAGCGGCGGTTCCTAATAACCGCAATCCACGGGTGGCGTAGTCGGACATTATCTGAAGCACGTAGCAGACTACCAATGGTCTGACCACCCTGAGCCACGGAACCGGGTTGCCACTACTACTCCCATCGTTCCCCCTATTGCCCGGATCCGAGTACCCCACGGCCCAGGGGGCGAGTCACTAACATCAGAGGCAATAGACTGTTTTTATTCTCTCAAGAACCGTATTTTGGACGCTCCAGCTTTGGGTACCCCTAATTATGAGCTCCCATTTACTCTGTACCTTCATGAACAAGCTGGACATGCAGCAGGAGTTTTAACTCAAACACACGGTGATAATCAGAGACCTGTTGCCTATTTTAGTGGCAGATTGGATGCGGTAGCCATAGGTGCACCATCCTGCGTACGTGCTCTGCATGCTGTTGGACAATTACTCCATAAATCTGCAGACATTGTTCTTGACCACCCGCTCACCGTTCTAACACCTCATGATGTCTACACTATATTGAATCAAGTGCAACCCGCTCACCTCTCAGCAGCACGTCATCTTAGGTTACAATGTGCACTGTTAATGCCTCCCAATGTTTCTTTACAGAGGTGTACTACCCTGAATCCAGCAACTTTGTTACCTCTCTCGGATCTAAAGGAGGAGTCAGGTACTGTGCTTTTTAAGGAAGATCCAAGAGAGGATGTTCCTCATGACTGTGTACAAATGATGGCACAAGAAACGGCAGGTTTACCTACTGTATTTGAACATGAATTACAAAATGCAGATTTTGAATTTTTTGTAGATGGATCCCGTCATCAGGACGATTCAGGTACCTTCCATACTGGATATGCAGTTGTCTCCCTCAATGCAGTAATCAAGGCAGAACCAATGCTCCCACACCAGTCGGCTCAAGAAGCTGAACTTAGGGCCCTAACCGAGGCCTGTAAACTAGCGGAAGGTAGTATTGTTAACATTTACACAGATTCTAGGTACGCATTCGGTATATCGCATGATTTTGGTCCAATATGGAAGTCAAGAGGTTTCCTGACGGCAGCAGGACACCCCATTAAGAATGCTGATGCGGTCCAGCAGTTACATAGTTACATAGTTACATAGTTTATAAGGCCGAAAAAAAGACAAGCGTCCATCCAGTTCAGCCTATTTCTTGTGCACTGCAGCTATTCCGCAGCGTTGATCCAGGGGAAGGCAAAAGAAAAAAAAACATGCGGTATAGGCCAATTTACATCATTGAGGAAAAATTCACTTCCCGACACCAATCTGGCAGTCAGATTAAATCCCTGGATTAATTAACTAAGCATAAGATGTAATTTTATTGTTCTCAAGAAAGGCGTCCAGGCCTCTCTTGAACTCATTAAGTGAGTTGGACATCACCACTTCCTCTCCCAGAGAGTTCCTGAGTCTCACGGCTCTGACCGTAAAGAATCCCCTTCTATGCTGGTGCAGGAACCTCCTTTCCTCCAGACGCATAGTGTGCCCCCTCGTCTTTGTCACCATCCTTGGTATAAACAGGTCATGGGAGAGATCTCTGTACTGCCCCCTGATGTATTTATACATGTTTATGAGGTCTCCCCTAAGCCTTCTCTTTTCCAACGTAAATAGGCCTAATTTTGACAACCTCTCTGGGTATTCTAGTCCCTCCATTCCCTTTATTACCTTAGTCGCCCTCCTTTGTACCCTCTCTAGCTCCAATATGTCTTTCCTGAGCACCGGAGCCCAGAACTGTGCACAATATTCTAAGTGCGGCCTTACCAGCGCTTTATACAGAGGAAGAACAATGCAACCCTTCCACTAGATCATTAATAAATATATTAAATAATATAGGGACCAAGACAGACCCTTTAGACAGTTATTATCATTAAGATATTCTACAATAGCATCTCTAAGAAATCCTTCAAACAATTTACCCACAATAGACGTTAAGCTGACTGGTCTATAGTTCCCAGGGTCACTTTTAGACCCCTTTTTGAATATTGGTACCACATTTGCTTGGCGCCAGTCTAGTGGGACAGTCCCTGTCCATAAAGAGTGCTTGAATATAAGATACAGCGGTCTGTCTATCGCATTACTTAATTCTTTTAGTACCCGGGGGTGTATGCCATCTGGGCCTGGTGACTTGTCTATTTTTGATATTATTTAGGCGTTTCTGAACTTCCTCCTGGGTTAGGTGGGTGATATTTAGCGGAGGGTTTACTTTATCACTCTGCATTTCCTCCGATAAATTGTTTTCTTTTGTGAAAACAGTGGAGAAGAAGCTATGGAGTAGGTTTGCTTTACCCTCATCGCCCTCTATGATTTTACCCAGGTGATTTTTCAATGGGCCAACTCCATCAGTTTTAATCCTTTTACTGTTTATATAGTTAAAGAACAGTTTGGGATTGGTTTTACTTTTCTTGGCAATTAGTCTCTCTGTCTCCTCTTTTGCTATTCTTATTTGTTTCTTACAGATTTTGTTTTTTTCCCTATAAGATATTAGCGCTTCCTCGCTGCCTTCTTGTTTAAGTTTACCGAAAGCCCTTTTTTTGTTTTTCATTGCCCTCTTGACGTCCTTATTTAGCCACATTGGCTTCCTCCTATTCCTAGCCCTTTTATTCCCATAAGGTATGGACCTTCTACAGTGACTATGTAGGACTGTTTTGAAAATTTCCCATTTTCTATCCGTGCTCCTATTACTAAAGATACTATCCCAGTCTATAAGGTGAAGGGCATCTCTTAGCTGAAGTTCAGTGTTTTTGTGACTCCCTTGCTGGGCACCCTACTGAAGCACATGAGGAATTGTATAATGTTGTGGTCACTATTTCCCAGGTGCCCCCCGACCTGCACCTCAGTTATTCTGTCTGGCCTGTTAGTTAATATTAAGTCTAAAAGGGCCGTCCCTCTAGTTGGTTCCTGCACAAGTTGTGACAAATAATTGTCTTTGATAATTGACAGAAGCCTGTTTCCTTTCTGAGATCTACAGCTTTCTGTTTCCCAGTCTATATCGGGGTAGTTGAAGTCCCCCATAATAATCACCTTGTTATTTTTTGCTACTTCGTCTATTTGTCTCATTAACAGACTTTCCGTGGCTTCTGCTATATTTGGTGGTTTATAACAGACTCCTATGATAATTTTATTATTGTTTTTTGCCCCATTTATCTCCACCCAAAAGGACTCGACCTCCTCATTTCCCTCCCATATGTAGCACCCCGAGGACTCGGCTGCTACAGGGGTATTGCACCTCGAACCAGAGGTGTGGTATTCCACTCCCGGGTAAGGATGGAGTGTGGGACTGAGCTCAGATTGCTGCATGCACTACACTCATCCCATTTCCGGGGGACAGAACTACGGTACTCCCACCAGTTAGATGTGCAGGTACGACAGCGTCTGTCCCTGGCTGGAGTGGGAGGGGGGGAGGAACATCCCAGTAGTGTAGGGGCAGATAGGGGAGGGACTCTGGGCATAGAGTTCGGAGCCCATTGGGTGCTAGTCACCTGGGCTCACACATAGAGGGAGTATATATGGTGGGCACCATCTAGAGGCAGGGTGAGTTCTGAGGGAGAGTTCAGCCAGGAGGGCTGACAGGGAGCTGTGGCTCCGGCTGGGCCCAGCTCCAGGGCCAGGCCTGTAGTGGAGAGAAGGAGGAAGAGAGGCCCAGAGACACAAGACAAGAGGGAACCCTGAGATCCCAGAAGTAAACCAGAAGGGTGAAGGGTTGGCAGAAAAGGGTACCGGAGCCCAAACTGGCAGAGGCAAAATATCCTTAGCCAGGAACCGGAGGTCGCGGACAAGCTTTGGCGTGACCCCTCACCATATCCACCAGGAAGGCAGACCACGCATAGGGTCAGGGAAGCCGGGAAAGGTTTCGCCACCAAAAGACCCGAGGGAGCCGGACATAGGTAGGTCCCTGGTGAGGACGGCCTGTAGGAAGGAAGAGAGGGGAGCTCAGGACCACGCTCTGGAACTGCCTGGGAGTTGGCCGAGTCCCGTACCTGGTGGACGCAGCACGGCTCGGGTGGTCACTCTTGGCCGAAGTGACCGGAGCAACACCTGTGAGTAAAAGCCTTGAAACTGCACCACACGTCTCTGAGCTTCCTTGCTGCACCATCACCACCACTATCATCTTCATCTGCTGCCCTGAGGCCATACCCCTCCCGTTGGGGGTTATACCATCTACGCTGCACAACCATATCACCGGCCTCAGCGGTCTGCCCTGCAGCGGCGGCCTCATAGCCGCAATCAACGGGTGGCGTAGTCGAACATTTTTAACATCTACAGCTACTACACCGTCACTCAGTTTGACACCCTGGGCACGGACCGGGTCACCGCCACGAGACTACTACTCCCATCGGATCCGGCTCCGGGTAAGCCCTCCCCCGTGCACGCGATGCCGCACGACACAGCAGGCCCAGGGGCGCGTCACATACATCCTCCCGTATTGTAGGCTTTAGACACGTCTTTACATATAGACAGACTCCACCCCCTTTCCGACTTATTCGATCCCTGCTCAACACACTGTAACCCTGTAAGTTAACTGCCCAGTCATAGCTTTCATCTAACCATGTCTCGGTTATTCCCACTATGTCATAGTTACCTGTAGATATTTCTGCTTCCAGTTCATCCATCTTGTTTGTCAGGCTCCTGGCATTTGCTAGCATGCAGTTTACATGATTTTGTTTTGTTCCAATCTTCTCCCTGTGGATTGTATTAGAAATTTTCTTACCTCCTTTCTAAGTATCTTGTCTTGGAACTTCTTTGTCGCACTTCATATCTTTCATTAGTATGTTCTCTGGCTGCATGTTCATGTCCGGCGTTTTTCTTCCCACCCCCTCTTCTTCTAGTTTAACGCCCTCCTGATGAGTGTTGCGAGTCTCCTGGCGAATGTGTGTTTCCCGGGTTTGTTGAGGTGTAGTCCATCTCTGGCAAGGAGTCCGTCATAGAGGTAATTCACACCGTGATCCAGGAATCCAAATCCTTGTTGTCTGCACCATCGTCTCAGCCAGTTGTTCACATCAAGGATCCTGTTCCATCTCCTGACGCCATGCCCGTCTACTGGAAGGATAGAAGAAAAAACTACCTGCGCATCCAGTTCTTTTACTTTCTTCCCCAATGCTTCAAAGTCCTTGCAGATTGTCGGTAGGTCCTTCTTTGTCGTGTCATTGGTGCCAACATGTATCAGAAGAAATGGGTGGACATCCTTGGAACTGATGAGCTTCGATATCCTATCGGTAACATCCTTGATCTTCGCCCCTGGGAGGCAGCATACTTCTCTTGCAGTTATGTCTGGTCTGCAGATAGCTGCTTCTGTTCCTCTCAGTAGTGAGTCTCCCACCACCACCACTCTTCTTCCCTTCTTGGCTGTCCTTTTTCTTGTCGCTTCTGGGTGTTTCTGGGTGCTCTTTTCTTTTTTGCTTGCTGGTAGTTCCTCATCCTTAGGTGTGCCATCTTCATCCTCCACAAGTCCTTGGAATCTGTTTCTCAGTTGTGTGGTTGGTGGTGTCTCCATGGTCTTCTTGCTTCTTTTGGTCACTTGCCTCCACTTGTCTGCCTCTGGAGGTTCTCTGACGCTTCCTTCACTTTCCGTGACCAGTAGTGACGCTTCTGTTCTGTCCAGGAAGTCTTCATTTTCCTTGATGAGTTTTAATGTCGCAATTCTTTCTTCCAGCCCCCGCACCTTTTCTTCTAAAAGAGCCAGTAGTCTACACTTCTGGCAGGTGAAGTTGGTTTCAGCTTCTGGTCGATCTGTGAACATGTAGCACATGTTGCAGCTCACCATGTAGGTTGTCACATCTGCCATGCTGCGCCTTGTCCCTGCTGACTTGATGTCTGTCTTCTTTCTTGTGATAACCTTGGATAAACAAATTAAACAAATACGCGCACCGCATAGGCGCGCGGTTTGGCGATGCTTTCCAAGCAGCTGGTCCCGGCTGTACCCAACGATCTTCTAGCTGAAGGAGACTCTTCGCTTTTCCCAGAAGGCCCCTGGAATATGCAAATTGTCCTCTTCAAGCTTCAATCCCTGGTTTGGCGATGCTTTCCAAGCAGCTGGTCCCGGCTGTACCCAACGATCTTCTAGCTGAAGGAGACTCTTCGCTTTTCCCAGAAGGCACCTGGAATATGCAAATTGTCCTCTTCAAGCTTCAATCCCTGGTTAATTGATGCGCTACAACTACCTAAACAAGTAGCTGTCATAAAGGTAAGAGCACATACCAGACGCACCGACCAGGAAAGCAGAGGAAACGCGATGGCAGATGCAGCGGCAAAAACAGCAGCCTGTAAGCCGCAACAAGGGTCAACAGTATGTCAGATAAGTGCCCCTAAAAACCCCTTTGTGTCGGAGGACATCTTATCCCAAATGCAGGCTCAGGCTCAAAAGGAGGAGGTTGATAAGTGGTTAAAGGAAGGTGCATGCCTGAATGAAGCAAATGGGGTATGGGGGAAAGGGACACGACGATGCCTTCCAAGGGCACTGTACCCAGCAGCTGCCCAGATACTACATGGGCCGACACACCAATCTAAAACGGGTGTGATGAGTGTGATGCAGAAACATTGGGTGGCACCAGGATTCTCCACCTGTATTGAAAACCTGGTACAAGGGTGCATGATATGTGCTACACATAATCAGGGCAGAGTAGTTAAAACACCACCCAAACACACCCCCCGGCCCCTCTATCCATTCCAGAGACTGCAAATTGATTATATTCAGCTGCCAAAGTCAGGATCATGGGAATATGTGTTGGTCTGTATTGATTTGCTCTCAGGATGGCCAGAGGCTTTCCCGATTGCCAAAGCCACGGCTGCGGCAACCGCAAAGAAACTGCTTGCGGAGGTGGTCTGCAGGTATGGGGTACCAGAGGTAATTGAGAGTGACAGAGGTACACACTTCACAGGTGAAATAATGAATGAAGTCATGTCAGCTCTAGGAATTCAACAAGCATTCCATACCCCGTATCACCCACAAAGTAGTGGTAAAGTGGAAAGACTGAATGGGACATTGAAATTAAAAATTCAGAAAGCCATGGCTGAGACAGGAAAACCATGGCCGGACTGTTTACCACTTGCTCTGTTTTCAGTAAGATACACGCCTAATAGAAAGACTGGACTCTCTCCATATGAGATATTGTTTGGCAACGTACCCAGCCTAGGGTGTTTCTATCCGCAAGCATTAGAAATGAACAACCATGTGCTAAGTTCCTATGTGAGGGCTTTACACAAAAAGATTAAGCAAGTACATGATAATGTCTTCAGTTCTCTTCCAGATCCAGATCAAGACTCTAGCAGCCATACGCTGCAACCTGGAGACTGGGTGGTTATAAAAAGACACGTGAGGAAAAGCCTAGATCCACGGTTTGACGGACCCTTTCAAGTTCTGCTGACCACAAGTACAGCCGTTAAGCTAGAGGGAAAAGAGACCTGGATCCACGCGTCCCATTGCAAAAAGATACTAGGAGAACCAGTGGACAAAGAATGATGACATTGTTTATACTTACCTGCATACTTGCGACCACAGGTGCAAGGACTAGGTTAGGCACCATGGATGGAGACGACAATAGATTCATTAGACACCATCTTGCTCTAATCGATGGACTAAAGGAGCAAAACCAGACCATTGCTAATTGTTGGATATGTACACATGCCCCTGTGATGTCCACTAGCATACCCTTTCTCGCTGTCCCAGTCTCATGGGAAGAGATAAACTTTTGAGTGAACTGTTCAGATACTTTGGCCAATAATTCCACACAGAGATTTTCCTTTCTAAATCCCGCAAATTGGTTTAAAGGTATTGGTGGGTGGTTGGCTGGTATAGTACAAGCTATTTTACAGGTTTTGCTAATGTGTCTTGCGGTTTATTTGGTTTTTAAGCTTTTTTTAATGTGTATTCAGTGCTGTACTAAAAGAAAACATAGAAATTCGTATTGATAAATGAAGGAACAAAAGGATGGAATGTTATAGCAGAAGATGGAGTCCCTCAAGTTTAAAGGCCCCATCTATGCTATATAAGTCTGACAGTTATTTTAGGTGAAAACAACAGCTATGAATGTTCCTTCTTGTATCAATAGCGTGTCCTTGCTAAAAAGATAACGTGATTCTCCCTGGCCTTCTTGTAGCAATAATGTGTTCTTGCAGAAAGATGAAATGACCTTGCTAACTAGATAAGTCTAATTAAATATTTTAAAGCATACAGAAACTAGCTTTTTTCGCTTGTTCAGCTAAACTGTATAATCGAACCATATATGGCAAATCCGTTTCCTGCCTTTAGGGTGTATATTAGCCCTGTGTTTTGTAATAAAGTTTTTAGAGTATGTTTAGACACAAACATCCTGTCCTGTGTCTTCATTCTCTCCGAGCTCGTAATCCAAAGGATAGAAGACCCAAAATTCAGTGACGACAGCTGGCGCCTCGAACAGGGACCTTGAGTTAATCTACCCAAGGGTGCTCGACCGGTCCGAGACGTGGGACGAGTGAAGCTCTCTGTTGGTGATATATACAGCGCTGAGGTAAGAATAACTGTTATATTCTACCTAATTATATCACTGCATAGAAGAGACTCCCTCACCCCTGAGCGGTCGGCTCCCCAGGTAATTCAACAGATTGTTGCCTGGCTCAGGTCCCTTTGAACCAGTAGAATCCCTCAGATAAATTGACAGTCCTGCCTTCTATCCTTTGGAGAATTTAAGAATGAAAGTATGGATCCGATGATTGTGTTGTGGATGTGTCCCGGGATTGATGTTTTTGGTCTGTTTTTCTGGTTGGCGTATAAGTCCTAGAGAGGCTAGTAGTGGAATGGTTCAGAAACCTTTGTGGCCCATTGTCTAAGTGACCATTGTCTAAGTGACTGAGGAGTCTCTTCTAGGTGAGGAGAACCAAAAAAAATGGGGAACCAAAATGCCAAGGAAGGCATTATAGCCAAAGACTTAGTGGTACGCAGAGAAGGGAAACAGGCACTGATTGGAATTGACAAAATATTGTGTAAAGCGGGAATGAATGAGAATGGAGAGATGAATGGAGAGAAATGGAAATCCTTCTTTAACTCCTATCATGGATGGCTGAAAGATAAGGGTCTGTTAGGGACAGTAGATGTATGGATGAATGCATGCGCTTATTTTGAAGGAAAGATTGAAGAATTAGGAGACGGACGTTACAGACTGACAAAAACTGGAATGACAGATTTTCCTCCCTGTCCGCTCCCGACGTCACTCCCACCCCAGTACCAGAATTCCCAGGAACCTAAATGTTGGGTTTGCCCCAGATGTGGACATCAGAATCCCTTGACAGTAGACATCTGTGTGGCATGTGGAGGACCGAGACCCCACCCAGCTAGACAATTCCCAATGAGGACGGTAGTTGTGCCAGGAGCACCGGGAGCAGCAGCAGCAGCAGCAGCAGGGGGGATGCAGTGGTTCCAGGTCAGGAAGCTCGTACAATGTTAATGTATAGACCATGGAGTCCTTCAGAGCAGTTGGCACTGATCTCCCAGCTGCCAGATCCATCCCAGTCCCCTATGGGTTTTGCTAGAATGATCACCACCATACAGTGTACGTACCATGCCACTAGAATAGATCTGCAGGGGGTAATTAAGGGAAAATTGGCAGATGAAGCCCGCTATGATAGGTTGATAGATGAGACAAAAAAACAGTATGCCAATAGGACCGGACTCGTAGATGCAGAATCTAATGATGCAGCAGCTGGAGTCCTATTCGCAGCAGCGTTGGTAAAAACATGTCAAGACAGGCAAGCAGAAAAGCAAGTTACACTAGAAGATAGAGTGCAGGGAAAGGAGGAAGATCCTAAGGATTATTTCTATGCACTAAAGAAAACCTGGTCAGAAATGGGGTTCAACCCCGGGAATAAGACTAGTGAGAGGGTATTAGCAAGTGCTTTCATGAATGGACTAAAGAAAGAGATTGCAGAGAAGGTAAAAGCAAGTAGACCGGACTGGAGATCAGTGAAGGCAGAAGATTTAGCTAGAATAGCTCAGGGGGCACAGCATGACATAGCACAGGCAAAAAGAGCTGCCAGAATTCATATAGTAGAGACGACCCCCAGAAACAACAGAGGCAGAGGACGGACTGAAGGAGGAGGACAGAAACTGTGTTACGGATGTAAAAAGCCAGGACATTTTAGAAAGAACTGTAGGACCAACCCGTATCCAAATGCTCAGAGTACGGGTCCTCCAGCCGACCAAACAACGCCCCCATAGGATGAGGGTAGCTTGCACATGAACCCCCTCATCTCCTTACCCCCAACTCCCAGTTGTATAGTGCAGGTGAACCTACCAGGGGGACATGAAATCGATTTCCAAGTAGATATGGGGGCCGACAATTCAGTAATTACGCAAGGTGATTGGCCATATACTGACACTGATTTTTCACATCATGTCATTGCCACCCCCTTCAATTCCCCGTCTGTCCTGCTCCCTGTCACTAAAAGAATTCCCCTGCAAATTCAAGGAGCTACTGTACATAGCCAGCTCATGGTATCGCCCCGAGGCCAATGTAACCTTTTGGGAAATGATGTGTTGTCCCAATTACAAGAACATATTGAGTATCATCCCGATGGCACTGTCACCATGACCCCAGGTTTAAAACCAAGTACCCTTTGCAAAATTATGTCACTAGATATTGCCAGCATAGAAGAGACAAATGAGTTTCCCCCGATATTGGAGCAGGCTGTACCACATGATTTTTGGGCCTCAGACAAAACAGATGTTGGTAGGTTAAGAGTTCAACCAGTAATTGTGAAATTAAAACCAGGAGCCATCTTGCCTCAACAGAGGCAGTATCCCCTTAGCTCGGCTCAGGAGAATGCCATAGCCCAGCAGGTCCAAAAATTACTACAGAGAGGAGTCCTAGTCAAAACCCAGTCCCCTTGCAACACTCCCCTGTTCCCAGTAAAGAAAAAGAGCGTGCCAGTACAACCAGCCGCATATAGAATGGTCCATGACCTCCGGTTGGTTAACAAAGCCACAGAACTTCTAACACCTGTTGTGCCCAACCCGCATACTCTTCTGTGACAGATACCTTCTAACTCTCTTTGCTTTTCAGTGGTTGATTTGGCAAATGCATTTTTCAGTGTACCATTACATCCTGACTGCCAGTACCTGTTTGCTTTCACATTCCAGGGTAGTCAATATACATGGACAGTGTTGCCACAGGGTGCCCAGAATTCACCCACAATGTACACTGCAAGTCTGCAGGAAATACTGGAGGGATGGTCTGAACCACATATCGTTGTTTTGCAATATGTCGATGACCTGCTCATTTGTGCCCCCTCCAGGAAACAATGTTATAGTGCAACTATATCGCTTATGTTGTTTCTCTATCACGCTGGCTGCAAGGCATCGAAAGATAAGCTTCAGTTTTGTAAATCTTCAGTCACCTTTTTGGGACATTGCATTACACCAGGAGCCCGTCATTTAACAAATGCACGCAAACAAGCAGTACAGGCATTCACCGTCCCCATTAATGTTGCAGCCCTCAGAACTTTTCTTGGACTTGTTTCCTATTGCAGACAGTGGATTCATGCCGTCTCTGTTTTAATGCAGCCCCTCTATGACTGTCTTACTCCAACACCTTTTGTACTAACATCAGAGGCAATAGACTGTTTTTATTCTCTCAAGAACCGTATTTTGGACGCTCCAGCTTTGGGTACCCCTAATTATGAGCTCCCATTTACTCTGTACCTTCATGAACAAGCTGGACATGCAGCAGGAGTTTTAACTCAAACACACGGTGATAATCAGAGACCTGTTGCCTATTTTAGTGGCAGATTGGATGCGGTAGCCAGAGGTGCACCATCCTGCGTACGTGCTCTGCATGCTGTTGGACTAGATAAGTCTAATTAAATATTTTAAAGCATACAGAAACTAGCTTTTTCGCTTGTTCAGCTAAACTGTATAATCGAACCATATATGGCAAATCCGTTTCCTGCCTTTAGGGTGTATATTAGCTCCATAAATCTGCAGACATTGTTCTTGACCACCTGCTCACCGTTCTAACACCTCATGATGTCTACACTATATTGAATCAAGTGCAACCCGCTCACCTCTCAGCAGCACGTCATCTTAGGTTACAATGTGCACTGTTAATGCCTCCCAATGTTTCTTTACAGAGGTGTACTACCCTGAATCCACCAACTTTGTTACCTCTCTCGGATCTAAAGGAGGAGTCAGGTACTGTGCTTTTTAAGGAAGATCCAAGAGAGGATGTTCCTCATGACTGTGTACAAATGATGGCACAAGAAACGGCAGGTTTACCTACTGTATTTGAACATGAATTACAAAATGCAGATTTTGAATTTTTTGTAGATGGATCCCGTCATCAGGACGATTCAGGTGCCTTCCATACTGGATATGCAGTTGTCTCCCTCAATGCAGTAATCAAGGCAGAACCAATGCTCCCACACCAGTCGGCTCAAGAAGCTGAACTTAGGGCCCTAACCGAGGCCTGTAAACTAGCGGAAGGTAGTATTGTTAACATTTACACAGATTCTAGGTACGCATTCGGTATATCGCATGATTTTGGTCCAATATGGAAGTCAAGAGGTTTCCTGACGGCAGCAGGACACCCCATTAAGAATGCTGATGCGGTCCAGCAGTTACATAGTTACATAGTTTATAAGGTCGAAAAAAAGACAAGCGTCCATCCAGTTCAGCCTATTTCTTGTGCACTGCAGCTATTCCGCAGCGTTGATCCAGGGGAAGGCAAAAAACAAACAAACATGCGGTATAGGCAAATTTACATCATTGAGGAAAGATTCACTTCCCGACACCAATCTGGCAGTCAGATTAAATCCCTGGATTAATTAACTAAGCATAAGATGTAATTTTATTGTTCTCAAGAAAGGCGTCCAGGCCTCTCTTGAACTCATTAACTGAGTGGGACATCACCACTTCCTCTCCCAGAGAGTTCCAGAGTCTCACGGCTCTGACCGTAAAGAATCCCCTTCTATGCTGGTGCAGGAACCTCCTTTCCTCCAGACGCATAGTGTGCCCCCTCGTCTTTGTCACCATCCTTGGTATAAACAGGTCATGGGAGAGATCTCTGTACTGCCCCCTGATGTATTTATACATGTTTATGAGGTCTCCCCTAAGCCTTCTCTTTTCCAACGTAAATAGGCCTAATTTTGACAACCTCTCTGGGTATTCTAGTCCCTCCATTCCCTTTATTACCTTAGTCGCCCTCCTTTGTACCCTCTCTAGCTCCAATATGTCTTTCCTGAGCACCGGAGCCCAGAACTGTGCACAATATTCTAAGTGCGGCCTTACCAGCGCTTTATACAGAGGAAGAACAATGTTCTCATCATATGCCCCTATTCCTCTTCTGATGCATGTCATGACTCTATTTGCCTTCGCAGCTGCTGCCTGACACTGGGCACTCCAATTTAATTTGCTATTAACCAAGACGCCCAGGTTCTTCTCCATGTCAGATTTCCCCAACGGTTTCCCATTTAATATGTATGGGTGACTGCTGTTTTTCTTTCCCATGTGCATGACCTTACATTTATCGGCATTGAACCCCATTTGCCATTTTTTGGCCCAACTCCCCAATTTATCTAAATCCTCCTGTAGCTGTGCCCTATCCTCATCTGTATTAACTACTTTACAAAGTTTAGTATCATCTGCAAATATTGCTATTTTACTATGCAACCCTTCCACTAGATCATTAATAAATATATTAAATAATATAGGGCCCAAGACAGACCCTTGAGGCACCCCGCTAGTAACCCTGACACCCCCTGAGCTTACTCCATTGATAACCACCCTCTGCTTTCTATCACTCAGCCAGCTATTTACCCACTTGCACACATTATCCCCCAGACCAAGCATTCTCATTTTATAGACCAACCTTTTGTGTGGCACGGTATCAAACGCTTTGGAGAAGTCAAGGTATACAACATCCACTGACTCTCCCCGGTCCAGCTGTGAGCTCACCTCCTCGTAGAAGGCCATCAGGAGCGATCCCTCATGAATCCATGTTGATATGGAGTTAGACAGTTATTATCATTAAGATATTCTACAATAGCATCTCTAAGAAATCCTTCAAACAATTTACCCACAACAGACGTTAAGCTGACTGCTCTATAGTTCCCAGGGTCACTTTTAGACCCCTTTTTGAATATTGGTACCACATTTGCTTGTCGCCAGTCTAGTGGGACAGTCCCTGTCCATAAAGAGTGCTTGAATATAAGATACAGCGGCCTGTCTATCACATTACTTAATTCTTTTAGTACCCGGGGGTGTATGCCATCTGGGCCTGGTGACTTGTCTATTTTGATATTATTTAGGCGTTTCTGAGCTTCCTCCTGGGTTAGGTGGGTGATATTTAGCGGAGGGTTTACTTTATCACTCTGCATTTCCTCCGATAAATTGTTTTCTTTTGTGAAAACAGTGGAGAAGAAGCTATTGAGTAGGTTTGCTTTACCCTCATCGCCCTCTATGATTTTACCCAGGTTATTTTTCAATGGGCCAACTCCATCAGTTTTAATCCTTTTACTGTTTATATAGTTAAAGAACAGTTTGGGATTGGTTTTACTTTTCTTAGCAATTAGTCTCTCTGTCTCCTCTTTTGCTATTCTTATTTGTTTCTTACAGATTTTGTTTTTTTCCCTATAAGATATTAGCGCTTCCTCGCTGCCTTCTTGTTTAAGTTTACCGAAAGCCCTTTTTTTGTTTTTCATTGCCCTCTTGACGTCCTTATTTAGCCACATTGGCTTCCTCCTATTCCTAGCCCTTTTATTCCCATAAGGTATGGACCTTCTACAGTGACTATGTAGGACTGTTTTGAACATTTCCCATTTTCTATCCGTGCTCCTATTACTGAAGATACTATCCCAGTCTATAAGGTGAAGGGCATCTCTTAGCTGAAGTTCAGTGTTTTTGTGACTCCCTTGCTGGGCACCTACTGAAGCACATGTGGAATTGTATAATGTTGGGGTCACTATTTCCCAGGTGCCCCCCGACCTGCACCTCAGTTATTCTGTCTGGCCTGTTAGTTAATATTAAGTCTAAAAGGGCCGTCCCTCTAGTTGGTTCCAGCACAAGTTGTGACAAATAATTGTCTTTGATAATTGACAGAAACCTGTTTCCTTTCTGAGATCTACAGCTTTCTGTTTCCCAGTCTATATCGGGGTAGTTGAAGTCCCCCATAATAATCACCTGGTTATTTTTTGCTACTTCGTCTATTTGTCTCATTAATAGACTTTCCGTGGCTTCTGCTATATTTGGTGGTTTATAACAGACTCCTATGATAATTTTATTCTTGTTTTTTGCCCCATGTATCTCCACCCATAAGGACTCGACCTCCTCATGTCCCTCCCATACATCCTCCCGTATTGTAGGCTTTAGACACGTCTTTACATATAGACAGACTCCACCCTCTTTCCGACTTATTCGATCCCTTCTAAACAGACTGTAACCCTGTAAGTTAACTGCCCAGTCATAGCTTTCATCTAACCATGTCTCGGTTATTCCCACTATGTCATAGTTACCTGTAGATATTTCTGCTTCCAGTTCATCCATCTTGTTTGTCAGGCTCCTGGCATTTGCTAGCATGCAGTTTACATGATTTTGTTTTGTTCCAATCTTCTCCCTGTGGATTGTATTAGACATTTTCTTACCTCCCTTCCAAGTATCTTGTCTTGGACCTTCTTTGTCGCACTTCATATCTTTCATTAGTATGTTCTCTGGTTGCATGTTCGTGTCCGGCGTTTTTCTTCCCATCCCCTCTTCTTCTAGTTTAACGCCCTCCTGATGAGTGTTGCGAGTCTCCTGGCGAATGTGTGTTTCCCGGGTTTGTTGAGGTGTAGTCCGTCTAGTCCTCCATATCGTATAATGCATCACATAGTGCTCCATATAATGTACAGCACAGCTCAGTCATCCATGTAGCATGATGCACAGACCATAGTCCTCCATATAGTATATGTCAACTACAGCGATGGTCAGTAAGGATCACCCCAGAGGCTGACTCACCCACAGGGGTGTTATCCCCACGGGTGCATGTCCCCTGCAGCAGTGCTCAGTAAGTATCACCCCAGAGGCTGACTCACCCACAGTGGTGTCATCCCCATGGGTGCATGTCACCTGCAGCGGTGCTCAGTAAGGATCACCCCAGAGGCTGACTCACTCACAGAGGTGTCATCCCCATGGATGCATTTCACCTGCAGCGGTGCTCAGTAAGGATCACCCCAGAGGCTGACTCACACACAGGGGTGTCATCCTCACGGGTGCATGTCACCTGCGGCAGTGCTCAGTAAGGATCAACCCAGAGGCTGACTCACTCACAGAGGTGTCATCCCCATTGGTGCATGTCACCTGCAGCGGTGCTCAGTAAGGATCACCCCAAAGGCTGACTCAATCACAGGGGTGTCATCCCCATGGGTGCATGTCATCTGCAGCGGTGCTCAGTAAGGATCACCCCAGAGGCTGACTCACTCATAGAGGTGTCATCCCCATGGGTACATGTCAACTGCAGCGGTGCTCAGTTAGGATCACCCCAGAGGCAGACTCACTCAGAGCGGTGTCATCCCCATGGGTGCATGTCACCTGCAGCCCTGCTCAGTAAGGATCACCCCAGAGGATGACTCACTCACAGGAGTGTCATCCCCATTGGTGCATGTCTCCTGCGGCAGTGCTCAGTAAGAATCACTCCAGAGGCTGACTCACTCACAGGGGTGTCATCCCCATGGGTGCATGTCACCTGCAGTACTGCTCAGTAAGGATCACCCCAGAGGCTGACTCACTCACAGTGGTGTCATCCTCACGGGTGCATGTCACCTGCGGCAGTGCTCAGTAAGGATCATTCCAGAGGCTGTCTCACCCACAGAGGTGTCAGCCCCATGGGTGCATGTCACCTGCAGCGATGGTCAGTAAGGATCACCCCAGAGGCTTACTCACCCACAGAGGTGTCATCCCCACGGGTGCATGTCAAAGGCAGTGGTGCTCAGTAAGGATCACCCCAGAGGCTGACTCACCCACGGAGGTGTCATTCCCATGGGTGCATGTCACCTGCAGCGGTGCTCAGTTAGGATCACCCCAGATGCTGACTCACTCACAGGGGTGTCATCCCCATTGGTGCATGTCACCTGCAGCTGTGCTCAGTAAGGATCACCCCAGAGGATGACTCACTCACAGGGGTGTCATCCCCATGGGTGCATGTCACCTGCAGCAATGGTCAGTAAGGATCACCCCAGAGATTGACTCACTCACAGAGGTGTCATCCCCATGGGTGCATGTCACCTGCATCTGTGCTCAGTAAGGATCACCCCAGAGCCTGACTCACTCACAGAGGTGTCATGACCATGGGTGCATGTCACCTGCAGCAGTGTTCAGTAAGGATCACCCCAGAGGCTGACTCACCCACAGAGGTGTCATACCAAAGGGTGCCTGTCACCTTCAGTGGTGCTCAGTAAGGATCATCCCAGAGGCTGGCTCACCCACAGGGTTGTCACCGCCATGGGTGCATGTCACCTACAGGAGTGCTCAGTAAGGATCAACCCAGAGGCTAACTCACTCACAGAGGTGTCATCCCCATGGGTGCATGTCACCTGAAGCAGTGCTCAGTAAGGATCACCCCAGAGGCTGACTCACCCACAGTGGTGTCATCCCCGTGGGTGCATGTCACCTGCAGCGGTGCTCAGTAAGGATCACCCCAGAGGCTGACTCACTCACAGAGGTGTCATCCCCATGGGTGCATGTCACCTGCAGCGGTGCTCAGTAAGGATCACCCCAGAGGCTGACTCACTCACAGGGGTGTCATCCCCATGGCTACATATCAACTGCAGCGGTGCTCAGTTAGGATCACCCCAGAGGCTGACTCACTCACAGAGGTGTCATCCCCATGGGTGCATGTCACCTGCAGCGGTGCTCAGTAAGGATCACCCCAGAGGTTGACTCACTCAGAGAGGTGTCATCCCCATGGGTGCATGTCACCTGCAGCGGTGCTCAGTAAGGATCACCCCAGAGGCTGACTCACTCACAGAGGTGTCATCCCCATGGGTGAATGTCACCTGCAGCGCTGCTCCGTAAGGATAACACCAGAGGCTGATTCACTCACAGAGATGTCATCCCCATGGGTGCATGTCACCTGCAGCGGTGCTCAGTAAGGATAACACCAGAGGCTGACTCACTCACAGGCGTGTCATCCCCATGGGTACATATCAACTGCAGCGGTGCTCAGTTAGGATCACCCCAGAGGCTGACTCACTCACAGAGGTGGCATCCAAATGGGTGCATGTCATCTGCAGCAGTGCTCAGTTAGGATCACCCCAGAGGCTGACTGACTCACAGAGGTGGCATCCCCATGGGTGCATGTCACCTGCAGCGGTGCTCAGTAAGGATCACCCCAGAGGCTGACTCACTCACAGAGGTGTCATCCCCACGGGTGCATGTCACCTTCAGCGATGGTCAGTAAGGATCACCCCAGAGGCTGAATCACTCACAGAGGTGTCATCCCCATGGGTGCATGTCACCTGCAGCGGAGCTCCGTAAGGATCACCCCAGAGGCTGATTCACTCACAGGGGCGTCATCCCCATGGGTACATGTCAACTACTGCGGTGCTCAGTTAGGATCACGCCAGAGGCTGTCTCACTCACAGGGATGTCATCCCCATGGGTGCATGTCACCTGCAGCGGTGCTCAGTAAGGATCACCCCAGAGGCTGACTCAATCACTGGGGTGTCATCCCCATGGATGCATGTCACCTGAAGCAGTGCTCAGTAAGGATCACCCCAGAGGCTGACTCACTCACAGAGGTGTCATCCCCATGGGTGCATGTCACCTGCAGCGGTGCTCAGTAAGGATCACCCCAGAGGCTGACTCACTCACAGGGGTGTCATCCCCACGGGTGCATGTCACCTGCAGCGGTGCTCAGTAAGGACCACCCCAGAGGCAGACTCACTCAGAGCGGTGTCATCGCCATGGTTGCATGTCACCTGCCGCAGTGCTCGGTAAGGATCACTCCAGAGGCTGACTCACTCACAGAGGTGGCATCCCCATGGGTGCATTTCACCTGCAGCTGTGCTCAGTAAGGATCACCCCAGAGGATGACTCACTCACAGGGGTGTCATCCCCATGGGTGCATGTCACCGGCAGCAATGGTCAGTAAGGATCACCCCAGAGATTGACTCAGTCACAGAGGTGTCATCCCCATGGGTGCATATCACCTGCATCTGTGCTCAGTAAGGATCACCCCAGAGGCTGACTCACTCACAGAGGTATCATCCCCCATGGGTGCTTGTCATCTGCAGCAGTGGTCAGTTAGGATCACCCCAGAGGCTGACTCACCCACAGGGGTGTCACCCCCATGGGTGCATGTCACCTACAGCAGTGCTCAGTAAGGATCAACCCAGAGGCTGACTCACTCACAGGGGTGTCATCCCCATGGGTGCATATCACCTGCAGCAATGGTCAGTAAGGATCACCCCAGAGGCTGACTCAATCACAGGGGTGTCATCCCCATGGGTGCATGTCACCTGCAGCGGTGCTCAGTAAGGATCACCCCAGAGGCTGACTCACCCACAGTGGTGTCATCCCCATGGGTGCATGTCACCTGCAGCGGTGCTCAGTAAGGATCACCCCAGAGGCTGACTCACCCACAGTGGTGTCATCCCCATGGGTGCATGTCACCTGCAGCGGTGCTCAGTAAGGATCACACCAGAGGCTGACTCACTCACAGGGGTGTCATCCCCATGGGTACATATCAACTGCAGCGGTGCTCAGTTAGGATCACCCCAGAGGCAGACTCACTCAGAGCGGTGTCATCCCCATGGGTGCATGTCACCTGCAGCCCTGCTCAGTAAGGATCACCCCAGAGGATGACTCACTCACAGGGGTGTCATCCCCATTGGTGCATGTCTCCTGCGGCAGTGCTCAGTAAGGATCACTCCAGAGGCTGACTCACTCACAGAGGTGTCATCCCCATGGGTGCATGTCACCTGCAGCACTGCTCAGTAAGGATCACCCCAGAGGCTGACTCACTCACAGGGGTGTCATCCCCATTGGTGCATGTCACCTGCGGCAGTGCTCAGTAAGGATCACTCCAGAGGCTGACTCACTCACAGAGGTGTCATCCCCATGGGTGCATGTCACCTGCAGCGGTGCTCAGTAAGGATCACCCCAGAGGCTGACTCACTCACAGGGGTGTCATCCCCATGGGTGCATGTCACCTGCAGCGGTGCTAAGTAAGGATCACCCCAGAGGCTGACTCACACACAGGGGTGTCATCCCCATGGTTGCATGTCACCTGCAGCGGTGCTCAGTAAGGATCACCCCAGAGGCCGTCTCCCCACACAGGTGTCGTCCCCATGGGTGCATTTCACCTGCAGCTGTGCTCAGTAAGGATCACCCCAGAGTTTGACTCACTCAAAGGGGTGTCATCCCCATGGGTGCATGTCACCTGCAGCAATGGTCAGTAAGGATCACCCCAGAGGCTGACTCACTCACAGGGGTGTCATCCCCATTGGTGCATGTCACCTGCAGCAGTGCTCAGTAAGCATCACCCCAGAGGCTGAATCACTCACAGGTGTGTCATCCCCATGGGTGCATGTCACCTGCAGCGGTGCTCAGTAAGGATCACCCCAGAGGCTGACTCACTCACAGGGGCGTCATCCCCATGGGTACATGTCAACTACTGCGGTGCTCAGTTAGGATCACGCCAGAGGCTGTCTCACTCACAGGGATGTCATCCCCATGGGTGCGTGTCACCTGCAGCGGTGCTCAGTAAGGATCACCCCAGAGGCTGACTCAATCACTGGGGTGTCATCCCCATGGATGCATGTCACCTGAAGCAGTGCTCAGTAAGGATCACCCCAGAGGCTGACTCACTCACAGAGGTGTCATCCCCATGGGTGCATGTCACCTGCAGCGGTGCTCAGTAAGGATCACCCCAGAGGCTGACTCACTCACAGGGGTGTCATCCCCACGGGTGCATGTCACCTGCAGCGGTGCTCAGTAAGGACCACCCCAGAGGCAGACTCACTCAGAGCGGTGTCATCGCCATGGTTGCATGTCACCTGCCGCAGTGCTCGGTAAGGATCACTCCAGAGGCTGACTCACTCACAGAGGTGGCATCCCCATGGGTGCATTTCACCTGCAGCTGTGCTCAGTAAGGATCACCCCAGAGGATGACTCACTCACAGGGGTGTCATCCCCATGGGTGCATGTCACCTGCAGCAATGGTCAGTAAGGATCACCCCAGAGATTGACTCAGTCACAGAGGTGTCATCCCCATGGGTGCATGTCACCTGCATCTGTGCTCAGTAAGGATCACCCCAGAGCCTGACTCACTCACAGAGGTATCATCCCCCATGGGTGCTTGTCATCTGCAGCAGTGGTCAGTTAGGATCACCCCAGAGGCTGACTCACCCACAGGGGTGTCACCCCCATGGGTGCATGTCACCTACAGCAGTGCTCAGTAAGGATCAACCCAGAGGCTGACTCACTCACAGGGGTGTCATCCCCATGGGTGCATATCACCTGCAGCAATGGTCAGTAAGGATCACCCCAGAGGCTGACTCAATCACAGGGGTGTCATCCCCATGGGTGCATGTCACCTACAGCGGTGCTCAGTAAGGATCACCCCAGAGGCTGACTCACCCACAGTGGTGTCATCCCCATGGGTGCATGTCACCTGCAGCGGTGCTCAGTAAGGATCACCCCAGAGGCTGACTCACCCACAGTGGTGTCATCCCCATGGGTGCATGTCACCTGCAGCGGTGCTCAGTAAGGATAACCCCAGAGGCTGACTCACTCACAGAGGTGTCATCCCCATGGGTGCATGTCACCTGCAGCGGTGCTCAGTAAGGATCACCCCAGAGGCTGACTCACTCACAGGGGTGTCATCCCCATGGGTACATATCAACTGCAGCGGTGCTCAGTTAGGATCACCCCAGAGGCAGACTCACTCAGAGCGGTGTCATCCCCATGGGTGCATGTCACCTGCAGCCCTGCTCAGTAAGGATCACCCCAGAGGATGACTCACTCACAGGGGTGTCATCCCCATTGGTGCATGTCTCCTGCGGCAGTGCTCAGTAAGGATCACTCCAGAGGCTGACTCACTCACAGAGGTGTCATCCCCATGGGTGCATGTCACCTGCAGCACTGCTCAGTAAGGATCACCCCAGAGGCTGACTCACTCACAGGGGTGTCATCCCCATTGGTGCATGTCACCTGCGGCAGTGCTCAGTAAGGATCACTCCAGAGGCTGACTCACTCACAGAGGTGTCATCCCCATGGGTGCATGTCACCTGCAGCGGTGCTCAGTAAGGATCACCCCAGAGGCTGACTCACTCACAGGGGTGTCATCCCCATGGGTGCATGTCACCTGCAGCGGTGCTAAGTTAGGATCACCCCAGAGGCTGACTCTCACACAGGGGTGTCATCCCCATGGGTGCATGTCACCTGCAGCGGTGCTCAGTAAGGATCACCCCAGAGGCCGTCTCACCCACACAGGTGTCGTCCCCATGGGTGCATTTCACCTGCAGCTGTGCTCAGTAAGGATCACCCCAGAGGATGACTCACTCACAGGGGTGTCATCCCCATGGGTGCATGTCACCTGCAGCAATGGTCAGTAAGGATCACCCCAGAGGCTGACTCACTCACAGGGGTGTCATCCCCCATGGGTGCTTGTCATCTGCAGCAGTGCTCAGTAAGGATCACCCCAGAGGATGACTCACTCACAGGGGTGTCATCCCCATTGGTGCATGTCACCTGCAGCGGTGCTCAGTAAGGATCACCCCAGAGGCTGACTCACTCACAGGGGTGTCATCCCCATGGGTACATATCAACTGCAGCGGTGCTCAGTTAGGATCACCCCAGAGGCTGACTCACTCACAGAGGTGGCATCCCCATGGGTGCATGTCACCTGCAGCGGTGCTCAGTAAGGATCACCCCAGAGGCTGACTCACTCACAGGGGTGTCATCCCCATGGGTACATGTCAACTGCAGCGGTGCTCAGTTAGGATCACCCCAGAGGCAGATTCAATCAGAGCGGTGTCATCCCCATGGGTGCATGTCACCTGCAGCACTGCTCAGTAAGGATCACCCCAGAGGATGACTCACTCTCAGGGGTGTCATCCCCATTGGTGCATGTCTCCTGCGGCAGTGCTCAGTAAGGATCACCCCAGAGGCTGACTCACTCACAGGGGTGTCATCCCCATGGGTGCATGTCACCTGCAGCGGTGCTCAGTAAGGATAACCACATAGGCTGACTCACACAAAGGGGTGTCATCCCCATGGGTGCATGTCACCTGCAGCGGTGCTCAGTAAGGATCACCCCAGAGGCCGTCTCACCCACACAGGTGTCGTCCCCATGGGTGCATTTCACCTGCAGCTGTGCTCAGTAAGGATCACCTCAGAGGATGACTCACTCACAGGGGTGTCATCCCCATGGGTGCATGTCACCTACAGCAGTGCTCTGTAAGGATCACCCAAGAGATTGACTCACCCACAGAGGTGTCATCCTCATGGGTGCATGTCACCTGCAGCGGTGCTCAGTAAGGATCACCCCAGAGGCTGACTCACCCAGAGAGGTGTCATCCCCATGGGTGCATGTCACCTGCAGTGGTGCTCAGTAAGGATCACCCCAGAGGCTGGCTCACCCACAGGGATGTCTCCCCCATGGGTGCATGTCACCTACAGCAGTGCTCAGTAAGGATCACCCCAGAGGCTGACTCACTCACAGAGGTGTCATCCCCATGGGTGCATGTCAAATGCAGCGGTGCTCAGAAAGGATCACCCCAGAGGCTGACTCAATCACAGGGGTGTCATCCCCATGCGTGTATGTCACCTGAAGCAGTGCTCAGTAAGGATCACCCCAGTGGCTGACTCACCCACAGTGGTGTCATCCCCATGGGTGCATGTCACCTGCAGCGGTGCTCAGTAAGGATCACCCCAGAGGCTGACTCACTCACAGAGATGTCATCCCCATGGGTGCATGTCACCTGCAGCGGTGCTCAGTTAGGATCACCCCAGAGGCTGACTCACTCACAGGAGTGTCATCCCCATGGGTGCATGTCACCTGCAGCATTGCTCAGTAAGGATCACCTCAGAGGCTGACTCACTCACAGAGGTGTCATCCCCATGGGTGCATGTCACCTGCAGCGGTGCTCAGTAAGGATCACAGCAGAGGCTGACTCACCCACAGGGGTGTCATCTCCATGGGTGCATGTCACCTGCAGCTTTGCTCAGTAAGGATCACCCCAGAGGCTGACTCACTCAAAGAGGTGTCATTCCGACGCTTGCATGTCACCTGCAGCAGTGCTCAGTAAGGATCACCTCAGAGGCTGACTCACTCACAGAGGTGTCATCCCCACGCATGCATGTCACATGCAGTGGTGCTCAGTAAGGATCACCCCAGAGGCTGACTCACCCACAGAGGTGTCATTCCCACGGTTGCATGTCACCTGCAGCTGTGCTCAGTAAGGATCACCCAAGAAGCTAACTCACTCACAGAGGTGTCATCCACATGGGTGCATGTCAACTGCAGCGGTGCTCAGTAAGGATCACCCCAGAAACTAACTCACCCACAGGGGTGTCATCCCCATGGGTGCATGTCATCTGCAACGGTGCTCAGTAAGGATCACCCCAGAGGCTGACTCACTCACAGGGGTGTCATATCCCCATGGGTGCATATCAACTGCAGCGGTGCTCAGTAAGGATCACACCAGAGGCTGACTCACTCGCAGGGGTGTCATCCCCATGGATGCATGTCACCTGCAGCAGTGCTCAGTAAGGATCACCCCAGAGGCTGACTCACCCACAGGGTTGTCATCCCCATGGATGCATGTCACCTGCAGCGGTGCACAGTAAGGATCACCCCAAGGCTGACTTACCCATAGGGGTGTCATGTCTCCTGCAGCGGTACTCAGTAAGCATCACCCCAGAGGCTGACTCACTCACAGGGGTGTCATTCCCACAGGTGCTTGTCACCTGCAGCGTTACTCAGTAAGGATCACCCCAGAGGCTGACTCACTCACAGGGGTATTATCCCCATGGGTGCATGTCACCTGCAGCGGTGCTCAGTAAGGATCACCCCAGAGGCTGACTCACCCACAGAGGTGTCAACCCCATGGGTGCATGTCACCTGCAGCGGTGCTCAGTAAGGATCACCCCAGAGGCTGACTCACTCACAGAGGTGTCAACCCCATGGGTGCATGTCACCTGCAGCTGTGCTCAGTAAGGATCACCCCAGAGGCTGACTCAATCACAGGGGTGTCATACGCACAGGTGCATGTCACCTGCAGCTGTGCTCAGTAAGGATCACCCCAGAAACTAACTCACCCACAGGGGTGTCATCCCCATGGGTGCATGCCACCTGCAACGGTGCTCAGTAAGGATCACCCTAGAGGCTGACTCACTCACAGGGGTGTCATATCCCCATGGGTGCTTGTCACCTGCAGCGGTGCTTAGTAAAGATCACCCCAGAAACTAACTCACCCACAGGGGTGTCATCCCCATGGGTGCTTGTCATCTGCAGCGGTGCTCAGTAAGGATCACACCAGAGGCTGACTCACTCACAGGGGTGTCATCCCCACGGGTGCATGTCACCTGCAGCGGTGCTCAGTAAGGATCACCCCAGAGGCTGACTCACCCACAGAGGTGTCATTCCCACGGGTGCATGTTGACGCGCCCCCTGGGCCAGTGTTGTTTGGGGGATACCCGGAGCCGGATCAGATGGGGGTTGTAGTCTCCGAGTGGCGGTGACCCGGTCCGTGCCCAGGGTGTCAAGCTCAGTGTGTGGCAGTCCTACAGATGTTACTGAATGTTCTTTCGTGTCGACTACGCCACCCGTTGATTTGCGGTCACTACGGCCGCCGCTGCAGCAGGGTCCGCTGAGGCTGGTGGTGTGTGTGCAGCTTCGGGTAGTATAACCCCCAACGGGAGGGGTATAGCCTCAGGGGGTCAGTTGCAGAGGATGGTGGTTGTGGAGGTGCAGTGAGGATGGTAATGAAACTCAGAGTCGGGCTGTGCAGTTCAGGGTTTTTACTTACTGCTGTTGTTCTGGTCACCCCGGCCTTGAGTGACCGCCCGAGCCGTGCTGCGTCCACCAGGTCCTGGACTCGGCCAACCCCCAGGTGATTCTGGAGCGTGGTCCTGAGCTCCCTTTCTGACTTGTCCTTCTCTCTGGCCTTCCCCACCAGGGATCCACCTAAGTCCGGCTCCCTCGGGCCTCTTGTTGGTAAACCCTTGTCTCTGGGTTCCCTGACCCTATTCTTGGTTTGCCTTCCGGGTGGATTTAGTGGGTGGTCGTGGCAGATCCTGCCCACGACCTCCGGTCTCTGGCTAAGGATTAGGGCACTCCACCAGCTTGGGATCCGGTACCCTTGTGCCAACTCTTCACCCTCTGATCTAATCTTGGGTTCTTGGAGTTCTCTCTTCTCCCCCTCTGGGTCCTTCTTTCTCCTCTCTCTCTCTGGGCCTTGGAGCTGCTCTCCTCCTCTGCTCTCTTCCTCTGACTCACTCTACCAAAGACTGACAGACTGACTGACCAAACCTCTACAAAAGACCCTGTTCTAAGATGGTTCCCACCTTATATACTCCCTCTATGTGTGAGCTCAGGTGACCAGCACCCAATGAGCTCCTAGCATTACCCAGACTGCTCCCCCTATCTGCCCCTACACTACTGGGATGTTCCACCCCCCTCCCACTCCAGCCAGGGACAGACACTGTCGTACCTGCACATTTCTCTAGTGGGAGTACCATTGATCTGTCCCCCGGAAATGGGATGTATGTAGTGCATGCAGCCTACTGAGCTCAGTTCCACACTCCATCCTTACCCGGGAGTGGAATACCACACCTCTGGGTTGAGGTGTAATACCCCTGTAGCAGCCGAATCCTCAGGGTGCTACATTCCCCCCTGGTAAATCACAGCACGTCCTCGGGCTGTTAAAGATAAAAACATCCAAAACATACAATTATTTTTCATAAACATCAACATATAAACATATAAAACATCATATATATATCAGCAATAAAACGTTTTCATAAATAACATTCTTGTAAACATTCCTGTCTCTGGTTCCTCCGGTCACGGTGCAACTTGTGACCGGGTAAAGTGCGACAGTCTCTTGAAGAAAAATGGTTTTCCCATAAAACCAGTAGGGGGCGCTTTAGGAAGCGCAACTATATACAAAGGGGATATGGCCGCTCTGAGTCCTCGGCCAGGTATTAGGAACTAGGGACACACGGGCATCAGTTCACACTTTGTCCCAACGGGGAACATATTTTAAATAAGTAACAGCTCTTGGTACCCCGACGGGCAACTTTATACAGTCTCTCTCTACCGTACTTCAACGACGGCGTCCTCCTGCTCTTTCTTGTTGGTTGGTTTCAGTTTCAGACCCGTCCGGGTCCTCTTGCTCCTCCTCACACCGCAGCTCCTCCTCCGTCAGGCGATGCACATGGAGGGCGTAGGGTCCTTTGGCACACTTGTGCCGGGTGAAGGTGACCTCGTCCCCTACATACAGGTCATGACCTCTGTGTCCCTCCGGCAGATGGCTTTCTACGTCTCTGCGGGTCACAAAGACGTCGCCGGGGGTATGATGGTCTCTAATGAAGCCCCACCCATGCTGCATGTTGAATTTTATCACAGTCCCGGTGGAAGGGGGACCATGAGCTGCACGGGGATTCCTCCTGGTCCGGCTCTTCTGCCCTGCGCTCTGTTCCTGCAGCCGCTGCTCTCGGACCCGCCTCTCTCTCCGCTCCTTCTCGAAGACTTCGAGCTGCTGGCGGCAGCACTCTGCACGCTCCGCTGCGGCCGCCCGAGTCTCCTGAGTGAACCCCATGAGGTCTTCTCCGGTGGGGTCCCACTCAAACTGTGCCTCCTCCAGCGGGGGTGAGGTCCTCTTTACAGGCTTCGGAGCCGGAATTAGGGGCTCGCACATGGGCCTTGCTCTCTGGAGTTCCAGCTGAATGTACTCCTGGGGCCATACAAAGGGCTGCCCATCCGGGCACGTATGCTGGGCAAATAGATCTTCACCCAGGTGCGGCACTCTAGATGTTGAGGGCGCGTTGATGGTAGCGGCGCCCGGGTTGACCAGGCCTTGCGACCAGGCTTGGGGCACCCTAAAGGCAAAGGGCACCGTAAGAACGGCGGCGCCCTGGGTTACTCGGCCCTGCGACCAGGCCGGTGGCTCCGCGGAGGTAGGGGGCGCTGTTGGAATTGCGTCGCCCGGAGGTACTAGACCTTGCGACCAGGCCGATGGTATTTCCTGCTTCGCTGCGCTCAGGGTTGAGGCGCGTGACGTCACAGGGGTCGCGGCCGCGGTTTCCGGTTGAGGCCTAGTTGGCGGCGGTGACGATGCAGCGACGGGCACGGCAGGGGGAACTTCGGGCTCTGCGACGGGGAGCTGGGGCAGGCACACGGTTTCCCGGCTCGGGGTAGAGACGTCCCCTTTACCTGCCTCCGTCCGTTCAGCTCCCTTCTCGGCGCCGTCTCCGGCCTTGAGTCCTCCTGCACCATCCTCAGAGGCGGTCTGTCTCCTCGTCTCGGGTGGCGTGCTCCGCTGACGGGTTCCGGTCTGCTGGGCCATCTCTCGGCTCCACTCCGCCAACGTCTCTCGCTGTACCCGGGCCATCCTCCGTGCGAGGCTCTCCAGCGCAGTCTGTGCACACTCCCGGTCTCGGGGGAGCTGTGCCAGGACCTCCACTAAGCCTAGTGGGGTCGTTGCTTGCAGCAGGCTCCTGACCACTGGGTCGGTGCTGCCTGACTCTCCCTCCATCTCCGGGTAGGCTTTCTCTGGACTCCTCTCCAGACTTCTTGTCTCCGGGTGCGCTCTCTCCAGCCTGCTCCAGGCGGCACCCATCTTTGCTCTCTTGTTCTGTCTCCGCCCACATTGAGGGTGGTCCCGGGGCAACTTCAGTTCCAGGGGCAGTTCTCTCACGCTGATGGACACTTCCAGCATCACAGTCTCTGTTGGTGGGCGCGGTTTCCGCTTTTGGCGCCATTCTTCGACCTGGCCCACGATGGGAGGTGGCCTTTTGCCACCCTCTGGCACGCCCATAATGGCGTCCGCTCTTCCAAGGCGGGAAATCTTTGGAAATGGCGGGAATCGTCTCCCAGTGGCGGGAAACTCCATGGATGGCGGGAAAAAGCTGCAAATGGCGGACAACCGGCGGGAAACGACCTGTGATGGGGTCCGTTGGCGGGGACCCTCCGGAACCGGCGGGAGACTTCTTTTTAAGGTAACGGTGAACTTTTCTTCAGGCACGCAGTACCCGGTTGTTGCGGGCACGTTATCCTGCCGACTACGCCAAAGTTGACGCGCCCCCTGGGCCCGTGTTGTTTGGGGGATACCCGGAGCCGGATCAGATGGGGGTTGTAGTCTCCGAGTGGCGGTGACCCGTTCCGTGCCCAGGGTGTCAAGCTCAGTGTGTGGCAGTCCTACAGATGTTACTGAATGTTCTTTCGTGTCGACTACGCCACCCGTTGATTTGCGGTCACTACGGCCGCCGCTGCAGCAGGGTCCGCTGAGGCTGGTGGTGTGTGTGCAGCTTCGGGTAGTATAACCCCCAACGGGAGGGGTATAGCCTCAGGGGGTCAGTTGCAGAGGATGGTGGTTGTGGAGGTGCAGTGAGGATGGTAATGAAACTCAGAGTCGGGCTGTGCAGTTCAGGGTTTTTACTTACTGCTGTTGTTCTGGTCACCCCGGCCTTGAGTGACCGCCCGAGCCGTGCTGCGTCCACCAGGTCCTGGACTCGGCCAACCCCCAGGTGATTCTGGAGCGTGGTCCTGAGCTCCCTTTCTGACTTGTCCTTCTCTCTGGCCTTCCCCACCAGGGATCCACCTAAGTCCGGCTCCCTCGGGCCTCTTGTTGGTAAACCCTTGTCTCTGGGTTCCCTGACCCTATTCTTGGTTTGCCTTCCGGGTGGATTTAGTGGGTGGTCGTGGCAGATCCTGCCCACGACCTCTGGTCTCTGGCTAAGGATTAGGGCCCTCCACCAGCTTGGGATCCGGTACCCTTGTGCCAACTCTTCACCCTCTGATCTAATCTTGGGTTCTTGGAGTTCTCTCTTATCCCCCTCTGGGTCCTTCTTTCTCCTCTCTCTCTCTGGGCCTTGGAGCTGCTCTCCTCCTCTGCTCTCTTCCTCTGACTCACTCTACCAAAGACTGACAGACTGACTGACCAAACCTCTACAAAAGACCCTGTTCTAAGATGGTTCCCACCTTATATACTCCCTCTATGTGTGAGCTCAGGTGACCAGCACCCAATGAGCTCCTAGCATTGCACAGACTGCTCCCCCTATCTGCCCCTACACTACTGGGATGTTCCACCCCCCTCCCACTCCAGCCAGGGACAGACACTGTCGTACCTGCACATTTCTCTAGTGGGAGTACCATTGATCTGTCCCCCGGAAATGGGATGTATGTAGTGCATGCAGCCTACTGAGCTCAGTTCCACACTCCATCCTTACCCGGGAGTGGAATACCACACCTCTGGGTTGAGGTGTAATACCCCTGTAGCAGCCGAATCCTCAGGGTGCTACACATGTCACCTGCAGCGGTGCTCAGTAAGGATCACCCCAGAGGCTGACTCACCCACAGAGGTGTCATTCCCACGGTTGCATGTCACCTGCAGCTGTGCTCAGTAAGGATCACCCAAGAAGCTGACTCACTCACAGGGGTGTCATCCCTACGATTGCATGTCACCTGCAGCTGTGCTCAGTAAGGATCACCCAAGAAGCTAACTCACTCACAGAGGTGTCATCCACATGGGTGCATGTCAACTGCAGCGGTGCTCAGTAAGGATCACCCCAGAAACTAACTCACCCACAGGGGTGTCATCCCCATGGGTGCATGTCATCTGCAACGGTGCTCAGTAAGGATCACCCCAGAGGCTGACTCACTCACAGGGGTGTCATATCCCCATGGGTGCATATCAACTGCAGCGGTGCTCAGTAAGGATCACACCAGAGGCTGACTCACTCGCAGGGGAGTCATCCCCATGGATGCATGTCACCTGCAGCAGTGCTCAGTAAGGATCAACCCAGAGGCTGACTCACGCACAGGGTTGTCATCCCCATGGATGCATGTCACCTGCAGCGGTGCACAGTAAGGATCACCCCAAGGCTGACTTACCCATAGGGGTGTCATGTCTCCTGCAGCGGTACTCAGTAAGCATCACCCCAGAGGCTGACTCACTCACAGGGGTGTCATTCCCACAGGTGCTTGTCACCTGCAGCGTTACTTAGTAAGGATCACCCCAGAGGCTTACTCACTCACAGGGGTATTATCCCCATGGGTGCATGTCACCTGCAGCGGTGCTCAGTAAGGATCACCCCAGAGGCTGACTCACCCACAGAGGTGTCAACCCCATGGGTGCATGTCACCTGCAGCGGTGCTCAGTAAGGATCACCCCAGAGGCTGACTCACTCACAGAGGTGTCAACCCCATGGGTGCATGTCACCTGCAGCTGTGCTCAGTAAGGATCACCCCAGAGGCTGACTCAATCACAGGGGTGTCATACGCACAGGTGCTTGTCACCTGAAGCGGTGCTCAGTAAGAATCATCCCAGAGGCTGACTCACCCACAGGGGTGTCATTCTCACGGTTGCATGTCACCTGCAGCTGTGCTCAGTAAGGATCACCCAAGAAGCTATCTCACCCACAGGGGTGTCATCCCCATGGGTGCATGTCACCTGCAGCTGTGCTCAGTAAGGATCACTCCAGAGGCTGACTTACTCACATGGATTTCATCGACTGGGTGCATGTCACCTGCAGCGATGCTCAGTAAGGATCACCCCAGAAACTAACTCACCCACAAGGGTGTCATCCCCATGGGTGCATGTCACCTGCAGTCGTGCTCAGTAAGGATCACCCCAGAGACACCAGAGGCTGACTCACCCACAGAGGTGTCATCCCCACGGGTTCATGTCAGCTGCAGCGGTACTCAGAAAGGATCACCCCAGAGGCTGACTCAACCACAGGGGTGTCATCCCCACGAGTGTATGTCACCTGCAGAGGTGCTCAGTAAGGATCACCCCAGAGGCTGACTCACTCACAGGGGTGTCATCCTCTTTGGTGCATGTCACCTGCAGCGGTGCTCAGTAAAGATCACCCCAGAGACTGACTCACCCTCAGGGGTTTCATCCCCATGGGTGCATATCATCTGCAGGGGTGCTCAGTAAGGATCACCCCAGAGGCTGACTCACTCACAGGGGTGTCATCCCCATGGGTGCATGTCACCTGCAGCGGTGCTCAGTAAGGATCACCCGGGAGGCTGACTCACTCACAGGGGTGTCATCCCCATGGGTGCATGTCACCTGCAGCGGTGCTCAGTAAGGATCATCTCAGAGACTGACTCACTCACAGAGGTGTCATCTCCATGGGTGCATGTCACCTGCAGCGGAGCTCAGTAAGGATCACCTCAGAGACTGACTCACTCACAGAGGTGTCATCTCCATGGGTGCATGTCACCTGCAGCGGAGCTCAGTAAGGATCACCCCACAAACTGTCTCACCACAGGGGTGTCATTCCCACGGTTGCATGTCACCTGCAGCGGTGCTCAGTAAGGATCACCATAGAGACTGACTCACTCACAGGGGTGTCATCCCCATGGGTGCATGTCACCTGCAGCGGTGCTCAGTAAGGAACACCACGGAGGCTGACTCACTCACAGAGGTGTCATCTCCATGGGTGCATGTCACCTGCAGCGGAGCTCAGTAAGGATCACCCCACAAACTGTCTCACCACAGGGGTGTCATTCCCACGGTTGCATGTCACCTGCAGCGGTGCTCAGTAAGGATCACCATAGAGGCTGACTCACTCACAGGGGTGTCATCCCCATGGGTGCATGTCACCTGCAGCGGTGCTCAGTAAGGATCACCCCGGAGGCTGACTCACTCACAGGGGTGTCATCTCCATGGGCGCATGTCACCTGCAGCAGTGCTCAGTAAGGATTACACCAGAGGCTGACTCAGTCACAGGGGTGTCATCCCCACGGGTGCATGTCACATGCAGCGGTACTCTATAAGGATCAACCCAGAAGCTGACTCACCCACAGGGCTGTCATCCCTATGGGTGCATGTCACCTGCAGCGGTGCTCAGTAAGGATCACCTCAGAGACTGACTCACTCACAGAGGTGTCATCTCCATGGGTGCATGTCACCTGCAGCGGAGCTTAGTAAGGATCACCTCAGAGACTGACTCACTCACAGAGGTGTCATCTCCATGGGTGCATGTCACCTGCAGCGGAGCTCAGTAAGGATCACCCCACAAACTGTCTCACCACAGGGGTGTCATTCCCACGGTTGCATGTCACCTGCAGCGGTGCTCAGTAAGGATCACCATAGAGGCTGACTCACTCACAGGGGTGTCATCCCCATGGGTGCATGTCACCTGCAGCGGTGCTCAGTAAGGATCACCACGGAGGCAGACTCACTCACAGGGGTGTCATCCCCACGGGTGCATGTCACATGCAGCGGTACTCTATAAGGATCAACCCAGAAGCTGACACACCCACAGGGCTGTCATCCCCATGGGTGCATGTCACCTGCAGCGGTGCTCAGTAAGGATCACCTCAGAGACTGACTCACTCACAGAGGTGTCATCTCCATGGGTGCATGTCACCTGCAGCGGAGCTTAGTAAGGATCACCTCAGAGACTGACTCACTCACAGAGGTGTCATCTCCATGGGTGCATGTCACCTGCAGCGGAGCTCAGTAAGGATCACCCCACAAACTGTCTCACCACAGGGGTGTCATTCCCACGGTTGCATGTCACCTGCAGCGGTGCTCAGTAAGGATCACCATAGAGGCTGACTCACTCACAGGGGTGTCATCCCCATGGGTGCATGTCACCTGCAGCGGTGCTCAGTAAGGATCACCTCAGAGACTGACTCACTCACAGAGGTGTCATCTCCATGGGTGCATGTCACCTGCAGCGGAGCTCAGTAAGGATCACCTCAGAGACTGACTCACTCACAGAGGTGTCATCTCCATGGGTGCATGTCACCTGCAGCGGAGCTCAGTAAGGATCACCCCACAAACTGTCTCACCACAGGGGTGTCATTCCCACGGTTGCATGTCACCTGCAGCGGTGCTCAGTAAGGATCACCATAGAGACTGACTCACTCACAGGGGTGTCATCCCCATGGGTGCATGTCACCTGCAGCGGTGCTCAGTAAGGATCACCACGGAGGCTGACTCACTCACAGAGGTGTCATCTCCATGGGTGCATGTCACCTGCAGCGGAGCTCAGTAAGGATCACCTCAGAGACTGACTCACTCACAGAGGTGTCATCTCCATGGGTGCATGTCACCTGCAGCGGAGCTCAGTAAGGATCACCCCACAAACTGTCTCACCACAGGGGTGTCATTCCCACGGTTGCATGTCACCTGCAGCGGTGCTCAGTAAGGATCACCATAGAGGCTGACTCACTCACAGGGGTGTCATCCCCATGGGTGCATGTCACCTGCAGCGGTGCTCAGTAAGGATCACCCCGGAGGCTGACTCACTCACAGGGGTGTCATCTCCATGGGCGCATGTCACCTGCAGCAGTGCTCAGTAAAGATTACACCAGAGGCTGACTCAGTCACAGGGGTGTCATCCCCACGGGTGCATGTCACATGCAGCGGTACTCTATAAGGATCAACCCAGAAGCTGACTCACCCACAGGGCTGTCATCCCCATGGGTGCATGTCACCTGCAGCGGTGCTCAGTAAGGATCACCTCAGAGACTGACTCACTCACAGAGGTGTCATCTCCATGGGTGCATGTCACCTGCAGCGGAGCTCAGTAAGGATCACCCCACAAACTGTCTCACCACAGGGGTGTCATTCCCACGGTTGCATGTCACCTGCAGCGGTGCTCAGTAAGGATCACCACGGAGGCTGACTCACTCACAGAGGTGTCATCTCCATGGGTGCATGTCACCTGCAGCGGAGCTCAGTAAGGATCACCTCAGAGACTGACTCACTCACAGAGGTGTCATCTCCATGGGTGCATGTCACCTGCAGCGGAGCTCAGTAAGGATCACCTCAGAGACTGACTCACTCACAGGGGTGTCATCCCCATGGGTGCATGTCACCTGCAGCGGTGCTCAGTAAGGATCACCCCGGAGGCTGACTCACTCACAGGGGTGTCATCTCCATGGGCGCATGTCACCTGCAGCAGTTCTCAGTAAGGATTACACCAGAGGCTGACTCAGTCACAGGGGTGTCATCCCCACGGGTGCATGTCACATGCAGCGGTACTCTATAAGGATCAACCCAGAAGCTGACTCACCCACAGGGCTGTCATCCCTATGGGTGCATGTCACCTGCAGCGGTGCTCAGTAAGGATCACCTCAGAGACTGACTCACTCACAGAGGTGTCATCTCCATGGGTGCATGTCACCTGCAGCGGAGCTTAGTAAGGATCACCTCAGAGACTGACTCACTCACAGAGGTGTCATCTCCATGGGTGCATGTCACCTGCAGCGGAGCTCAGTAAGGATCACCCCACAAACTGTCTCACCACAGGGGTGTCATTCCCACGGTTGCATGTCACCTGCAGCGGTGCTCAGTAAGGATCACCATAGAGGCTGACTCACTCACAGGGGTGTCATCCCCATGGGTGCATGTCACCTGCAGCGGTGCTCAGTAAGGATCACCACGGAGGCAGACTCACTCACAGGGGTGTCATCCCCACGGGTGCATGTCACATGCAGCGGTACTCTATAAGGATCAACCCAGAAGCTGACACACCAACAGGGCTGTCATCCCCATGGGTGCATGTCACCTGCAGCGGTGCTCAGTAAGGATCACCTCAGAGACTGACTCACTCACAGAGGTGTCATCTCCATGGGTGCATGTCACCTGCAGCGGAGCTTAGTAAGGATCACCTCAGAGACTGACTCACTCACAGAGGTGTCATCTCCATGGGTGCATGTCACCTGCAGCGGAGCTCAGTAAGGATCACCCCACAAACTGTCTCACCACAGGGGTGTCATTCCCACGGTTGCATGTCACCTGCAGCGGTGCTCAGTAAGGATCACCATAGAGGCTGACTCACTCACAGGGGTGTCATCCCCATGGGTGCATGTCACCTGCAGCGGTGCTCAGTAAGGATCACCTCAGAGACTGACTCACTCACAGAGGTGTCATCTCCATGGGTGCATGTCACCTGCAGCGGAGCTCAGTAAGGATCACCCCACAAACTGTCTCACCACAGGGGTGTCATTCCCACGGTTGCATGTCACCTGCAGCGGTGCTCAGTAAGGATCACCATAGAGACTGACTCACTCACAGGGGTGTCATCCCCATGGGTGCATGTCACCTGCAGCGGAGCTCAGTAAGGATCACCTCAGAGACTGACTCACTCACAGAGGTGTCATCTCCATGGGTGCATGTCACCTGCAGCGGAGCTCAGTAAGGATCACCCCACAAACTGTCTCACCACAGGGGTGTCATTCCCACGGTTGCATGTCACCTGCAGCGGTGCTCAGTAAGGATCACCCCGGAGGCTGACTCACTCACAGGGGTGTCATCTCCATGGGCGCATGTCACCTGCAGCAGTGCTCAGTAAGGATTACACCAGAGGCTGACTCAGTCACAGGGGTGTCATCCCCATGGGTGCATGTCACATGCAGCGGTCCTCAGTAAGGATCACCCCAGAGGCTGTCTCACTCACAGGGGTGTCATCCCCATGGGTGCATGTCACATGCAGCGGTCCTCAGTAAGGATCACCCCAGAGGCTGACTCACTCACAGAGGTGTCAACCCCATGGGTGCATGTCACTCACAGGGGAGTCATCCCCACGGTTGCATGTCACCTGCAGCGGTGCTCAGTAAGGGTCACCCCAGAGGCTGACTCACTCACAGAGGTGTCATCCCCATGGGTGCATGTCACCTGCAGCGGTGCTCAGTAAGGCTCATCCCAGAGGCTGACTCACCCACATGGGTGTCATCCCCATGGGTGCATGTCACCTGCAGCGGTGCTCTATAAGGATTAACCCAGAAGCTGTCTCACCCACATGGGTGTCATCCCCACCAGTGCAGGTCACATGCAGCGGTGCTCTATAAGGATCAACCCAGAAGCTGTCTCACCCACAGGGGTGTCATCCCCATGGGTGCATGTCACCTGCAGCGGTGCTCAGCAAGGATCACCCCAGAGGCTGACTCACTTACAGGGGTGTCATCCACATGGGTGCATGTCACCTGCAGCGGTGCTCAGCAAGGATCACCCCAGAGGCTGACTCACTTACAGGGGTGTCATCCACATGGGTGCATGTCACCTGCAGCGGTGCTCAGTAAGAATCACCCCAGAGGCTGACTCACCCACAGAGGTGTCATCCCCATGGGTGCATGTCACCTGCAGCTTTGCTCACTAAGGATCACCCCAGAGGATGACTCACTCACAGGGGTGTCATCCCCATGGGTGCATGTCACCTGCAGTGGTGCTCAGTAAGGATCACCCCAGAGGCTGACTCACCCACAGAGGTGTCATTCCCACGCTTGCATGTCACCTGCAGTGGTGCTCAGTAAGGATCACCCCAGAGGCTGACTCACCCACAGAGGTGTCATCCCCATGGGTGCATGTCACCTGCAGCGGTGCTGAGTAAGGATCACCCCAGAGGCTGACTCACTCACAGGGGTGTCATCCCCATGGGTGCATGTCACCTGCAGCGGTGCTCAGTAAGGATCACCCCAGAGGCTGACTCACTCACAGGGGTGTCATCCCCACGGGTTCCTGTCAGCTGCAGCGGTGCTCAGTAAAGATCACCCCAGAGGCTGACTCACTCACAGGGGTGTCATCCTCATGGATGCATGTCACCTGCAGCGGTGCTCAGTAAGGATCACCCCAGAGGCTGACTCACTCACAGAGGTGTCAACCCCATGGGTGCATGTCACCTGCAGCAGTGCTCAGTAAAATTCACCCGAGAGACTGACTCACCCTCAGGGGTTTCATCCCCATGGGTGCATATCATCTGCAGGGGTGCTCAGTAAGGATCACCCCAGAGGCAGACTCACTCACAGAGGTGTCATCCCCATGGGTGCATGTCACCTGCAGCGATGCTCAGTAAGGATCACCCCAGAAACTAACTCACCCACAAGGGTGTCATCCCCATGGGTGCATGTCACCTGCAGTCGTGCTCAGTAAGGATCACCCCAGAGACCCCAGAGGCTGACTCACCCACAGAGGTGTCATCCCCACGGGTTCATGTCAGTTGCAGCGGTGCTCAGTATGGATCACCACAGAGGCAGACTCACTGACAGGGCTGTGATCCCCATGGGTGCATGTCACCTGCAGCGGTGCTCAGTAAGGATCACCCCAGAGGCAGACTCACTCACAGAGGTGTCATCCCCATGGGTGCATGTCACCTGCAGCTATGCTCAGTAAGGCTCACCCCAGAGGCTGACTCACCCACATGGGTGTCATCCCCACGGGTGCATGTCACCTGCAGCGGTGCTCAGTAAGGATCACCCCAGAGGCTGACTCACTCACAGGGGTGTCATACGCACAGGTGCTTGTCACCTGCAGCGGTGCTCAGTAAGAATCACCCCAGAGGCAGACTCACCCACAGAGGTGTCATCCCCATGGGTGCATGTCACCTGCAGCTTTGCTCAGTAAGGATCACCCCAGAGGCTGACTCACTCACAGGGGTGTCATCCCCATGGGTGCATGTCACCTGCAGTGGTGCTCAGTAAGGATCACCCCAGAGGCTGACTCACCCACAGAGGAGGTGTCATTCCCACGCTTGCATGTCACCTGCAGTGGTGCTCAGTAAGGATCACCCCAGAGGCTGACTCACCCACAGGAGTGTCATTCCCACAGGTGCTTGTCGCCTGCAGCGGTGCTGAGTAAGGATCACCCCAGAGGCTGACTCACCGACAGAGGTGTCATCCCCATGGGTGCATGTCACCTGCAGCGGTGCTGAGTAAGGATCACCCCAGAGGCTAATTCACTCACAGGGGTGTCATCCCCATGGGTGCATGTCACCTGCAGCGGTGCTCAGTAAGGATCACCCCAGAGGCTGACTCACTCACAGGGGTGTCATCCCCACGGGTTCCTGTCAGCTGCAGCGGTGCTCAGTATGGATCACCACAGAGGCTGACTCACCCACAGGGGTCTCATTCCCATGGATGCATGTCACCTGCAGCGGTGCTCAGTAAGGATCACCCCAGAGGCTGACTCACTCACAGGGGTGTCATCCTCATGGATGCATGTCACCTGCAGCGGTGCTCAGTAAGGATCACCCCAGAGGCTGACTCACTCACAGAGGTGTCAACCCCATGGGTGCATGACACCTGCAGCAGTGCTCAGTAAAATTCACCCCAGAGACTGACTCACCCTCAGGGGTTTCATCCCCATGGGTGCATATCATCTGCAGGGGTGCTCAGTAAGGATCACCCCAGAGGCAGACTCGCTCACAGAGGAGTCAACCCCATGGGTGCATGTCACCTGCAGCGATGCTCAGTAAGGATCACCCCAGAAACTAACTCACCCACAAGGGTGTCATCCCCATGGGTGCATGTCACCTGCAGTCGTGCTCAGTAAGGATCACCCCAGAGACCCCAGAGGCTGACTCACCCACAGAGGTGTCATCCCCACGGGTTCATGTCAGCTGCAGCGGTGCTCAGTATTGATCACCACAGAGGCAGACTCACTCACAGGGGTGTCATCCTCATGGGTGCATGTCACCTGCAGCAGTTCTCAGAAAGGATCACCCCAGAGGCTGACTCAACCACAGGGGTGTCATCCCCACGAGTGTATGTCACCTGCAGAGGTGCTCAGTAAGGATCACCCCAGAGGCTGACTCACTCACAGGGGTGTCATCCTCATTGGTGCATGTCACCTGCAGCGGTGCTCAGTAAAGATCACCCCAGAGACTGACTCACCCTCAGGGGTTTCATCCCCATGGGTGCATATCATCTGCAGGGGTGCTCAGTAAGGATCACCCCAGAGGCTGACTCACTCACAGAGGTGTCATCCCCATGGGTGCATGTCACCTGCAGCGGTGCTCAGTAAGGATCACCTCAGAGACTGACTCACCCACAGAGGTGTCATCTCCATGGGTGCATGTCACCTGCAGCGGAGCTCAGTAAGGATCACCTCAGAGGCTGACTCACTCACAGGTGTGTCATACCCATGGGTGCATGTTACCTGCAGCGGTGCTCAGTAAGGATTACACCAGAGGCTGACTCAGTCACAGGGGTGTCATCCCCATGGGTGCATATCATCTGCAGGGGTGCTCAGTAAGGATCACCCCGGAGGCTGACTCACTCACAGAGGTGTCATCTCCATGGGCGCATGTCACCTGCAGCAGTGCTCAGTAAGGATTACACCAGAGGCTGACTCAGTCACAGGGGTGTCATCCCCATGGGTGCATGTCACCTTCAGCGATGCTCAGTAAGGATCACCCCAGAGGCTGACTCACCCACATAGGTGTCATCCCCACGGGTGCATGTCACATGCAGCGGTGCTCTATAAGGATCAACCCAGAAGCTGTCTCACCCACAGGGGTGTCATCCCCATGGGTGCATGTCACCTGCAGCGGTGCTCAGTAAGGATCACCCCAGAGGCTGACTCACTCACAGCGGTGTCATCCCCATGGGTGCATGTCACCTGCAGCGGTGCTCAGCAAGGATCACCCCAGAGGCTAACTCACTGACAGGGCTGTCATCCCCATGGGTGCATGTCACCTGCAGCGGTGCTCAGTAAGGATCACCCCAGAGGCTGACTCACTCACAGGGGAGTCATCCCCACGGGTGCATGTCACCTGCAGCGGTGCTCAGTAAGGGTCACACCAGAGGCTGACTCACTCACAGATGTGTCATCCCCACGGGTGCATGTCACATGCAGCGGTGCTCTATAAGGATTAACCCAGAAGCTGTCTCACCCACATGGGTGTCATCCCCACGGGTGCATGTCACATGCAGCGGTGCTCTATAAGGATCAACCCAGAAGCTGTCTCACCCACAGGGGTGTCATCCCCAAGGGTGCATGTCACCTGCAGCGGTGCTCAGTAAGGGTCACACCAGAGGCTGACTCACTCACAGATGTGTCATCCCCACGGGTGCATGTCACATGCAGCGGTGCTCTATAAGGATTAACCCAGAAGCTGTCTCACCCACATGGGTGTCATCCCCATGGGTGCATGTCACCTGCAGCGGTGCTCAGTAAGGATCACCCCAGAGGCGGACTCACTCACAGGGGTGTCATCCACATGGGTGCATGTCACCTGCAGCGGTGCTCAGCAAGGATCACCCCAGAGCCTGACTCACTCACAGGGGTGTCATCCACATGGGTGCATGTCACCTGCAGCGGTGCTCAGCAAGGATCACCCCAGAGGCTGACTCACTGACAGGGCTGTGATCCCCATGGGTGCATGTCACCTGCAGCGGTGCTCAGTAAGGATCACCCCAGAGGCGGACTCACTCACAGGGGTGTCATCCACATGGGTGCATGTCACCTGCAGCGGTGCTCAGCAAGGATCACCCCAGAGCCTGACTCACTCACAGGGGTGTCATCCACATGGGTGCATGTCACCTGCAGCGGTGCTCAGCAAGGATCACCCCAGAGGCTGACTCACTGACAGGGCTGTGATCCCCATGGGTGCATGTCACCTGCAGCGGTGCTCAGTAAGAATCACCCCAGAGGCAGACTCACTCACAGAGGTGTCATCCCCATGGGTGCATGTAACCTGCAGCGGTGCTCAGTAAGGATCACCCCAGAGGCTGACTCACTCACAGGGGTGTCATACGCACAGGTGCTTGTCACCTGCAGCGGTGCTCAGTAAGAATCACCCCAGAGGCTGACTCACCCACAGAGGTGTCATCCCCATGGGTGCATGTCACCTGCAGCTTTGCTCAGTAAGGATCACCCCAGAGGCTGACTCACTCACAGGGGTGTCATCCCCATGGGTTCATGTCACCTGCAGTGGTGCTCAGTAAGGATCACCCCAGAGGCTGACTCACCCACAGGGGTGTCAATCCCACAGGTGCTTGTCGCCTGCAGCGGTGCTGAGTAAGTATCACCCCAGAGGCTGACTCACCCACAGAGGTGTCATCCCCATGGGTGCATGTCACCTGCAGCGGTGCTGAGTAAGGATCACCCCAGAGGCTGACTCACTCACAGGGGTGTCATCCCCACGGGTTCATGTCAGCTGCAGCGGTGCTCAGTATGGATCACCACAGAGGCTGACTCACCCACAGGGGTGTCATTCCCATGGATGCATGTCACCTGCAGCGGTGCTCAGTAAGGATCACCCCAGAGGCTGACTCACTCACAGGGGTGTCATCCTCATGGATGCATGTCACCTGCAGCGGTGCTCAGTAAGGATCACCCCAGAGGCTGACTCACTCACAGAGGTGTCATCCCCATGGGTGCATGTCACCTGCAGCAGTGCTCAGTAAGGATCACCCCAGAGGCTGACTCACTCACAGGGGTGTCATCCCCATGGGTGCTTGTCACCTGCAGCGGTGGTCAGTAAGAATCACCCCAGAGGGTGACTCACCCACAGGGGTGTCATTCCCATGGTTGCATGTCACTTGCAGCGGTGCTCAGTAAGGATCACCCCAGAAACTAACTCACCCACAGGAGTGTCATCCCCATGGGTGCTTGTCATCTGCAGTGGTGCTCAGTAAGGATCACCCCAGAGTCTGACACACTCAGAGAGGTGTCATCCCCATAGGTGCATGTCACCTGCAGCGGCGCTCAGGAAGGATCACCCCAGAGGCTGACTCTCTCACAGGGGTGTCATCCTCATGGGTGCATGTCACCTGCAGCGGAGCTCAGTAAGGATCACCCCAGTGGCTGACTCACTCACAGGGGTGTCATCCCCACGGGTGCATGTCAGCTGCAGCGGTGCTCAGTAAGGATCACCCCAGAGGCTGACTCACCCACAGAGTTGTCATCCCCATGGGTGCTTGTCACCTGCAATGGTGCTCAGTAAGGATCACAGAAGAGGCTGACTCACCCACAGGGGTGTCATTCCCACAGGTGCTTGTCGCCTGCAGCGGTGCTGAGTAAGGATCACCCCAGAGGCTGACTCACTGACAGAGGTGTCATCCCCACGGGTTCATGTCAGCTGCAGCGGTGCTCAGTATGGATCACCACAGAGGCTGACTCACCCACAGGGGTGTCATTCCCATGCATGCATGTCACCTGCAGCGGTGCTCAGTAAGGATCACCCCAGAGGCTGACTCACTCACAGGGGTGTCATCCTCATGGGTGCATGACACCTGCAGCAGTGCTCAGTAAGGATCACCCCAGAGGCTGACTCACTCACAGGGGTGTCATCCCCATGGGTGCATGTCACCTGCAGCGGTGCTCAGTAAAGATCACCCCAGAAAATAAATCACCCACAAGGGTGTCATCCCCATGGGTGCATGTCACCTGCAGTCGTGCTCAGTAAGGATCACCCCAGAGGCTGACTCACCCACAGAGGTGTCATCCCCACGGGTTCATGTCAGCTGCAGCGGTGCTCAGTATGGATCACCACAGAGGCAGACTCACTCACAGGGGTGCAATCCTCATGGGTGCATGTCACCTGCAGCGGTGCTCAGTAAGGATCACCCCAGAGGCTGACTCACCCACAGGGGTGTCATCCTCATTGGTGCATGTCACCTGCAGCGGTGCTCAGTAAAGATCACCCCAGAGACTGACTCACCCTCAGGGGTTTCATCCCCATGGGTGCATATCATCTGCAGCGGTGCTCAGTAAGGATCACCCCAGAGGCTAACTCACTCACAGAGGTGTCATCCCCATGGGCACCTGTCACCTGCAGCGGTGCTCAGTATTGATCACCACAGAGGCAGACTCACTCACAGGGGTGTCATCCTCATGGGTGCATGTCACCTGCAGCAGTTCTCAGAAAGGATCACCCCAGAGGCTGACTCAACCACAGGGGTGTCATCCCCACGAGTGTATGTCACCTGCAGAGGTGCTCAGTAAGGATCACCCCAGAGGCTGACTCACTCACAGGGGTGTCATCCTCATTGGTGCATGTCACCTGCAGCGGTGCTCAGTAAAGATCACCCCAGAGACTGACTCACCCTCAGGGGTTTCATCCCCATGGGTGCATATCATCTGCAGGGGTGCTCAGTAAGGATCACCCCAGAGGCTGACTCACTCACAGAGGTGTCATCCCCATGGGTGCATGTCACCTGCAGCGGTGCTCAGTAAGGATCACCTCAGAGACTGACTCACCCACAGAGGTGTCATCTCCATGGGTGCATGTCACCTGCAGCGGAGCTCAGTAAGGATCACCTCAGAGGCTGACTCACTCACAGGTGTGTCATACCCATGGGTGCATGTTACCTGCAGCGGTGCTCAGTAAGGATTACACCAGAGGCTGACTCAGTCACAGGGGTGTCATCCCCATGGGTGCATATCATCTGCAGGGGTGCTCAGTAAGGATCACCCCGGAGGCTGACTCACTCACAGAGGTGTCATCTCCATGGGCGCATGTCACCTGCAGCAGTGCTCAGTAAGGATTACACCAGAGGCTGACTCAGTCACAGGGGTGTCATCCCCATGGGTGCATGTCACCTTCAGCGATGCTCAGTAAGGATCACCCCAGAGGCTGACTCACCCACATAGGTGTCATCCCCACGGGTGCATGTCACATGCAGCGGTGCTCTATAAGGATCAACCCAGAAGCTGTCTCACCCACAGGGGTGTCATCCCCATGGGTGCATGTCACCTGCAGCGGTGCTCAGTAAGGATCACCCCAGAGGCTGACTCACTCACAGCGGTGTCATCCCCATGGGTGCATGTCACCTGCAGCGGTGCTCAGCAAGGATCACCCCAGAGGCTAACTCACTGACAGGGCTGTCATCCCCATGGGTGCATGTCACCTGCAGCGGTGCTCAGTAAGGATCACCCCAGAGGCTGACTCACTCACAGGGGAGTCATCCCCACGGGTGCATGTCACCTGCAGCGGTGCTCAGTAAGGGTCACACCAGAGGCTGACTCACCCACAGAGGTGTCATCCCCACGGGTGCATGTCACATGCAGCGGTGCTCTATAAGGATTAACCCAGAAGCTGTCTCACCCACATGGGTGTCATCCCCACGGGTGCATGTCACATGCAGCGGTGCTCTATAAGGATCAACCCAGAAGCTGTCTCACCCACAGGGGTGTCATCCCCAAGGGTGCATGTCACCTGCAGCGGTGCTCAGTAAGGGTCACACCAGAGGCTGACTCACTCACAGATGTGTCATCCCCACGGGTGCATGTCACATGCAGCGGTGCTCTATAAGGATTAACCCAGAAGCTGTCTCACCCACATGGGTGTCATCCCCATGGGTGCATGTCACCTGCAGCGGTGCTCAGTAAGGATCACCCCAGAGGCGGACTCACTCACAGGGGTGTCATCCACATGGGTGCATGTCACCTGCAGCGGTGCTCAGCAAGGATCACCCCAGAGCCTGACTCACTCACAGGGGTGTCATCCACATGGGTGCATGTCACCTGCAGCGGTGCTCAGCAAGGATCACCCCAGAGGCTGACTCACTGACAGGGCTGTGATCCCCATGGGTGCATGTCACCTGCAGCGGTGCTCAGTAAGGATCACCCCAGAGGCGGACTCACTCACAGGGGTGTCATCCACATGGGTGCATGTCACCTGCAGCGGTGCTCAGCAAGGATCACCCCAGAGCCTGACTCACTCACAGGGGTGTCATCCACATGGGTGCATGTCACCTGCAGCGGTGCTCAGCAAGGATCACCCCAGAGGCTGACTCACTGACAGGGCTGTGATCCCCATGGGTGCATGTCACCTGCAGCGGTGCTCAGTAAGAATCACCCCAGAGGCAGACTCACTCACAGAGGTGTCATCCCCATGGGTGCATGTAACCTGCAGCGGTGCTCAGTAAGGATCACCCCAGAGGCTGACTCACTCACAGGGGTGTCATACGCACAGGTGCTTGTCACCTGCAGCGGTGCTCAGTAAGAATCACCCCAGAGGCTGACTCACCCACAGAGGTGTCATCCCCATGGGTGCATGTCACCTGCAGCTTTGCTCAGTAAGGATCACCCCAGAGGCTGACTCACTCACAGGGGTGTCATCCCCATGGGTTCATGTCACCTGCAGTGGTGCTCAGTAAGGATCACCCCAGAGGCTGACTCACCCACAGGGGTGTCAATCCCACAGGTGCTTGTCGCCTGCAGCGGTGCTGAGTAAGTATCACCCCAGAGGCTGACTCACCCACAGAGGTGTCATCCCCATGGGTGCATGTCACCTGCAGCGGTGCTGAGTAAGGATCACCCCAGAGGCTGACTCACTCACAGGGGTGTCATCCCCACGGGTTCATGTCAGCTGCAGCGGTGCTCAGTATGGATCACCACAGAGGCTGACTCACCCACAGGGGTGTCATTCCCATGGATGCATGTCACCTGCAGCGGTGCTCAGTAAGGATCACCCCAGAGGCTGACTCACTCACAGGGGTGTCATCCTCATGGATGCATGTCACCTGCAGCGGTGCTCAGTAAGGATCACCCCAGAGGCTGACTCACTCACAGAGGTGTCATCCCCATGGGTGCATGTCACCTGCAGCAGTGCTCAGTAAGGATCACCCCAGAGGCTGACTCACTCACAGGGGTGTCATCCCCATGGGTGCTTGTCACCTGCAGCGGTGGTCAGTAAGAATCACCCCAGAGGGTGACTCACCCACAGGGGTGTCATTCCCATGGTTGCATGTCACTTGCAGCGGTGCTCAGTAAGGATCACCCCAGAAACTAACTCACCCACAGGAGTGTCATCCCCATGGGTGCTTGTCATCTGCAGCGGTGCTCAGTAAGGATCACCCCAGAGTCTGACACACTCAGAGAGGTGTCATCCCCATAGGTGCATGTCACCTGCAGCGGCGCTCAGGAAGGATCACCCCAGAGGCTGACTCTCTCACAGGGGTGTCATCCTCATGGGTGCATGTCACCTGCAGCGGAGCTCAGTAAGGATCACCCCAGTGGCTGACTCACTCACAGGGGTGTCATCCCCACGGGTGCATGTCAGCTGCAGCGGTGCTCAGTAAGGATCACCCCAGAGGCTGACTCACCCACAGAGTTGTCATCCCCATGGGTGCTTGTCACCTGCAATGGTGCTCAGTAAGGATCACAGAAGAGGCTGACTCACCCACAGGGGTGTCATTCCCACAGGTGCTTGTCGCCTGCAGCGGTGCTGAGTAAGGATCACCCCAGAGGCTGACTCACTGACAGAGGTGTCATCCCCACGGGTTCATGTCAGCTGCAGCGGTGCTCAGTATGGATCACCACAGAGGCTGACTCACCCACAGGGGTGTCATTCCCATGCATGCATGTCACCTGCAGCGGTGCTCAGTAAGGATCACCCCAGAGGCTGACTCACTCACAGGGGTGTCATCCTCATGGGTGCATGTCACCTGCAGCAGTGCTCAGTAAGGATCACCCCAGAGGCTGACTCACTCACAGGGGTGTCATCCCCATGGGTGCATGTCACCTGCAGCGGTGCTCAGTAAAGATCACCCCAGAAAATAAATCACCCACAAGGGTGTCATCCCCATGGGTGCATGTCACCTGCAGTCGTGCTCAGTAAGGATCACCCCAGAGGCTGACTCACCCACAGAGGTGTCATCCCCACGGGTTCATGTCAGCTGCAGCGGTGCTCAGTATGGATCACCACAGAGGCAGACTCACTCACAGGGGTGCAATCCTCATGGGTGCATGTCACCTGCAGCGGTGCTCAGTAAGGATCACCCCAGAGGCTGACTCACCCACAGGGGTGTCATCCTCATTGGTGCATGTCACCTGCAGCGGTGCTCAGTAAAGATCACCCCAGAGACTGACTCACCCTCAGGGGTTTCATCCCCATGGGTGCATATCATCTGCAGCGGTGCTCAGTAAGGATCACCCCAGAGGCTAACTCACTCACAGGGGTGTCATCCCCATGGGCGCCTGTCACCTGCAGCGGTGCTCAGTAAGGATCACCCCAGAAGCTGACTCACTCACAGGGGTGTCATCCCCATGGGTGCATGTCACCTGCAGCAGTGCTCAGTAAGGATCACCCCAGATACTGACTCACTCACAGAGGTGTCATCCCCATGGGTGCATGTCACCTGCAGCGGTGCTCAGTAAGGATCACCCCAGAAGCTGACTCAATCACAGGGGTGTCATCCCCATGGGTGCATGTCACCTGCAGCGGTGCTCAGTAAGGATCACCCTAGAGGCAGACTCACTCACAGAGGTGTCATCCCCATGGGTGCATGTCACCTGCAGCGGTGCTCAGTAAGGATCACCCTAGAGACTGACTCACGCACAGGGGTGTCATCCCCACGGGTGCATGTCACCTGCAGCGCTGCTCAATAAGGGTCACCCCAGAGGCTGACTCACCCACAGGGGTGTCATCCCAACGGGTGCATGTCATCTGCAGCGGTGCTCAGAAAGGATCACCCCAGAGGCAGACTCACTCAGAGAGGTGTCATCCCCAAGGGTGCATGTCACCTGCAGCAGTGCTCAGTAAGGATCACCCCAGAGGCTGACTCACTCACAGGGGTGTCATCCCCATAGGTGCATGTCACCTGTAGCGGCAGTGCTCAGTAAGGATCAACCCAGAGGCTGACTCACTCACAGGGGTGTCATCCTCATGGGTGCATGTCACCTGTAGCGGTGCTCAGTAAGGATCACCCCAGATGCTGACTCACTCACAGAGGGGTCATCCCCACGGGTGCATGTCAGCTGCAGCGGTGCTGAGTAAGGATCACCCCAGAGGCTGACTCACTCACAGGGGTGTCATCCCCACGGGTGCATGTCATCTGCAGCGGTGCTCAGAAAGGATCACCCCAGAGGCAGACTCACTCAGAGAGGTGTCATCCCCAAGGGTGCATGTCACCTGCAGCAGTGCTCAGTAAGGATCACCCCAGAGGCTGACTCACTCACAGGGGTGTCATCCCCATAGGTGCATGTCACCTGTAGCGGCAGTGCTCAGTAAGGATCAACCCAGAGGCTGACTCACTCACAGGGGTGTCATCCTCATGGGTGCATGTCACCTGTAGCGGTGCTCAGTAAGGATCACCCCAGATGCTGACTCACTCACAGAGGGGTCATCCCCACGGGTGCATGTCAGCTGCAGCGGTGCTGAGTAAGGATCACCCCAGAGGCTGACTCACTCACAGGGGTGTCATCCCCACGGGTGCATGTCATCTGCAGCGGTGCTCAGAAAGGATCACCCCAGAGGCAGACTCACTCAGAGAGGTGTCATCCCCAAGGGTGCATGTCACCTGCAGCAGTGCTCAGTAAGAATCACCCCAGAGGCTGACTCACCCACAGAGTTGTCATCCCCATGGGTGCATGTCACCTGCAGCGGTGCTCAGCAAGGATCAATCCAGAGGCTGACTCACTCACAGGGGTGTGATCCCCATGGGTGCAAGTCTCCTGCAGCGGTGCTCAGTAAAGATCACCCAAGAGGCTGACTCACCCACAGGGGTGTCATCCCCATGGGTGCATGTCACCTGCAGCGATGCTCAGTAAGTATCACCCCAGAGGCTGACTCACTCACAGGGGTGTGATCCCCATGGGTGCATGTCACCTGCAGCGGTTCTCAGTAAGGATCACCCCAGAGGCACACTCACGCACAGAGGTGTCATCCCCAATGGGTGCATTTCACCTGCAGCGATACTCAGTAAGGATCACCCCAGAGGCAAACTTTCTCACAGGGGTGCCATCTTCATGGATGCATGTTACCTGCAGCGGTGCTCAGTAAGGATCACCTCAGAGGCTGACTCACTCACAGGGGTGTCATCCTCATGGGTGCATGTCACCTGCAGCGGTGCTCAGTAAGGATCACCCCAGAGGCTGACTCACTCACAGGGGTGTCATCCCCACGGGTGCATGTCACCTGCAGAGGTGCTCAGTAAGGATCACCACAGAGGCTGACTCACCCACAGGGGTGTCATCCCTACGGGTGCATGTCACCTGTAGCAGTGCTCAGTAAGGATCACCCCAGAGGCTGAATCACTCACAGGGGTGTCATCCCCATGGGTGCATGTCACCTGCAGCGGCGCTTAGGAAGGATCACCCCAGAGGCTGACTCACTCACAGGGGTGTCATCCTCATGGGTGCATGTCACCTGCAGCGGTGCTCAGTAAGGATCACCCCAGAAACTAACTCACCCACAGGGGTGTCATCCCCATGGGTGATTGTCATCTGCAGCGGTGCTCAGAAAGGATCACCCCAGAGGCTGACTCACTCACAGGGGTGTCATTCCCACGGTTGCATGTCACCTGCAGCGGTGCTTAGTAAGGATCACCCCAGAGGCTGATTCACTCACAGGGGTGTCATCCTCATAGGTGCTTGTCACCTGCAGCGGTGCTCAGTAAGGATCACCCTAGAGGCAGACTCACTCACAGAGGTGTCATCTCCACGGGTGCATGTCAGCTGCAGCGGTGCTCAGTAAGGATCACCCCAGACGCTGACTCACTCACTGAGGTGTCATCCCCATGGGTGCATGTCACCTGCAGCGGTGCTCAGTAAGAATCACCCCAGAGGCTGATTCACTCACAGGGGTGTCATCCCCATGGGTGCATATCACCTGCAGCGGTGCTCAGTAAGGATCACCCCAGAGGCAGACTCACTCACAGGGGTGTCATCCCCATGGGTGCATGTCACCTGCAGCGGCGCTCAGGAAGGATCACCCCAGAGGCTGGCTCACTCACAGGGGTGTCATTCCCACGGTTGCATGTCACCTGCAGCGGTGCTCAGTAAGGATCACCCCAGAGGCTGACTCACTCACAAGGGTGTCATCCCCATGGGTGCATGTCACCTGCAGCAGTGCTCAGTAAGGATCACTCCAGAGGCTGACTCACCCACAGAGGTGTCATCCCCATGGGTGCATGTCACCTGCAGCGGAGCACAGTAAGGATCACCCCAAGGCTGACTTACCCATAGAGGTGTCATGTCTCCTGCAGCGGTACTCAGTAAGCATCACCCCAGAGGCTGACTCACTCACAGGGGTGTCATCCCCATGGGAGCATGTCACCTGGAGCGGTGCTCAGTAAGGATCACACCAGAGTTGACTCACTTACAAAGGTGTCAACCCCATGGGTGCATGTCACCTGCAGCCGTGCTCAGTAAGGATCACCCCAGAGGCTGACTCACTCACAGGGGTGTCATTCCCACAGTTGCATGTCACCTGCAGATGTGCTCAGTAAGAATCACCCAAAAAGCTATCTCACCCACAGGGGTGTCATCCCCATGGGTGCATGTCACCTGCAGCGGTGCTCAGTAAGGATCACCCCAGAGGCTGACTCAGTCACAGGGGTGAAATCCGCATGGGTGCATGTCACCTGCAGCAGTGCTCAGTAAGGATCACCCCAGAGGCTGACTCACTCACAGGGGAGTCATCCCCATGGGTGCAAGTCACCTGCAGCGATGCTGAGTAATTATCAACCCAGAGGCAAACTTTCTCACAGGGGTGCCATCTCCATGGATACATGTCACCTGCAGCGGTGCTCAGTAAGGATCACCCCAGAGGCTAACTCACCCACAGAGGTGTCATCCCCACGGATGCATGTCACCTGCAGCGGTGCTCAGTAAGGATCACCCCAGAGGCTGACTCACTCACAGGGGTGTCATTCCCACGGTTGCATGTCACCTGCAGCGGTGCTCAGTAAGGATCACCCCAGAGGCTGACTCACTCACAGGGGTGTCATTCCCACGGTTGCATGTCACCTGCAGCAGTGCTCAGTAAGGATCACTCCAGAGGCTGACTCACCCACAGAGGTGTCATCCCCATGGGTGCATGTCACCTGCAGCGGAGCACAGTAAGGATCACCCCAAGGCTGACTTACCCATAGAGGTGTCATGTCTCCTGCAGAGGTACTCAGTAAGCATCACCCCAGAGGCTGACTCACTCACAGGGGTGTCATCCCCATGGGTGCATGTCACCTGCAGCGGTGCTCAGTAAGGATCACCCCAGAGGCTGACTCAGTCACAGGGGTGAAATCCGCATGGGTGCATGTCACCTGCAGCAGTGCTCAGTAAGGATCACCCCAGAGGCTGACTCACTCACAGGGGTGTCATCCCCATGGGTGCATGTCACCTGCAGCGATGCTGAGTAATTATCAACCCAGAGGCTAACTCACCCACAGAGGTGTCATCCCCACGGATGCATGTCACCTGCAGCGGTGCTCAGTAAGGATCACCCCAGAGGCTGACTCAGTCACAGGGGTGTCATCCCCATGGGTGTATGTCACCTGCAGCGGTGCTTAGTAAGGATCACCCCAGAGGCTGACTCACTCACAGAGATGTCATCCCCATGGGTGCATGTCACCGGCAGCGATGCTCAGTAAGGATCACCCCAGAGGCTGACTCACCCATAGAGGTGTCATCCCCACGGATGCATGTCACCTGCAGCGGTGCTTAGTAAGGATCACCCCAGAGGCTGATTCTCTCACAGGGGTGTCATCCTCATAGGTGCATGTCACCTGCAGCGGTGCTCAGTAAGGATCACCCTAGAGGCAGACTCACTCACAGAGGTGTCATCTCCACGGGTGCATGTCAGCTGCAGCGGTGCTCAGTAAGGATCACCCCAGACGCTGACTCACTCACAGAGGTGTCATCCCCATGGGTGCATGTCACCTGCAGCGGTGCTCAGTAAGAATCACCCCAGAGGCTGATTCACTCACAGGGGTGTCATCCTCATAGGTGCATGTCACCTGCAGCGGTGCTCAGTAAGGATCACCCTAGAGGCAGACTCACTCACAGAGGTGTCATCCCCATGGGTGCATGTCACGTGCAGCGGTGCTCAGTAAGGATCACCCTAGAGACTGACTCACGCACAGGGGTGTCATCCCCACGGGTGCATGTCACCTGCAGCGGTGCTCAGAAAGGATCACCCCAGAGGCTGACTCACTCACAGGGGTGTCATCCTCACGGGTGCATGTCACCCGCAGCGGCAGTGATCAGTAAGGATCACCCCAGAGTCTGACACACTCAGAGAGGTGTCATCCCCATAGGTGCATGTCACCTGCAGCGGCGCTCAGGAAGGTTCACCCCAGAGGCTGACTCACTCACAGGGGTGTCATCCTCATGGGTGCATGTCACCCGCAGCGGTGCTCAGTAAGGATCACTCCAGAGGCTGACTCACTCACATGGGTTTCATCGACTGGGTGCATGTCACCTGCAGGAATGCTCAGTAAGGATCACCCCAGAGGCTGACTCACCCACAGAGTTCTCATCCCCATGGGTGCATGTCACCTGCAGCGATGCTCAGTAAGGATCACCCCAGAGGCTGACTCACTCACAGGGGTGTCATCCCCAAGGGTGCATGTCACCTGCAGCAGTGCTCAGTAAGGATCACCCCAGAGGCTGACTCACCCACATGGGTGTCATCCCCAAGGGTGCATGTCACCTGCAGCAGTGCTCAGTAAGGATCACCCCAGAGGCTGACTCACTCACAGGGGTGTCATCCTCATGGGTGCATGTCACCTGCAGCGGTGCTCAGTAAGGGTCACCCCAGAGGCTGAATCACTTACAGGGGTGTCATCCCCATGGGTGCATGTCACCTGCAGCGGTGCTCAGAAAGGATCACCCCAGAGGCAGACTCACTCAGAGAGGTGTCATCCCCAAGGGTGCATGTCACCTGCAGCAGTGCTCAGTAAGGATCACCCCAGAGGCTGACTCACTCAGAGAGGTGTCATCCCCATAGGTGCATGTCACCTGCAGCGGCGCTCAGGAAGGTTCACCCCAGAGGCTGACTCACTCACAGGGGTGTCATCTCCATGGGTGCATGTCACCTGCAGCGATGCTGAGTAATTATCAACCCAGAGGCAAACTTTCTCACAGGGGTGCCATCTCCATGGATGCATGTCACCTGCAGCGGTGCTCAGTAAGGATCACCCCAGAGGCTGACTCACCCATAGAGGTGTCATCCCCACGGATGCATGTCACCTGCAGCGGTGCTTAGTAAGGATCACCCCAGAGGCTGATTCTCTCACAGGGGTGTCATCCTCATAGGTGCATGTCACCTGCAGCGGTGCTCAGTAAGGATCACCCTAGAGGCTGACTCACTCACAGAGGGGTCATCCCCACCGGTGCATGTCAGCTGCAGCGGTGCTCAGTAAGGATCACCCCAGAGGCTGTCTCACCCACAGAGTTGTCATCCCCATGGGTGCATGTCACCTGCAGCGGTGCTCAGTAAGGATCACCCCAGAGGCTGACTCACTCACAGAGGGGTCATCCCCACGGGTGCATGTCAGCTGCAGCGGTGCTCAGTAAAGATCACCCCAGAGGCTGTCTCACCCACAGAGTTGTCATCCCCATGGGTGCATGTCACCTGCAGCGGTGCTCAGCAAGGATCAATCCAGAGGCTGTCTCACCCACAGAGGTGTCATCCTCATGGGTGCATGTCACCTGCAGCAGTGCTCAGTAAGGATCACCCCAGAGGCAAACTTTCTCACAGGGGTGTCATCCCCATGGATGCATGTCACCTGCAGCGGTGCTCAGTAAGGATCACACCAGAGGCTGACTCACTCACAAGGGTGTCATCCGCATGGGTGCATGTCACCTGCAGCTGTGCTCAGTAAGGATCACCCAAGAAGCTATCTCAACCACAGGGGTGTCATCCCCATGGGTGCATGTCACCTGCAATGGTGCTCAGTAAGGATCACCCCAGAGGCTGACACACCCAGAGGGGTGTCATACCCATGGGTGCTTGTCATCTGCAGCAGTGCTCAGAAAGGATCACCCCAGAGGCTGACTCACTCACAGAGTTGTCATCCACATGGGTGCATGTCGCCTGCAGCGGTGCTCAGTAAGGATCACCCCAGAGGCTGACTCACCCACAGAGGTGTCATCCCCACGGGTGCATGTCACCTGCAGCGGTGCTCAGTAAGGATCACCCATAGGCTGACTCACTCACAGTGGAGTCATCCCCATGGGTGCATGTCACCTGCAGCGGTGCTCAGTAAGGATCACACCAGAGGCTGACTCACTCACATGGGTTTCATCGACTGGGTGCATGTCACCTGCAGCGGTGCTCAGTAAGGATCACCCCAGAGGCTGACTCACCCACAGAGGTGTCATCCCCACGGGTTCATGTCAGCTGCAGCGGTGCTCAGTATGGATCACCACAGAGGCAGACTCACCCACAGGGGTGTCATCCCCACGAGTGCATGTCACCTGCAGCTGTACTCAGAAAGGATCACCCCAGAGGCTGACTCACCCACAGGGGTGTCATCCCCAAGAGTGTATGTCACCTGCAGCGGTGCTCAGTAAGGATCACCCCAGAGGCTGACTCACCCTCAGGGGTTTCATCCCCATGGGTGCATGTGATCTGCAGCGGTGCTCAGTAAGGATCACCCCAGAGGCTGACTCACTCAAAGGGGAGTCATCCCCACGGGTGCTTGTCACCTGCAGCGTTGCTCAGTAAGGATCACCCCAGAGGCTGACTCACCCACAAGGGTGTCATCCCCATGGGTGCATGTCACCTGCAGCGGTGCTCAGTAAGGATCACCCCAGAGGCTGACTCACTCACAGGGGAGTCATCCCCACGGGTGCATGTCACATGCAGCGGTGCTCTATAAGGATTAACCCAGAAGCTGTCTCACCCACATGGGTGTCATCCCCACGGGTGCATGTCACATGCAGCGGTGCTCTATAAGGATCAACCCAGAAGCTGTCTCACTCACAGAGGTGTCATCCCCATGGGTGCAAGTCACCTGCAGCGGTGCTCAGTAAGGATCACCCCAGAGGCAGACTCACTCACAGGGGTGTCATCCCCATGGGTGCATGTCACCTGCAGCGGTGCTCAGCAAGGATCACCCCAGAGGCTAACTCACTGACAGGGCTGTGATCCCCATGGGTGCATGTCACCTGCAGTGGTGCTCAGTAAGGATCACCCCAGAGGCTGACTCACTCACAGTGGTGTCATCCCCATGGGTGCATGTCACCTGCAGCGGTGCTCAGTAAGGATCACACCAGAGGCTGACTCACCCACAGGGGTGTCATCTCCATGGGTGCATGTCACCTGCAGCTTTGCTCAGTAAGGATCACCCCAGAGGCTAACTCACTCACAGGGGAGTCATTCCCACGGTTGCATGTCACCTGCAGCGGAGCACAGTAAGGATCACCCCAGAGGCAGACTCACTCACAGGGGTGTCATCCCCATGGGTGCATGTCACCTGCAGCGGTGCTCAGCAAGGATCACCCCAGAGGCTAACTCACTGACAGGGCTGTGATCCCCATAGGTGCATGTCACCTGCAGCAGTGTTCAGTAAGCATCACCCCAGGGGCTGACTCACCCACAGAGGTGTCATCCCCATGGGTACATGTCACCTGCAGCGGCGCTCAGTAAGGATCACCCCAGAGGCTGACTCACCCACAGAGGTGTCATCCCCATGGGTGCATGTCACCTGCAGCAGTGCTCAGTAAGGATCACCCCAGAGGCTGACTCACCCACAGAGGTTTCATTCCGACGGTTGCATATCAACTGCAGCGGTGCTCAGTAAGGATCACACCAGAGGCTGACTCACTCACAGGGGTGTGATCCCAATGGGTGCATGTCTCCTGCAGCGATGCTCTGTAAGGATCACCCCAGAGTCTGACTCACCCACAGAGGTGTCATTCCCACGGTTGCATGTCACCTGCAGCGGAGCTCAGTAAGGATCACTCCAGAGGCTGACTCACCCACAGAGGTGTCATCTCCATGGGTGCATGTCACCTGCAGTGGAGCACAGTAAGGATCACCCCATGGCTGACTTACCCATAGGGGTGTCATGTCTCCTGCAGTGGTACTCAGTAAGCATCACCCCAGAGGCTGACTCACTCACAGGGGTGTCATTCCCACAGGTGCTTGTCACCTGCAGGGGTGCTCAGTAAGGATCACCCCAGAGGATGACTCACCCACAGGGGTGTCATTCCTATGGTTGCATGTCACTTGCAGCGGTGCTCAGTAAGGATCACCCCAGAAACTAACTCACCCACAGGGGTGTCATCCCCATGGGTGCATGTCACCTGCAGGGGTGCTCAGTAAGAATCACCCCAGAGGCTGACTCACCCACAGGGGTGTCATTCCTATGGTTGCATGTCACTTGCAGCGGTGCTCAGTAAGGATCACCCCAGAAACTAACTCACCCACAGGGGTGTCATCCCCATGGGTGCATGTCACCTGCAATGGTGCTCAGTAAGGATCACCCCAGAGGCTGACACACCCACAGGGGTGTCATCCCCATGGATGCTTGTCATCTGCAGCGGTGCTCAGAAAGGATCACCCCAGAGGCTGACTCACCCACAGAGGTGTCATCCCCATGGGTGCATGTCACCTGCAGCGGTGCTCAGTAAGGATCACCCCAGAAACTAACTCACTCACAGAGTTGTCATCCCCATGGGTGCTTGTCACCTGCAATGGTGCTCAGTAAGGAACACAGAAGAGGCTGACTCACCCACAGGGGTGTCATTCCCACAGGTGCTTGTCGCCTGCAGCGGTGCTGAGTAAGGATCACCCCAGAGGCTGACTCACCCACAAAGGTGTCATCCCCATGGGTGCATGTCACCTGCAGCGGTGCTTAGTAAGGATCATTCCAGAGGCTGACTCACTCACATGGGTTTCATCGACTGGGTGCTTGTCACCTGCAGCGATGCTCAGTAAGGATCACCCCAGAGGCTGACTCACCCACAGAGGTGTCATCCCCATGGGTGCATGTCACCTGCAGCGGTGCTCAGTAAGGATCACCCCAGAAACTAACTCACTCACAGAGTTGTCATCCCCATGGGTGCTTGTCACCTGCAATGGTGCTCAGTAAGGATCACAGAAGAGGCTGACTCACCCACAGGGGTGTCATTCCCACAGGTGCTTGTCGCCTGCAGCGGTGCTGAGTAAGGATCACCCCAGAGGCTGACTCACCCACAAAGGTGTCATCCCCATGGGTGCATGTCACCTGCAGCGGTGCTTAGTAAGGATCACTCCAGAGGCTGACTCACTCACATGGGTTTCATCGACTGGGTGCATGTCACCTGCAGGGGTGCTCAGTAAGAATCACCCCAGAGGCTGACTCACCCACAGGGGTGTCATTCCTATGGTTGCATGTCACTTGCAGCGGTGCTCAGTAAGGATCACCCCAGAAACTAATTCACCCACAGGGGTGTCATCCCCATGGGTGCATGTCACCTGCAATGGTGCTCAGTAAGGATCACCCCAGAGGCTGACACACCCACAGGGGTGTCATCCCCATGGATGCTTGTCATCTGCAGCGGTGCTCAGAAAGGATCACCCCAGAGGCTGACTCACCCACAGAGGTGTCATCCCCATGGGTGCATGTCACCTGCAGCGGTGCAAGGATCTCCCGAGAAACTAACTCACTCACAGAGTTGTCATCCCCATGGGTGCTTGTCACCTGCAATGGTGCTCAATAAGGATCACAGAAGAGGCTGACTCACCCACAGGGGTGTCATTCCCACAGGTGCTTGTCGCATGCAGCGGTGCTGAGTAAGGATCACGCCAGAGGCTGACTCACCCACAGAGGTGTCATCCCCATGGGTGCATGTCACCTGCAGCGGTGCTTAGTAAGGATCACTCCAGAGGCTGACTCACTCACATGCGTTTCATCGACTGGGTGCTTGTCACCTGCAGCGATGCTCAGTAAGGATCACCCCAGAAACTAACTCACCAACAAGGGTGTCATCCCTATGGGTGCATGTCACCTGCAGCGGCGCTCAGGAAGGTTCACCCCAGAGGCTGACTCACTAACAGGGGTGTCATTCCCATGGTTGCATGTCACTTGCAGCGGTGCTCAGTAAGGATCAGCCCAGAGGCTGACTCACTCACAGGGGTGTCATCCCCATGGGTGCATGTCACCTGCAGCGGTGCTCAGTAAGAATCACCCCAGAGGGTGACTCACCCACAGGGGTGTCATTCCCATGGTTGCATGTCACTTGCAGCGGTGCTCAGTAAGGATCACCCCAGAAACTAACTCACCCACAGGGGTGTCATCCCCATGGGTGCATGTCACCTGCAATGGTGCTCAGTAAGGATCACCCCAGAGGCTGACTCACTCACAGGGGTGTCATCCCCATGGGTGCTTGTCATCTGCAGCGGTGCTCAGTAAGAATCACCCCAGAGGCTGACTCACTCACAGAGGTGTCATTCACATGGGTGCATGTCACCTGCAGCGGTGCTCAGTAAGGATCACCCCAGAGGCTGACTCACCCACAGAGGTGTCATTCCCATAGTTGCATGTCACCTGCAGCGATGCTCAGTAAGGATCACAGAAGAGGCTGACTCACCCACAGGAGTGTCATTCCCACAGGTGCTTGTCGCCTGCAGCAGTGCTCAGTAAGGATCACCCCAGAGGCTGACTCACCCACAGAGGTGTCATCCCCATGGGTGCTTGTCACCTGCAGCGATGCTCAGTATAGATCACAACAGAAACTAACTCACCCACAAGGGTGTCATCCCCATGGGTGCATGTCACCTGCAGTCGTGCTCAGTAAGGATCACCCCAGAGACCCCAGAGGCTGACTCACCCACAGAGGTGTCATCCCCACGGGTTCATGTCAGCTGCAGCGGTGCTCAGTATGGATCACCACAGAGGCTGACTCACTCACAGGGGAGTCATCCCCACGGGTGCATGTCACCTGCAGCGTTGATCAATAAGGATCACCCAGAGGCTCACTCACTCACAGAGGTGTCATCCCCATGGGTGCATGTCACCTGCAGCTTTGCTCAGTAAGGATCACCCCAGAGGCTGACTCACTCACAGGGGTGTCATTCCCACGGTTGCATGTCACCTGCAGCGGTGCTCAGTAAGGATCACCCCAGAGGCTGACTCACTCACAAGGGTGTCATCCCCATGGGTGCATGTCACCTGCAGCAGTGCTCAGTAAGGATCACCCCAGAGGCTGACTCACCCACAGAGGTGTCATCCCCATGGGTGCATGTCACGTGCAGCGATGCTCAGCAAGGATCACCCCAGAGGCTGACTCACTCACAGGGGTGTCATTCCCACGCTTGCATGTCACATGCAGTGGTGCTCAGTAAGGATCACCCCAGAGGCTGACTCACTCACAAGGGTGTCATCCCCATGGGTGCATGTCACCTGCAGCAGTGCTCAGTAAGGATCACCCCAGAGGCTGACTCACCCACAGAGGTGTCATCCCCATGGGTGCATGTCACCTGCAGCGATGCTCAGCAAGGATCACCCCAGAGGCTGACTCACTCACAGGGGTGTCATTCCCACGCTTGCATGTCACATGCAGTGGTGCTCAGTAAGGATCACCCCAGAGGCTGACTCACTCACAGGGGTGTCATATCCCCATGGGTGTATGTCACCTGCAGCGGTGCTCTGTAAGGATCACCCCAGAGGCTGACTCACCCACAGAGGTGTCATCCCCATGGGTGCATGTCACCTGCTGCGGTGCTTAGTAAGGATCATCCCAGAGGCTGACTCACTCACAGAGATGTCATCCCCATGGGTGCATGTCACCGGCAGCGATGCTCAGTAAGGATCACCCCAGAGGCTAACTCACCCACAGAGGTGTCATCCGCACGGATGCATGTCACCTGCAGCGGTGCTTGGTAAGGATCACCCCAGAGGCTATATCACTCACAGGGGTGTCATCCCCATGGGTGCAAGTCACCAGCAGCGATGCTCAGTAAGGATTACCCCAGAGTCTGACTCACTCACAAGGGTGTCATCCCCATGGGTGCATGTCACCTGCAGCGGTGCTCAGTAAGGATCACCCCAGAGGCTGACTCACTCACAGGGGTGTCATCCTCATAGGTGTATGTCATCTGCAGCGGTGCTCAGTAAGGATCACCCTAGAGGCAGACTCACTCACAGAGGTGTCATCCCCATGGGTGCATGTCACCTGCAGCGGTGCTCAGTAAGGATCACCCTAGAGACTGACTCACGCACAGGGGTGTCATCCCCACGGGTGCATGTCACCTGCAGAGCTGCTCAGTAAGGGTCACCCCAGAGGCTGACACACCCACAGGGTTGTCATCCCAACAGGTGCATGTCACCTGCAGCGGTGCTCAGAAAGGATCACCCCAGAGGCTGACTCACTCACAGGGGTGTCATCCCCACGGGTGCATGTCACCCGCAGCGGCAGTGCTCAGTAAGGATCACCCCAGAGTCTGACACACTCAGAGAGGTTTCATCCCCATAGGTGCATGTCACCTGCAGCGGCGCTCAGGAAGGTTCACCCCAGAGGCTAACTCACTCACAGGGGTGTCACCCCATGGGTGCATGTCACTTGCAGCGGTGCTCAGTAAGGATCACCCGAGAGGCTGACTCAACCACAGAGGTGTCATCCCCATGGGTGTATGTCACTTTCAGCGATGCTCAGTAAGGATCACCCACAGGGGTGTCATCCCCACGGTTGCATGTCACATGCAGCAGTGCTCAGTAAGGATCACCCCAGAGGCTGACTCACTCACAGGGGTGTCATCCACACAGGTGCGTGTCACCTGCAGCAGTGGTCAGTAAGGATCACCCCAGAGGCTGACTTACGCACAGGGTTGTCATCCCCATGGATGCATGTCACCTGCAGCGGTGCACAGTAAGGATCACCCCAAGGCTCACTTACCCATAGGGGTGTCATGTCTCCTGCAACGGTACTCAGTAAGCATCACCCCAGAGGATGACTCAGTCACAGGGGTGTCATACCCACAGGTGCTTGTCACCTGCAGCGTTACTCAGTAAGGATCACCCCAGAGGCTGACTCACCCACAGGGGTGTCATTCCCACAGGTGCTTGTCACCTGTAGTGGTGCTCAGAAAGGATCACCCCAGAGGCTGACTCACTCACAGGGGTGTCATTCTCACAGGTGTTTGTCACCTGCAGCGGTGCTCAGAAAGGATCACCACAGAGGCTGACTCACCCACAGGGGTGTCATCCCCATGGGTGCATGTCACCTGCAGCGGTGCTCAGTAAGGATCACCACAGAGGCTGACTCACTCACAGGGGTGTCATCCCCATGGGTGCATGTCACCTGCAGCGGTGCTCAGTAAGGATCACACCAGAGTTGACTCACTCACAGGGGTGTCATCCCCATGGGTGCATGTCACCTGCAGCGGTGCTCAGTAAGAATCACCCCAGAGGCTGACTCACCCACAGGGGTGTCATCCCCACGGGTGCATGTCACATGCAGCGGTGCTCAGTAAGGATCACCCCAGAGGCTGACTCACCCACAGGGGTGTCATTCCCACGGTTGCATGTCACCTGCAGCTGTGCTCAGTAAGGATCACCCAAGAAGCTATCTCACCCACAGGGGTGTCATCCCCATGGGTGCATGTCAGCTGCAGCAGTGCTCAGTAAGGATCACCCCAGAGGCTGACTCACCCACAAAGGTGTCATCCCCATGGGTGCTTGTCACCTGCAGCGATGCTCAGTATAGATCACAACAGAAACTAACTCACCCACAAGGGTGTCATCCCCATGGGTGCATGTCACCTGCAGTCGTGCTCAGTAAGGATCACCCCAGAGACCCCAGAGGCTGACTCACCCACAGAGGTGTCATCCCCACGGGTTCATGTCAGCTGCAGCGGTGCTCAGTATGGATCACCACAGAGGCTGACTCACTCACAGGGGAGTCATCCCCACGGGTGCATGTCACCTGCAGCGTTGATCAATAAGGATCACCCAGAGGCTCACTCACTCACAGAGGTGTCATCCCCATGGGTGCATGTCACCTGCAGCTTTGCTCAGTAAGGATCACCCCAGAGGCTGACTCACTCACAGGGGTGTCATTCCCACGGTTGCATGTCACCTGCAGCGGTGCTCAGTAAGGATCACCCCAGAGGCTGACTCACTCACAAGGGTGTCATCCCCATGGGTGCATGTCACCTGCAGCAGTGCTCAGTAAGGATCACCCCAGAGGCTGACTCACCCACAGAGGTGTCATCCCCATGGGTGCATGTCACCTGCAGCGATGCTCAGCAAGGATCACCCCAGAGGCTGACTCACTCACAGGGGTGTCATTCCCACGCTTGCATGTCACATGCAGTGGTGCTCAGTAAGGATCACCCCAGAGGCTGACTCACTCACAAGGGTGTCATCCCCATGGGTGCATGTCACCTGCAGCAGTGCTCAGTAAGGATCACCCCAGAGGCTGACTCACCCACAGAGGTGTCATCCCCATGGGTGCATGTCACCTGCAGCGATGCTCAGCAAGGATCACCCCAGAGGCTGACTCACTCACAGGGGTGTCATTCCCACGCTTGCATGTCACATGCAGTGGTGCTCAGTAAGGATCACCCCAGAGGCTGACTCACTCACAGGGGTGTCATATCCCCATGGGTGTATGTCACCTGCAGCGGTGCTCTGTAAGGATCACCCCAGAGGCTGACTCACCCACAGAGGTGTCATCCCCATGGGTGCATGTCACCTGCTGCGGTGCTTAGTAAGGATCATCCCAGAGGCTGACTCACTCACAGAGATGTCATCCCCATGGGTGCATGTCACCGGCAGCGATGCTCAGTAAGGATCACCCCAGAGGCTAACTCACCCACAGAGGTGTCATCCGCACGGATGCATGTCACCTGCAGCGGTGCTTGGTAAGGATCACCCCAGAGGCTGTATCACTCACAGGGGTGTCATCCCCATGGGTGCAAGTCACCAGCAGCGATGCTCAGTAAGGATTACCCCAGAGTCTGACTCACTCACAAGGGTGTCATCCCCATGGGTGCATGTCACCTGCAGCGGTGCTCAGTAAGGATCACCCCAGAGGCTGACTCACTCACAGGGGTGTCATCCTCATAGGTGTATGTCACCTGCAGCGGTGCTCAGTAAGGATCACCCTAGAGGCAGACTCACTCACAGAGGTGTCATCCCCATGGGTGCATGTCACCTGCAGCTGTGCTCAGTAAGGATCACCCTAGAGACTGACTCACGCACAGGGGTGTCATCCCCACGGGTGCATGTCACCTGCAGAGCTGCTCAGTAAGGGTCACCCCAGAGGCTGACACACCCACAGGGTTGTCATCCCAACAGGTGCATGTCACCTGCAGCGGTGCTCAGAAAGGATCACTCCAGAGGCTGACTCACTCACAGGGGTGTCATCCCCACGGGTGCATGTCACCTGCAGCGGTGCTCAGTAAGGATCACCCAAGAAGCTATCTCACCCACAGGGGTGTCATCCCCATGGGTGCATGTCACCTGCAGCTGTGCTCAGTAAGGATCACCCAAGAAGCTATCTCACCCACAGGGGTGTCATCCCCATGGGTGCATGTCAGCTGCAGCAGTGCTCAGTAAGGATCACCCCAGAGGCGGACTCACCCACAGAGGTGTCATTCCCACGGTTGCATGTCACCTGCAGCGGTGCTCAGTAAGGATCACCCCAGAAACTAACTCACCCACAGGGGTGTCATCCCCATAGGTGCATGTCACCTGCAATGGTGCTCAGTAAGGATCACCCCAGAGGCTGACACACCCACAGGGGTGTCATCCCCATGGGTGCATGTCACCTGCAGCAGTGCTCAGTAAGAATCACCCCAGAAACTAACTCACCCACAGGGGTGTCATCCCCATGGCTGCATGTCACCTGCAGCGGTTCTCAGTAAGGATCACCCCAGAGGGTGACTCACCCACAGAGGTGTCATCCCCATGGGTGCATGTCACCTGCAGCGGTTCTCAGTAAGGATCACCCCAGAGGCTGACACACCCACAGGGGTGTTATCCCCATGGGTGCTTGTCATCTGCAGCGGTGCTCAGAAAGGATCACCCCAGAGGCTGACTCACTCACAGAGTTGTCATCCACATGGGTGCATGTCACCTGCAGCGATGCTCATTAAGGATCACAGAAGAGGCTGACTCACCCACAGGGGTGTCATTCCCACAGGTGCTTGTCGCCTGCAGCGGTGCTCAGTAAGGATCACCCCAGAGGCTGACTCACCCACAGAGGTGTCATCCCCATGGGTGCATGTCACCTGCAGCGGTGCTTAGTAAGGATCACTCCAGAGGCTGACTCACTCACATGGGTTTCATCGACTGGGTACATGTCACCTGCAGCGGTGCTCAGTAAGGATCACCCCAGAGGCTGACTCACCCACAGAGGTGTCATTCCCACGCTTGCATGTCACCTACAGTGGTGCTCAGTAAGGATCACCCCAGAGGCTGACTCACCCACAGAGGTGTCATCCCCACGGGTGCATGTCACCTGCAGCGGTGCTCAGTAAGGATCACCCCAGAGGCTGACTCACCCACAGGGGTGTCATCCCCACAGGTGCATGTCACCTGCAGCAGTGCTCAGTAAGGATCACCCCAGAGACTGACTCACTCACAGAGGTGTCATCCCCATGGGTGCATGTCACCTGCAGCAGTGCTCAGTAAGGATCACCCCAGAGGATGACTCACCCACAGGGGTGTCATCCCCATGGGTGCATGTCACCTGCAGCGGTGCTCAGTAAGGATCACTCCAGAGGCTGACTCACCCACAGGGGTGTCATCCCCATGGGTGCATGTCACCTGCAGCAGTGCTCAGTAAGGATCACCCCAGAGGCTGACTCACCCACAGGGGTGTCATCCCCATGGGTGCATGTCACCTGCAGCGGTTCTCAGTAAGGATCACCCCAGAAGCTGACTCACTCACAGTGGTGTCATCCCCAAAGGTGCATGTCACCTGCAGCGGTGCTCAGCAAGGATCACCACAGAGGCTGACTCACCCACAGGGGTGTCATCCCCATGGGTGTGTAGCACCCTGAGGATTCGGCTGCTACAGGGGTATTGCACCTCAACCCAGAGGTGTGATATTCCACTCCCGGGTAAGGATGGAGTGTGGAACTGAGCTCGGTAGGCTGCATGCACTACACACATCCCATTTCCGAGGAGCAGACCGACGGTACTCCCACTTAGAAATGTGCAGGTACGACCGAGTCTGTTCCTGGCTGGAGTGGGAGGGAGGTGGTACATCCCAAGTAGTGTAGGGGCAGATAGGGGGAGCAGCCTGGGTAAAGATAGGAGCTCATTGGGTGCTGGTCACCTGAGCTCACACATAGAGGGTGTATATAAGGTGGGCACCAACTAAGAACAGGGTCAGATGCAGAGAACAAGTCTGTTGCGGAGAGGAAGTCTGAGAGCAGAGAAGAAAGACCCAGAGTGAGAGAGGAGAAGAGAGAGAGAGACCCAGAGGGGGAAACAGCAGAAAAGGACTCCAAGATCCCAACTTAAATCCCCGGGTGAAGAGTCGGCACAGGGTACCGGAACCCAAGCTGGTGGGGGGGCAAAACACACCCCAGCCAGAGACCGGAGACCGTGGGCAGCGTTTGTCACGGTCACCCATCACATCCACCCCGAAGGCACACCACAGGAAGGGTCAGGGAACCCAAGGCCAAGGGTGTCCCAACAGAAGGCCCGAGGGAGCTGGACCTAGGTGGATCACTGGTGGGGACGGCCAGAGAACGGGACAGAAGGAGAGCTCAGGGCCACGCTCCGGACTTGTTTGGGGGTTGGCTGGATCCAGGACCTGGTGGACGCAGCACGGCTCGGGTGGTCACTCGAAGCTGGAGTGACCAGTACAACATCTGCAGTAAGTAAACACCCTTAACTGCACAACCCGACTCTGTCTTCATTGCCGGCTGCACTGCACCACCACAACCCCCATCCTCTGCACCTGTCCCCCCTGAGGCTTTACCCCTCCCGTTGGGGGTTATCCCACCAAGCTGCGCACCCACCATCAGCCTCAGCGGACCCTGCTGCAGCGGCGGCCACAGTGACCGCATCACAACGGGTGGCGTAGTCGACACAAAAGAACTCTTAATAACATCTGTAGGACTGCCACATAACACTGAGCTTGACGCCCTGGGCACGGGCCGGGTCCCAGCCGCTCGGAGACTACAACCCCCCATCTGATCCGGTGCCGGGTATTCCCCTCAAAAAGGAATATGTCCCAGGGGGCGCGTCAACTTTGGCGTAGTCGGCAGGATTACGTGCCCGCAACACCCGGGTACTGCGTGCCTGAAGAAAAGTGCAAGTTTACCTCAGAAAGAAGTCTCCCGCCGGTTCCGGAGGGTCCACGCCATCGGACCCCATCACAGGTCGTTTCCCGCCGATTGTCCGCCATTTCCAGCTTGTTCCCGCCATCTGCGGAGTTTCCCGCCACTGGGCGACGCTTCCCGCCAAATCCGCAGATTTCCCGCCTTGGAAGAGCAGCGGACGCCATTATGGGCGTGCCAAAGGAGGGCAGGAGGCCACCTCCCATCGTGGGCCAGGACAGAAAATGGCGCCAAAAGTGGAAACCGCCCCCACCAACAGAGACTGTGATGCTGGAGGTGTCTGTCAGCGTGAAAGAACTGCCCCTGGAGCTGACAGTCACCGAGTTGCCCCGGGACCGCCCTCTAAGTGGGAGGAGACGAAAGAAAAGAACGAAGATGGGTGCCGCCTGGAGCAGTCTGGAGCGAGCGCACCCGGAGGCAAGAAGTCTAACGAGGAGTAGCGGAGGAGCTTACCCGGATATGGAGAGAAAGCAGAACAGCACCGGCCCGCTGGCCAGGAGTCTGCTAGAGACCGAGGAAGGAGAGCAGAGCAGCACCGGCCCGCTAGCCAGGAGCCTGCTGGAAGAAGAGCAGAGCAGCACCGACCCGTTGGTCAGGAGCCTGCTAGACACCACGACCCCACTAGGCCTAGTGGAGGTCCTAGCACAGCTCCCCCGAGACCGGGAGTGTGCACAGACTGCCCTGGAGGGCCTCGCACGGAGGATGGCCCGGGTACAGCGCGAGATATTGGCGGAATGGAGCCGGGAGATGGCCCAGCAAGCTGAGACCAGTCAACGGAGCACGCTACCCTGGAAGAGGAAGCAGACCGCCTCTGAGGATGGCGCGGGAGGACCAAAGGCTGAAGACGGCGCCGAGAAGGGAGCCGAACGCATGGAGGCAGGTAAAGGGGACGCCTATACCCCAAGCCGGGAAACCGCCCACCTGCCCCAGCTCCCCGTCGCAGAGCCCGAAAGTCCCCCTGCTGTGCCCGTAGCCGCCATGTCACCGCTATGGACTAGGCCCCGACCGGAAGCCGCCGCAGCGACCCCTGTGACGTCACGCGCCTCGACCCGGAGCGTGACAAAGCAGGAAATACCACCAGCCTGGTCGCAAGGCCTAGTACCCCCGGGCGCCGCATCACCAACAGCGCCCCCTACCTCCGCGGAGCCTCCGGCCTGGCCGCAAGGCCAGGTAGCCCAGGGCGCCGCCGTCCTAACGGTGCCCTTCACCTTCCAGGTGCCCCAGGCCTGGCCGCAAGGCCTGGGCAACCCGGGCGCCACCACCACCGCGCCCGCACCCGTAAAACCAAGGGTGCCACACCTGGGGGAGGACTTGTTCAGCCAGCTCACATGGCCGGACGGGCGGCCCTTCATCTGGCCCGAAGAATACCATGAGCTGGAACGGCAGCAGAGACTAAGACCCCTGGATGAACCCCTGATTCCGGCTCCGAAGCCCGTGGCATGGATCTCGCCCCCGCTAGCGGAAGCACAGTTTGAGTGGGACCCCACCGGAGAAGATCTAATGGGGTTCACTCAGGAAACTAGGGCAGCTGCAGCAGAGCGCGCTGAGTGTTGCCGACAGCAGCTCGAAGAGTTTGCGAGGGAGCGGAGAGAGAGGCGGGTCCGGGAACAACAGGCCCAAATAAGGAGCGCCGAGCAGAAGAGCCGGACCAGGAGGGACCCCCGTGCAGCGCATTGTCCCCGCACCATCGGGACAGTGATCAAGTTCAACCAGCAGCATGGGTGGGGCTTCATCCGAGACAACAACACCCCCGGCGACGTCTTTGTCACGCGCAGAGACGTGGAGTCCCATCTGCCGGAGGGGCACAGAGGTCGTGACCTCTACATCGGAGACGAGGTCACCTTTACCCGGCACAAGTGTGCCAAAGGACCTTATGCCCTCCACGTACACCGCCTGACGGAGGAGGAGTTGCGGTGCGAGGAGGAGGAGCAAGAGGACCCGGACGGGTCTGAAGTTACAACCAGCTACAAGCAAAGAGCAGGAGGAAGACGCCGTTGAGTGCGGCAGAGCAGTAGATGTAAATAGTTACCCGACCGGGTACCAAAGAAACTGTTGCTACATATATATAGTCCCCGTTGGGACCAGCATGAGTGAACTTTTTACCCGTTATTCCGTAATCCATACCAGGCTGAGGACTGTGAGCAGCCATTCCCTTCCCTTTATCTGGCCGAGGACTGAGAGCGGCCAACTTCCCCTGTATATAGTTGCGCTTCCTAAAGCGCCCCCTACTGGTTTTATAGGAAAACCAGTTTTCCAGAGAGACTGTCGCACTTTACCCGGTCACACGTTGCACAGTGACCGGAGGAGGAGCCAGAGGCGACGAGAATGTTTTATTTGCTAATATATGTTGTTTTATATGTTTATGAAAAAAAAAAAAAAAAAAATGTATGTTTTTGGTGTTATTTATGTCTTACAGCCCGAGGACGTGCTGTGATTTACCAGGGGGGAATGTAGCACCCTGAGGATTCGGCTGCTACAGGGGTATTGCACCTCAACCCAGAGGTGTGATATTCCACTCCCGGGTAAGGATGGAGTGTGGAACTGAGCTCGGTAGGCTGCATGCACTACACACATCCCATTTCCGAGGAGCAGACCGACGGTACTCCCACTTAGAAATGTGCAGGTACGACCGAGTCTGTTCCTGGCTGGAGTGGGAGGGGGGTGGTACATCCCAAGTAGTGTAGGGGCAGATAGGGGGAGCAGCCTGGGTAAAGATAGGAGCTCATTGGGTGCTGGTCACCTGAGCTCACACATAGAGGGTGTATATAAGGTGGGCACCAACTAAGAACAGGGTCAGATGCAGAGAACAAGTCTGTTGCGGAGAGGAAGTCTGAGAGCAGAGAAGAAAGACCCAGAGTGAGAGAGGAGAAGAGAGAGAGAGACCCAGAGGGGGAAACAGCAGAAAAGGACTCCAAGATCCCAACTTAAATCCCCGGGTGAAGAGTCGGCACAGGGTACCGGAACCCAAGCTGGTGGGGGGGCAAAACACACCCCAGCCAGAGACCGGAGACCGTGGGCAGCGTTTGTCACGGTCACCCATCACATCCACCCCGAAGGCACACCACAGGAAGGGTCAGGGAACCCAAGGCCAAGGGTGTCCCAACAGAAGGCCCGAGGGAGCTGGACCTAGGTGGATCACTGGTGGGGACGGCCAGAGAACGGGACAGAAGGAGAGCTCAGGGCCACGCTCCGGACTTGTTTGGGGGTTGGCTGGATCCAGGACCTGGTGGACGCAGCACGGCTCGGGTGGTCACTCGAAGCTGGAGTGACCAGTACAACATCTGCAGTAAGTAAACACCCTTAACTGCACAACCCGACTCTGTCTTCATTGCCGGCTGCACTGCACCACCACAACCCCCATCCTCTGCACCTGTCCCCCCTGAGGCTTTACCCCTCCCGTTGGGGGTTATCCCACCAAGCTGCGCACCCACCATCAGCCTCAGCGGACCCTGCTGCAGCGGCGGCCACAGTGACCGCATCACAACGGGTGGCGTAGTCGACACAAAAGAACTCTTAATAACATCTGTAGGACTGCCACATAACACTGAGCTTGACGCCCTGGGCACGGGCCGGGTCCCAGCCGCTCGGAGACTACAACCCCCCATCTGATCCGGTGCCGGGTATTCCCCTCAAAAAGGAATATGTCCCAGGGGGCGCGTCAGGTGCATGCGACCTGCAGCGGTGCTCAGTAAGGATCACCCCAGAGGGTGACTCACTCACAGATTTGTCATCTCCATGGGTGCATGTCACCTGCAGTGATGCTCATTAAGGATCACCCCAGAAGCTGACTCACTCACAGATTTGTCATCTCCATGGGTGCATGTCACCTGCAGTGATGCTCATTAAGGATCACCCCAGAAGCTGACTCACTCACAGGGGTGTCATCCCCATGGGTACATGTCACCTGCAGCGGTGCTCAGTAAGGATCACCTCAGAGGCTGACTCACTCACAGGGGTGTCATCCCCACGGGTGCATGTCACCTGCAGCGGTGCTCAGTAAGGATCACCTCAGAGGCTGACTCACTCACAGTGGTGTCATCCCCATGGGTGCATGTCACCTGCAGTGGTACTCAGTAAGGATCACCCCAGAGGCTGACTCACCCACAGAGGTGTCATTCCCACGGGTGCATGTCACCTGCAGCGATGCTCAGTAAGGATCACCCCAGAAACTAACTCACCCACAGGGGTGTCATCCCCATGGGTGCATGTCATCTGCAACGGTGCTCAGTAAGGATCACCCTAGAGGATGACTCACTCACAGGGGTGTCATATCCCCATGGGTGCTTGTCACCTGCAGCGGTGCTTAGTAAGGATCACCCCAGAAACTAACTCACCCACAGGGGTGTCATCCCCATGGGTGCTTGTCATCTGCAGCGGTGCTCAGTAAGGATCACCCCAGAGGCTGACTCACTCACAGAATTGTCATCCACATGGGTGCATGTCACCTGCAGCGATGCTCAGTAAGGATCACAGAAGAGGCTGACTCACCCACAAGGGTGTCATTCCCACAGGTGCTTGTCGCCTGCAGCGGTGCTCAGTAAGGATCACCCCAGAGGCTGACTCACCCACAGAGGTGTCATCCCCATGGGTGCATGTCACCTGCAGCTGTGCTTAGTAAGGATCACTCCAGAGGCTGACTCACTCACATGGGTTTCATCGACTGGGTGCATGTCACCTGCAGCGATGCTCAGTAAGGATCACCCCAGAAACTAACTCACCCACAAGGGTGTCATCCCCATGGGTGCATGTCACCTGCAGTCGTGCTCAGTAAGGATCACCCCAGAGGCTGACTCACTCACAGGGGTGTCATCCTCATTGGTGCATGTCACCTGCAGCGGTGCTCAGTAAAGATCACCCCAGAGACTGACTCACCCTCAGGGGTTTCATCCCCATGGGTGCATATCATCTGCAGCGGTGCTCAGTAAGGATCACCCCAGAGGCTGACTCACTCACAGGGGTGTCATCCCCATGGGTGCATGTCACCTGCAGCGGTGCTCAGTAAGGATCACCCCGGAGGCTGACTCACTCACAGAGGTGTCATCTCCATGGGCGCATGTCACCTGCAGCAGTGCTCAGTAAGGATCACCCCAGAGGCTGACTCACTCACAGAGGTGTCATCCCCATGGGTGCATGTCACCTTCAGCGATGCTCAGTAAGGATTACACCAGAGGCTGACTCAGTCACAGGGGTGTCATCCTCATGGGTGCATGTCACCTGCAGCGGTGCTCAGTAAGGATCACCCCAGAGGCTGACTCACCCACAGAGGTGTCATCCCCATGGGTGCATGTCACCTTCAGCGATGCTCAGTAAGGATCACCCCACAAACTGTCTCACCACAGGGGTGTCATCCCCACGGGTGCATGTCACCTGCAGCGGTGCTCAGTAAGGATCACCCCAGAGGCTGACTCACTCACAGGGGTGTCATCCACATGGGTGCATGTCACCTGCAGCGGTGCTTAGCAAGGATCACCCCAGAGGCTAACTCACTGACAGGGCTGTCATCCCCATGGGTGCATGTCACCTGCAGCGGTGCTCAGTAAGGATCACCCCAGAGGCTGACTCACTCACAGGGGAGTCATCCCCACGGGTGCATGTCACCTGCAGCGGTGCTCAGTAAGGATCACCCAGAGGCTGACTCACTCACAGAGGTGTCATCCCCATGGGTGCATGTCACCTGCAGCGGTGCTCAGTAAGGCTCACCCCAGAGGCTGACTCACCCACATGGGTGTCATCACCACGGGTGCATGTCACATGCAGCGGTGCTTTATAAGTATTAACCCAGAAGCTGTCTCACCAACATGGGTGTCATCCCCACGGGTGCATGTCACATGCAGCGGTGCTCTATAAGGATCAACCCAGAAGCTGTCTCACCCACAGGGGTGTCATCCCCATGGGTGCATGTCACCTGCAGCGGTGCTCACTAAGGATCACCCCAGAGGCTGACTCACAGGGGTGTCATCCACATGGGTGCAAGTCACCTGCAGCGGTGCTCAGTAAGGATCACCCCAGAGGCTGACTCACTCACAGGGGTGTCATCCACATGGGTGCATGTCACCTGCAGCTTTGCTCAGTAAGGATCACCCCAGAGGCTGACTCACTCACAGGGGTGTCATTCCCACGGTTGTATGTCACCTGCAGCGGTGCTCAGTAAGGATCACCCCAGAGGCTGACTCACTCACAAGGGTGTCATCCCCATGGGTGCATGTCACCTGCAGCAGTGCTCAGTAAGGATCACCCCAGAGGCCGACTCACTCACAGAGGTGTCATCCCCATGGGTGCTTGTCATCTGCAGCTTTGCTCAGTAAGGATCACCCCAGAGGCTGACTCGCTCACAGAGGTGTCATCCGCATGGGTGCTTGTCATATGCAGCTTTGCTCAGTAAGGATCACCTCAGAGGCTGACTCACTCACAGAGGTGTCATCCCCACGCATGCATGTCACCTGCAGTGGTGCTCAGTAAGGATCACCCCAGAGGCTGACTCACCCACAGAGGTGTCATTCCCACGCTTGCATGTCACCTGCAGTGGTGCTCAGTAAGGATCACCCCAGAGGCAAACTCACCCACTGAGGTTTCATTCCCACGGTTGCATATCAACTGCAACGGTGCTCAGTAAGGATCACCCCAGAGGCTGACTCACCCACAGAGGTGTCATCCCCATGGGTGCATGTCACCTGCAGCGGCACTCAGTAAGGATCACCCCAGAGGCAAACTCACCCACTGAGGTTTCATTCCCACGGTTGCATATCAACTGCAGCGGTGCTCAGTAAGGATCACCCCAGAAACTAACTCACTCACAGAGTTGTCATCCCCATGGGTGCTTGTCATCTGCAATGGTTCTCAGTAAGGATCACAGAAGAGGCTGACTCACCCACAGGGGTGTCATTCCCACTGGTGCTTGTCGCCTGCAGCGATGCTCAGTAAGGATCACCCCAGAAACTAACTCACCCACAAGGGTGTCATCCCCATGGGTGCATGTCATCTGCAGCGGTGCTCTATAAGGATCAACCCAGAAGCTGTCTCACCCACAGGGGTGTCATCCCAATGGGTGCATGTCACCTGCAGCGGTGCTCAGTAAGGATCACCCCAGAGGCGGACTCACTCACAGGGGTGTCATCCACATGGGTGCATGTCACCTGCAGCGGTGCTCAGCAAGGATCACCCCAGAGACTGACTCACTCACAGGGGTGTCATCCACATGGGTGCATGTCACCTGCAGCGGTGCTCAGCAAGGATCACCCCAGAGGCTGACTCACTGACAGGGCTGTGATCCCCATGGGTGCATGTCACCTGCAGCAGTGCTCAGTAAGGATTACCCAGAGGCTGACTCACTCACAGGGGAGTCATCCCCACGGGTGCATGTCACCTGCAGTGGTGCTCAGTAAGGATCACCCAGAGGCTGACTCACTCACAGAGGTGTCATCCCCATGGGTGCATGTCACCTGCAGCGGTGCTCAGTAAGGATCACACCAGAGGCTGACTCACCCACAAGGGTGTCATCTCCATGGGTGCATGTCACCTGCAGCTTTGCTCAGTAAGGATCACCTCAGAGGCTGACTCACTCACAAGGGTGTCATACCCATGGGTGCTTGTCACCTGCAATGGTGCTCAGTAAGGATCACCCCAGAGGCTGACTCACTCACAGGGGTGTCATTCCCACGGTTGCATGTCACCTGCAGCGGTGCTCAGTAAGGATCACCCCAGAGGCTGACTCACTCACAAGGGTGTCATCCCCATGGGTGCATGTCACCTGCAGCAGTGCTCAGTAAGGATCACCTCAGAGGCTGACTCACTCACAAGGGTGTCATCCCCATGGGTGCTTGTCACCTGCAATGGTGCTCAGTAAGGATCACAGAAGAGGCTGACTCACCCACAGGGGTGTCATTCCCATGGATGCATGTCACCTGCAGCGGTGCTCAGTAAGGATCACCTCAGAGGCTGACTCACTCACAGAGGTGTCATCCCCACGCATGCATGTCACCTGCAGTGGTGCTCAGTAAGGATCACCCCAGAGGCTGACTCACCCACAGAGGTGTCATTCCCACGCTTGCATGTCACCTGCAGTGGTGCTCAGTAAGGATCACCCCAGAGGCTGACTCACCCACAGAGGTGTCATCCCCATGGGTGCATGTCACCTGCAGCGGCGCTCAGTAAGGATCACCCCAGAGGCTGACTCACCCACAGAGGTTTCATTCCCACGGTTGCATGTCACCTGCAGCGGTGCTCAGTAAGGATCACCCCAGAGGCTGACTCACCCAAAGAGGTGTCATCCCCATGGGTGCATGTCACCTGCAGCGGTGCTCAGTAAGGATCACCCCAGAAACTAACTCACTCACAGAGTTGTCATCCCCATGGGTGCTTGTCACCTGCAATGGTGCTCAGTAAGGATCACAGAAGAGGCTGACTCACCCACAGGGGTGTCATTCCCACAGGTGCTTGTCGCCTGCAGCGGTGCTGAGTAAGGATCACCCCAGAGGCTGACTCACCCACAGAGGTGTCATCCCCATGGGTGCATGTCACCTGCAGCGGTGCTGAGTAAGGATCACCCCAGAGGCTGACTCACCCACAGAGGTGTCATCCCCACGGGCTCATGTCAGCTGCAGCGGTGCTCAGTATGGATCACCACAGAGGCTGACTCACCCACAGGGGTGTCATTCCCATGGGTGCTTGTCACCTGCAGGCATGCTCAGTAAAGATCACCCCAGAAACTAAATCACCCACAAGGGTGTCATCCCCATGGGTGCATGTCACCTGCAGCGGTGCTCAGTATGGATCACCACAGAGGCAGACTCACTCACAGGGGTGCAATCCTCATGGGTGCATGTCACCTGCAGCAGTGCTCAGTAAGGATCACCCCAGAGGCTGAATCACTCACAGGGGTGTCATCCTCATTGGTGCATGTCACCTGCATCGGTGCTCAGTAAAGATCACCCCAGAGACTGACTCACCCTCAGGGGTTTCATCCCCATGGGTGCATATCATCTGCAGCGGTGCTCAGTAAGGATCACCCCAGAGGCTAACTCACTCACAGAGGTGTCATCCCCATGGGCGCCTGTCACCTGCAGCGGTGCTCAGTAAGGATCACCCCAGAGGCTAACTCACTCACAGGGGTGTCATCCCCATGGGCGCCTGTCACCTGCAGCGGTGCTCAGTAAGGATCAATCCAGAGGCTGACTCATCCACAGAGGTGTCATCCCCATGGGTGCATGTCTCCTGCAGCCGTGCTCAGTAAGTATCACCCCAGAGGCTGACTCACTCACAGGGGTGTCATACCCATGGGTGCATGTCACCTGCAGCAGTGCTCAGTAAGGATCACCCCAGAGGCAGACTCACTCACAGAGGTGTCATCCCCATAGGTGCATGTCACCTGCAGCGGTGCTCAGTAAGGATCACACCAGATACTGACTCACTCACAGAGGTGTCATCCCCATGGGTGCATGTCACCTGCAGCGGTGCTCAGTAAGGATCACCCCAGAAGCTGACTCACTCACAGGGGTGTCATTCCCATGGGTGCATGTCACCTGCAGCGGTGCTCAGTAAGGATCACCCTAGAGGCAGACTCACTCACAGAGGTGTCATCCCCATGGGTGCATGTCACCTGCAGCGGTGCTCAGTAAGGATCACCCTAGAGACTGACTCACGCACAGGGGTGTCATCCCCACGGGTGCATGTCACCTGTAGCCGTGCTCAGTAAGGATCACCCCAGATGCTGACTCACTCACAGAGGGGTCATCCCCACGGGTGCATGTCACCTGCAGCGGCGCTCAGTAAGGATCACCCCAGAGGCTGACTCACCCACAGAGGTTTCATTCCCACGGTTGCATATCAACTGCAGCGGTGCTCAGTAAGGATCACCCCAGAGGCTGACTCACCCACAGAGGTGTCATCCCCATGGGTGCATGTCACCTGCAGCGGTGCTCAGTAAGGATCACCCCAGAAACTAACTCACTCACAGAGTTGTCATCCCCATGGGTGCTTGTCACCTGCAATGGTGCTAAGTAAGGATCACAGAAGAGGCTGACTCACCCACAGGGGTGTCATTCCCACAGGTGCTTGTCGCCTGCAGCGGTGATGAGTAAGGATCACCCCAGAGGCTGAGTCACCCACAGAGGTGTCATCCCCATGGGTGCATGTCACCTACAGCGGTGCTGAGTAAGGATCACCCCAGAGGCTGACTCACCCACAGAGGTGTCATCCCCACGGGTTCATGTCAGCTGCAGCGGTGCTCAGTATGGATCACCACAGAGGCTGACTCACCCACAGGGGTGTCATTCCCATGGATGCATGTCACCTGCAGCGGTGCTCAGTAAGGATCACCCCAGAGGCTGACTCACTCACAGGGGTGTCATCCCCATGGTTGCTTGTCACCTGCAGTGGTGCTCAGTAAGAATCACCCCAGAGGGTGACTCACTCACAGGGGTGTCATCCCCATGGTTGCATGTCACTTGCAGCGGTGCTCACTAAGGATCACCCCAGAAACTAACTCACCCACAGGGGTGTCATCCCCATGGGTGCATGTCACCTGCAATGGTGCTCAGTAAGGATCACCCCAGAGGCTGACTCACTCACAGGGGTGTCATCCCCATGGGTGCTTGTCATCTGCAGCGGTGCTCAGTAAGAATCACCCCAGAGGCTGACTCACCCACAGAGGTGTCATTCCCATGGTTGCATGTCACCTGCAGCGATGCTCAGTAAGGATCACAGAAGAGGCTGACTCACCCACAGGGGTGTCATTCCCACAGGTGCTTGTCGCCTGCAGCAGTGCTCAGTAAGGATCACCCCAGAGGCTGACTCACCCACAGAGGTGTCATCCCCATGGGTGCTTGTCACCTGCAGGGATGCTCACTAAAGATCACCCCAGAAACTAAATCACCCACAAGGGTGTCATCCCCATGGGTGCATGTCACCTGCAGCGATGCTCAGTAAGGATCACCCCAGAAACTAAATCACCCACAAGGGTGTCATCCCCATGGGTGCATGTCACCTGCAGTCGTGCTCAGTAAGGCTCACCCCAGAGACCCCAGAGGCTGACTCACCCACAGAGGTGTCATCCCCATGGGTGCTTGTCACCTGCAGGGATGCTCAGTAAAGATCACCCCAGAAACTAAATCACCCACAAGGGTGTCATCCCCATGGGTGCATGTCACCTGCAGTCATGCTCAGTAAGGATCACCCCAGAGGCTGACTCACCCACAGAGGTGTCATCCCCATGGGTGCATGTCACCTGCAGCGGTGCTCAGTATGGATCACCACAGAGGCAGACTCACTCACAGGGGTGCAATCCTCATGGGTGCATGTCACCTGCAGCGGTGCTCAGTAAGGATCACCCCAGAGGCTGACTCACTCACAGGGGTGTCATCCTCACTGGTGCATGTCACCTGCAGCGATGCTCAGTAAAGATCACCCCAGAGACTGACTCAACCTCAGGGGTTTCATCCCCATGGGCGCCTGTCACCTGCAGCGGTGCTCAGTAAGGATCACCCCAGAGGCTAACTCACTCACAAGGGTGTCATCCCCATGGGCGCCTGTCACCTGCAGCGGTGCTCAGTAAGGATCAATCCAGAGGCTGACTCATCCACAGAGGTGTCATCCCCATGGGTGCATGTCCCCTGCAGCCGTGCTCAGTAAGTATCACCCCAGAGGCTGAGTCACCCACATGGGTGTCATCCCCACGGTTGTATGTCACCTGCGGCGGTGCTCAGTAAGGATCACCCCAGAGGCTGACTCACCCACAAGGGTGTCATCCCCACGGGTGCATGTCACCTGCAGCAGTGCTCAGTAAGGATCACCCCAGAGGCAGACTCACTCACAGAGGTGTCATACCCATGGGTGCATGTCACCTGCAGCGGTGCTCAGTAAGGATCACCCCAGAAGCTGACTCACTCACAGGGGTGTCATCCCCATGGGTGCATGTCACCTGCAGCGGTGCTCAGTAAGGATCAACCTAGAGGCAGACTCACTCACAGAGGTGTCATCCCCATGGGTGCATGTCACCTGCAGCGGTGCTCAGTAAGGATCACCCTAGAGACTGACTCACGCACAGGGGTGTCATCTCCAAGGGTGCATGTCACCTGCAGCAGTGCTCAGTAAGGATCACCCCAGAGGCTGACTCACTCACAGGGGTGTCATCCCCACGGGTGCATGTCACCTGCAGCGGTGCTCAGTAAGGATCACCCCAGAGGCTGACTCACACACAGGCATGTCATTCCCACGGGTGCATGTCACCCGCAGCGGCAGTGCTCAGGAAGGATCACCCCAGAGGCTCACTCACTCACAGGGGTGTCATCCTCATGGGTGCATGTCACCTGTAGCGGTGCTCAGTAAGGATCACCCCAGATGCTGACTCACAAAGAGAGGGGTCATCCCCACGGGTGCATGTAAGCTGCAGCGGAGCTCAGTAAGGATCACCCCAGAGGCTGACTCACTCACAGGGGTGTGATCCCCATGGGTGCAAGTCTCCTGCAGCGGTGCTCAGTAAAGATCACCCCAGAGGCTGACTCACCCACAGAGGTGTCATCCCCATGGGTGCATGTCACCTGCAGCGATGCTCAGTAAGGATCACCCCAGAGGCAGACTCACCCACAGGGGTGTTATCCTCATGGGTGCATGTCACCTGCAGCAGTGCTCAGTAAGGATCACCCCAGAGGCTGACTCACTCACAGGGGTGTCATCCCCACGGGTGCATGTCACCTGCAGCGGTGGTCAGTAAGAATCACCACAGAGGCTGACTCACCCACAGGGGTGTCATCCCCACGGGTGCATGTCACTTGCAGCAGTGCTCAGTAAGGATCACCCCAGAGACTGACTCACTCACAGAGGTGTGATCCCCATGGGTGCATGTCACCTGCAGCGGTTCTCAGTAAGGATCACCCCAGAGGGTGACTCACTCACAGATTTGTCATCTCCATGGGTGCATGTCACCTGCAGTGATGCTCATTAAGGATCACCCCAGAAGCTGACTCACTCACAGAGGTGTCATCCCCATGGGTGCATGTCACCTGCAGCGGTGCTCAGTAAGGATTACCCGAGAGGCTGACTCACTCACAGGGGTGTGATCCCCATGGGTGCATGTCACCTGCAGCGGTTCTCAGTAAGGATCACCCCAGAGGCAGACTCACCCACAGGGGTGTCATCACCATGGGTGCATGTCACCTGCAGCGGTGCTCAGTAAGGATCACCCCAGAGGCTGACTCACTCACAGTGGTGTCATCCCCACGGTTGCATGTCACCTGCAGCTGTGCTCAGTAAGGATCACCCCAGAGGCTGACTCACTCACAGAGATGATGTCATCCCCATGGGTGCATGTCACAGGCAGCGATGCTCAGAAAGGATCACCCCAGAGGCTAACTCACCCACAGAGGTGTCATTCCCACGGTTGCATGTCACCTGCAGCTGTGCTCAGTAAGGATCACCCCAGAGGCTGACTCACTCACAGAGATGATGTCATCCCCATGGGTGCATGTCACAGGCAGCGATGCTCAGAAAGGATCACCCCAGAGGCTAACTCACCCACAGAGGTGTCATCCCCACAGATGCATGTCACCTGCAGCGGTGCTTAGTAAGGATCACCCCAGAGGCTGACTCACTCACAGAGATGTCATCCCCATGGGTGCATGTCACCGGCAGCGATGCTCAGTAAGGATCACCCCAGAGGCTAACTCACCCACAGAGGTGTCATCCCCACGGATGCATGTCACCTGCAGCGATGCTTAGTAAGGATCACCCCAGAGGCTGACTCACTCACAGGGGTGTCTTCCCCATGGGTGCAAGTCACCAGCAGCGATGCTCAGTAAGGATTACCCCAGAGGCTGACTCACTCACAGAGGTGTCATCCCCATGGGTGCATGTCACCTGCAGCGGTGCTCAGTAAGAATCACCCCAGAGGCTGACTCACTCACAGGGGTGTCATCTTCATAGTTGCATGTCACATGCAGCGGTGCTCAGTAAGGATCACCCTAGAGGCAGAATCACTCACAGAGGTGTCATCCCCATGGGTGCATGTCACCTGCAGCGGTGCTCAGTAAGGATCACCCTAGAGACTGACTCACGCACAGGGGTGTCATCCCCACGGGTGGATGTCACCTGCAGCGCTGCTCAGTAAGGGTCACCCCAGAGGCTAACTCACCCACAGGGTTGTCATCCCAACAGGTGCATGTCACCTGCAGCGGTGCTCAGAAAGGATCACCCTAGAGGCAGAATCACTCAGAGAGGTGTCATCCCCAAGGGTGCATGTCACCCGCAGCGGCAGTGCTCAGTAGGGATCACCCCAGAGTCTGACACACTCAGAGAGGTGTCATCCCCATAGGTGCATGTCACCTGCAGCGGCGCTCAGGAAGGTTCACCACAGAGGCTGACTCACTCACAGGGGTGCCATCCTCATGGGTGCATGTCACCCGCAGCGGTGCTCAGTAAGGATCACCCCAGAGGCTGACTCACTCACAGGGGTGTCATCCTCATGGGTGCATGTCACCCGCAGCGGTGCTCAGTAAGGATCACCCCAGAGGCTGACTCACTCACAGGGGTGTTATCCTCATGGGTGCATGTCACCTGCAGCGGTGCTCAGTAAGGATCACCCTAGAGACTGACTCACGCACAGGGGTGTCATCCCCACGGGTGCATGTCACCTGCAGCGCTGCTCAGTAATGGTCACCCCAGAGGCTGACTCACCCACAGGGGTGTCATCCCAACAGGTGCATGTCACCTGCAGCGGTGCTCAGAAAGGATCACTCCAGAGGCTGACTCACTCACAGGGGTGTCATCCCCACGGGTGCATGTCACCTGCAGCAGTGCTCAGTAAGGATCACACCAGAGGCTGACTCACTCACAGGGGTGTCATCCCCACGGGTGCATGTCACCCGCAGCGGCAGTGCTCAGTAAGGATCACCCCAGAGTCTGACACACTCAGAGAGGTGTCATCCCCATAGGTGCATGTCACCTGCAGCGGTGCTCAGTAAGGATCACCCCAGAGGCTGACTCACTCACAGGGGTGTCATCCCCACGGGTGCATGTCACCCGCAGCAGTGCTCAGTAAGGATCACCCCAGAGGCTGACTCACTCACAGGGGTGTCATCCTCATGGGAGCACGTAAACTGCAGCGGTGCTCAGTAAGGATCACCCCAGAGGCTGAATCACTTACAGGGGTGTCATCCCCATGGGTGCATGTCACCTGCAGCGGTGCTCAGTAAGGGTCACCCCAGAGGCTGAATCACTTACATGGGTGTCATCCCCATGGGTGCATGTCACCTGCAGCGGTGCTCAGTAAGGGTCACCCCAGAGACTGACTCACCCACAGAGGTGTCATCCCCATGGGTGCATGTCAGCTGCAGCGGTGCTCAGTAAGGATCACCCCAGAGGCTGTCTCACTCACAGAGGTGTCATCCCCATGGGTGCATGTCACCTGCAGCGGTGCTCAGCAAGGATCAATCCAGAGGCTGTCTCACCCACAGGGGTGTCATCCCCAAGGGTGCATGTCACCTGCAGCGGTGCTCAGAAAGGGTCACCCCAGAGGCTGACTCACTCACAGGGGTGTCATCCTCATGGGTGCATGTTACCTGCAGCGGTGCTCAGTAAGGATCACCCCAGAGGCAGACTCACTCACAGGGGTGTCATACCCATGGGTGCATTTCACCTGCAGCGATGCTCAGTAAGGTTCACCCCAGAGGCAAACTTTCTCACAGGGGTGCCATCTTCATGGGTGTATGTCACCTGCAGCGGTGCTCAGTAAGGATCACCTCAGAGGCTGACTCACTCACAGGGGTGTCATCCCCATGGGTGTATGTTACCTGCAGCGGTGCTCAGTAAGGATCACCCCAGAGGCTGACTCACTCACAGAGATGTCATCCCCATGAGTGCATGTCACTGGCAGCGATGCTCAGTAAGGATCACCCCAGAGGCTGGCTCACCCACAGAGGTGTCATCCACATGTCGCCTGCAGCGGTGCTCAGTAAGGATCACCCCAGAGGCTGACTTACCCACAGGGTTGTCATCCCCATGGGTGCAAGTCACCAGCAGCGATGCTCAGTAAGGATTACCCCAGAGGCTGACTCACTCACAGGGGTGTGATCCCCATGTCGCCTGCAGCGGTGCTCAGTAAGGATCACCCCAGAGGCTGACTTACCCACAGGGTTGTCATCCCCATGGGTGCATGTCACCTGCAGCGGTGCTCAGTAAGGATCACCATAGAGGCTGACTCACTCACAGGGGTGTCATCCACACAGGTGCGTGTCAACTGCAGCAGTGGTCAGTAAGGATCACCCCAGAGGCTGACTCACCCACAGAGGTGTCATCCCCATGGGTGCAAGTCACCTGCAGCGGTGCTCAGTAAGGATCACCCCAGAGGCTGACTCACCCACAGGAGTGTCATCCCCACTAGTGCATGTCACCTGCAGTGGTGCTCAGTAAAGATCACCCCAGAGGCTGACTCAACGACAAGGGTGTTATCCCCATGGGAGCATGTCACCTGCAGCGGTGCTCAGTAAGAATCACCTCAGAGGCTGACTCACCCACAGGGGTGGCATCCCCATGGGTGTATGTCACCTGCAGCGGTGCTCAGTAAGCATCACCTCAGAGGCTGACTCACTCACAGGGGTGTCATCCCCATGGGTGTATGTCACCTGCAGCGGTGCTCAGTAAGGATCACCTCAGAGGCTGACTCACTCACAGGGGTGTCATCCTCATGGGTGCATGTCACCGGTAGCGATGCTTAGTAAGGATCACCCCAGAGGCTGTCTCACTCACAGGGGTGTCATCCCCATGGGTGTATGTCACCTGCAGCGGTGCTCAGTAAGGATCACCCCAGAGGCTGACTCACTCACAGAGATGTCAACCCCATGGGTGCATGTCACCTGCAGCGATGCTCAGTAAGGATCAACCCAGAGGCAAACTTTCTCACAGGGGTGCCATCTCCATGGATGCATGTTACCTGCAGCGGTGCTTAGTAAGGATCACCCCAGAGGCTGTCTCACTCACAGGGGTGTCATCCCCATGGGTGTCTGCAGCGGTGCTCAGTAAGGATCACCCCAGAGGCTGACTCATTCACAGAGATGTCATCCCCATGGGTGCATGTCACCGGCAGCGATGCTCAGTAAGGATCACCCCAAAGGCTAATTCATCCACAGAGGTGTCATCCCCACGGATGCATGTCACCTGCAGCGGTGCTTAGTAAGGATCACCCCAGAGGCTGACTCACTCACAGGGGTGTCTTCCCCATGGGTGCAAGTCACCAGCAGCGATGCTCAGTAAGGATTACACCAGAGGCTGACTCACTCACAGAGTGGTCATCCCCACGGGTGCATGTCACCTGCAGCGGTGCTTAGTAAGGATCACCCCAGAGGCTGACTCACTCACAGGGGTGTCTTCCCCATGGGTGCAAGTCACCAGCAGCGATGCTCAGTAAGGATCACTCCAGACGCTGACTCACTCACAGAGGTGTCATCCCCATGGGTGCATGTCACCTGCAGCGGTGCTCAGTAAGAATCACCCCAGAGGCTGACTCACTCACAGGGGTGCCATCCCCATGGGTGCATGTCACCTGCAGCGGTGCTCAGTAAGAATCACCCCAGAGGCTGACTCACTCACAGAGGTGTCATCCCCATGGGTGCATGTCACCTGCAACGGTGCTCAGTAAGGATCACCCTAGAGACTGACTCACGCACAGGGGTGTCATCCCCACGGGTGGATGTCACCTGCAGCGCTACTCAGTAAGGGTCACCCCAGAGGCTGACTCACCCACAGGGTTGTCATCCCAACAGGTGCATGTCACCTGCAGCGGTGCTCAGAAAGGATCACCCCAGAGGCAGAGTCACTCAGAGAGGTGTCATCCCCAAGGGTGCATGTCACCTGCAGCAGTGCTCAGTAAGGATCACCCCAGAGGCTGACTCACTCACAGGGGTGTCATCCTCACGGGTGCATGTCAACCGCAGCGGCAGTGCTCAGTAAGGATCACCCCAGAGTCTGACACACTCAGAGAGGTGTCATCCCCATAGGTGCATGTCACCTGCAGCGGCGCTCAGGAAGGTTCACCCCAGAGGCTGACTCACTCACAGGGGTGTCATCCTCATGGGTGCATGTCACCCGCAGCGGTGCTCAATAAGGATCACCCCAGAGGCTGACTCACCCAGTATTGGACTGATGCTGATATCACACGGTATCCAGACAGTAATTTGAGCATCATCGCCAGTAATGGCTTACCCGTGCCGCAGATGGGGTTCAAGGAGATGACCATTAAAATTGGTAAAGTTGAACTACCGGCACAGGGAGTGATTATTGTGGACATTGACCGTCGTGAAAGTCACCCTAAAATAACTGTGGGTACTAACGTAATTGAAAATTGTCTTTCAGAGGTAACTGTAATTCTACAACAGGTGGCGGTGAATGCTAGTTCCAGCCAACAGAGAGTCCTCAACAAGGAGATAAAAGCCCTGATGAGACGGCAGCAGGTAGAACTGTCTGGTGGTGAGATCGGTAGCGTAAGACTGAGTGACCCATTCCCCATTTCCATGCCTCCCAAAAGTGAAATGATGATCTGGTGTCGGACTGCAATCGGGTTGAGAGGTAGAGACTACCAAGCCATGGTAGAACCCGTGTACTCAGACAGCAGGCCCACCATTTTGACAGCCCGGGGGGTGGTTGATGTCCGTCATGGGAGGGTGCCCGTCCGCATCCTCCACATTGGGGAGAGGGAAGTACACTTACCCAGGTACGCTACACTCGCCAAACTGTTTGTTGTCGAACACAAAGCTATCAGGGCCGTGGAACCCTTGCCTCCATCTCCTCAGGCGGAGGGTAATGGCTCCCAGAAACAAAAGGAGGACTGTTGCCAGAAACTCCACGTGGGTGCTGACTCCACTCGCCTGCACCAAAAACAAGGAGTCTACCGGGTGGTACAGGAGTACGAGAGAGTCTTTAGTAAGCACCCGCTAGACTTCGGCAGAGTAAAAGGGATAGAACACCACATCCCCATAGGGAGCCACCCACCGATAAAAGAAAGACACCGACCTGTACCCCCTGCACATTATCAGAACGCAAAGGGCATGATAAGAGAAATGAAGGAAGCTGGGGTCATTAGAGATAGCTGTAGCCCCTGGGCAGCCCCCTTGGTTCTGGTGAAAAAGAAAGACGGCACCATGAGAATGTGCATGGACTATAGACAAATCAACCGTATCACCCACAAAGACGCATATCCGCTGCCTAGAATAGAGGAGTTGTAACATACCTGGCGGCGTCCTTGCATGGTGGTCCATCTCCCACTGTGCAAGAGCGCGCACTTGATCTCCAGTCCAGAATGTCTCTCTGGCTTCCCTCCTTGCTGTCTGTTTGTCTGTTTTGGCTGCATAGGGCTACGCCCGCTGAACTTCCTGTTTCTTGTACCTGCTGCGGACACACCCCTGTTGCACCTTCAGCCTATTGCTGTCCATCTTTGGGTATTTATACCACCTTCTTCCTCAAGATGGCGCCTGAGCATTGTGTCCTGTCAGTCGGCTTTTTGTCTCTGACATGCCAGGTCCTATCCTGTTTTCCTGCCTGTTTTCCAGTTCTGTGTCTGAACTGTGGTCTGTTCTTGTGAACACGCTTCTTGCCTGTTCTTTCGCCTTCTAAGGGCCGTATTCCTAGATCTGCCTGTCTGTGCCTTGCGGTATCTGTTCCCGTCTGAACAGAGTCCTGTTTGTGTCTCTGCCTTGTGGTATCTGTTCCCGTCTGAACAGAGTCCTGTTTGTGTCCCTGCCTTGCGGTATCTGTTCCTGTCTGAACTGAGTCCTGTCTATGTCTCCTGCCTTGCGGTATCAGTTCCTGTGTCTGAACTGAGTCCTGTCTGTGTACTCTTGCCTGCTGCCTTTCCTGGAGGCTGTATTTCCAGGCCTGTCTGAACACGCTCCTAGCCTGTTCCTCCCGCCTTCTAGGGGCCAATTACCTAGATCCGTTTCTGTATCTTGTCTGTCCTGTCTGAACACGCTCCTTGCCTGTTTGTCCCGCCTCTCTGGGGGCCGTATTCCCAGACCCGTTCCTGTATCCCGCTGCAGTGTCGGTCTCTTCCGTACACTCAGTTCCAGTCTGAACTCTCTCCTATCCTTTACCTGTTTTGCCTCTATGTCCGTTCCTTTCCTTTTTCTGCAGAGTCTGAACTCGTACCTAACTCCTGCTTGTTGTCTCTGTACTCCCGTTTGTGAGTTTGTGGTCCACTTGCTACTTCACTGCAAATACCCTGTGGGTATCTGGCTCTGCCTTTCCCTTCCTGTCTGTTCCGTGTGAACAGAGCCCTGTCCGTCCTGCTCTGACTCCTTGCTCACTGCTCCGGCAGCCTTGCTCCGCTCTGACCCTTTTGCTCACTGCTCCGGCAGCCTTGCTCCGCTCTGACCCTTTTGTTCACTGCTCCGGCAGTCCTGTCCTGCCCTGCTTCTGCCCGCTGCTCCGGCAGTCCTGTCCTGCCCTGCTTCTGCCCGCTGCTCCGGCAGTCCTGTCCTGCCCTGCTTCTGCCCGCTGCTCCGGCAGTCCTGTCCTGCCCTGCTTCTGCCCGCTGCTCCGGCAGTCCTGTCCTGCCCTGCTTCTGCCCGCTGCTCCGGCAGTCCTGTCCTGCCCTGCTTCTGCCCGCTGCTCCGGCAGTCCTGTCCTGCCCTGCTTGTGCTCGCTGCTCCTGCAGCCCCGTCCTGCTCTGTTCTTGCCCACCGCTTTGGGCGTTCCCTCTCTGCTGTGGTTGTCTACCGCATCTGCGGTTCTGTGACCCAGTCTGTACTGGGTCTTAACCTTTCTGTGCTCCAGCCCGTCCTTTCGGCCAGTACCTCCCTGCCTGCATACTCGCCTGTATCCACCCATCTGCATACCTGCCGTGTTTGCTTACATCCACCAGTCTGTGCCAGCCTAACCTGCCTGTTCCAGTAATCCCAGTGTGGGTCAACCCCCGTGTCCGGAGTTTGACCTGGAGTAGCACCTGGTCCCTCTGCCCGGTTTCTCCCTGGTGCACTGGCGTCGTATGCCGTCGTGCCACCTTGGTCGGATCGGCCAGATACTTAGTCACGCCCCTCCAGGCACTCTCCGGTCCATGGTCCAGTGGAACCACAACACCCGCACACGCCAGTCAGTCCGGGCGTGTGCATAACAGGAGTCTTTAGCCGCACTAAAATCTGCTAACTTCTTTTCTACTTTGGACCTTACTAGCGGGTACTGGCAGGTTCCTGTCGCAGAGGCTGACAAGGAGAAGACCGCCTTCACCATCCCGATGGGACTGAGCGAATTCAACTGTATGCCTTTCGGGCTCTGCAACGCACCAGGGACCTTCCAGCGGCTGATGGAATGCTGTCTAGGGCACCGAAACTTCGAGACGGTCCTCCTTTACCTGGACGACGTGATCGTCTATTCGAAGACCTACGAGGACCACCTAAAGCACCTGGCCGAGGTGTTCGAAGCCCTGGCAGGCTATGGCCTGAAGGTGAAACCATCGAAGTGTCACCTGCTGAAACCAAGGGTCCAGTACCTAGGGCACGTGGTAAGCGCGGAAGGAGTGGCACCCGACCCTGACAAGGTCACGGCAATCAAGAGCTGGCCAAGCCCCTCGAACATCAAAGAGGTGAGACAGTTTCTCGGGTTGGTAGGCTACTACCGAAGGTTCATCCCCGGGTTCACTAAGATGGCAGCTCCTATGCAGGACCTCCTAATCGGACAGTCTAAGTCCAGGAGCCAAAAGCCACCCTTCAAGTGGGATAAACCGGAAGAGGAGTCCTTCCGCTAGCTAAAGATGGCCCTCACGGGGGATGAGATCCTGGCCTACCCTGATTACGGCCAGCCTTTCATTCTCCACACAGACGCCAGTAATGTGGGACTGGGAGCCGTACTGTCCCAAAACCAACAGGGCAGAGAACGGGTGATCGCATACGCCAGTCGGAAGCTGAGGCGCACCGAGAGGAACCCGGAGAATTACAGCTCCTTCAAGCTAGAATTCTTGGCGGTGGTGTGGGCCGTGACGGAATGCTTCAAGCATTACCTGGCCTCCGCAAAGTTCACCGTGTACACGGACAACAACCCGTTGACACACCTGGACAATGCAAGACTGGGTGCCCTGGAACAGCGGTGGATGGCCCGTCTCTCCAACTATGACTTTGTGATCAAGTACCGGGCCGGCAAAACCAATGCCAACGCTAATGCCCTATCGAGGATGCCTCATTTACCTGAAGGTGACGAAGACCCAGAAGAGCTGGAGGAGGTAGAACTCCCCGCGTTTCACCGGTATGGAGCCGCTCAATACTCCCACCGCGTGAAGGAGGAGGATCTAACAACCGTGATGATCAATCCCCTACCTCACCACAGCTGGGCCGAGACCCAAGATAGTGACCCTGCAGTCCGCCTGGTGAAAGATCTGCTGACCCGGGAAGACGCCCGCTTAGATCCAGATGCCCCAGAGGAAGCCAAGCAGCTATGGAAGGAGAAGAGCAAGCTGTTCCTCTACGAAGGCAAGTTGTGCAGAAGGATTGTCAACCACCGGACGCACGAGCTGACCTGGCAAGTCGTGGTCCCAAGGCGGGATGCAGCTATGGTCCTGGGGGCTTACCATGACAGAGCAGGGCACTTCGGTTGGAAGAAACTGGAGTTCCTGCTAAGAGGAAGATTCTTTTGGGTCGGCATGAGAGGAGCAGTAGAAAAATGGTGCAGAGACTGTGGCCCTTGTCACCTAAGGAGGAAGGACCGTGCCAGCCAGAAGACACCGTTGAGGCCCATCGTCACCACGCAGCCTCTTGAGCTGGTAGCTCTGGACCATGTCAAATTGGCTCCCAGCCGGTCAGGATACATCTATGCCCTGACAATCGTGGACCACTATTCCCGTTTTCTAGTGGTGGTCCCGGTAAAGGACTTGACAGCCCAAGCAGCGGCCAGAGCCTTCCAACAATACTTCTGCCGTCCACACCGGTATCCGGAACAGGTTCTGACAGACCAGGGTCCAGCATTCGAGGCTGAAATCTTCCAGGAGTTCTGCAACCTCTATGGCTGTAAGAAAATTCGTACAACGCCTTACCACCCACAAACCAACGGGATGTGTGAGAAGATGAACAATATAGTCATTGATCTCCTGAAGACGTTGCCCCTGGAGGAACGCAGCCTGTGGCCAGAAAAACTGCCGGACCTGATAGACCTATACAACAATATCCCGGTGAATGCTACAAACTGCACCCCGGCTTGCCTGATGCGAGCCAGACCAGGTAAGCTGCCCATAGACCTGGAGATGGGAGTCCTAACGCCTGAGGACACCTCTCCGGATGCGGATTGGGATACGGAAAGGCAACTGCAGTACAAGAAGGTACAGGAGAGTGTGGAGAAGAGCCTGGCCCAGGTGAGAGAAAGGCAAGAAAGACTCTTCAACCAACACGCCCCTGCTGGTCCCCTAGAACCTGGTGAGCAGGTCCTGAAGCGGAAGAGAAGGCTACATAAGTTGGACGACCAGTGGGAAAGGAAACCCTACACCGTACTGCAGTCTGACCACGACAACCCAAAGGTATGCGTAATCACCAAGGACGGAGGAGAAACCACTAGTGTCGTCTCCAGAGACCACCTCAAATGGTGCCCCGAGCAACTCCGTAGTGCAGAAGAGGATCAGAGTGACCTTGAACCCGCAGAGGACAAGGAAGAAATGATCAGCACCGTTCTCGGAGAGTTTCCTCAGTCCTGGACTCGCATAAATGATGCCATAGTGGTACCCGTCCTGCATTTCCTGCAACCGGCCCAGCAACAACCAACACCAGAGCCGGAAGGTGAAGAGGAGCAAGCAGTTCCAGAGGCAGAAGAGCCTGTACCAGCAGCCCAGGAGAGTCAACCCTCTGTTGACAGTGAGCCTGCCATGCCTGCGGTAAGCCAAAGGACCCGTAGACAGCTGCCTGCCCTACCTGTACACCCAGCTAGTAGCTGTACCCCTAACGCTAGTGGGGAAAGCCAGGTTGGTCCACCACCAGATAGTGGGCTACGTAGGTCAACCAGGAGCACAAAGGGACAGATACCCGCTCGCTGGAAAATATAGGGTGCACTAAAATTGTAAATAACCCTGTTACCAAATGTTGAAATGTTTGCCAAGTTACATGCTTGTTTGGTAATTCCTTGTTTCAGTTTCTTGCAGCTACTGTAAGGACTCAAAGGTTATGGACTTTTTATAACCGGGACCTTGTATGGACTGCGTTCGGAGCCTAACCCAGGAATGAACTAAGACTGTAAAGGACTTGGGGTAGGACAGACCCCCACCTGGTTAAGGCTCCCCGTTGTGCTGGTGATATGGACACCCAGTCACAGGCCACACTGTGACCTTAAGAACTCAATCTGTGCGTCGCTTGTATACTAATGTTTTATGGTCATGCATATTGTTCTTGTTACTGTTTAGTCTCGGAGTACTAAATTTCACTAGGGGGGAATGTGTCACCCTGGCCTGGATGCCACAAGAGTAATTAAAGCTGTGTCTGAGAGCAGGGGGGAGGTTCTCTAGTCAGGGGAACATTAGCATGCAATGCCTCCTGTCTCAGGCCAGTAGGGGGAGCAGGCTGCCCCTATAAAAGCTGGTGCTGGGGGCAGGGTTAGGGAGAATTGATGGCCTGTCTCAGGACTGAGATGTGTCCCAGAGCAGAGCAGGGACAGAAAGTTGTATTGCACCTAAGAGGAAGTGTGGCAGGAGGAGAGCCACAAGCCAGAGACAAGAGGCGAAGTGAGCCTGTCTTGGCAGAGAAAGGACTTAATTTACTAGACTTTGGTGTCTGAGGCTGGAAGGATTCCACATTCTCCAGCAGATAACCAGTTCGCAGGGGACTGTATATTCCTTGGCCTAAGAAGCCTGGAGGCCCTGCCACAACAGAAGGGACCAGCAAAGCCGTACCAGGCTGGGAGCAGAAAGGAACCCATGTCGCAGGCCATACAGGCGAGAATACACGGAAAGCTCAGAAGCGTGGGCTGTTATCCTATAAGGAGGAGATAGTCAGAAGGAGCGCAGAAAGCACGGTAGGCCTACACCCTCACCCTGACCAGGGCCAATTTCCCCATTGCTCTCAGACATCCAGGTCCCCTCCTAGCTGGGACTGTTTATGGGTCAGTTTACCTGTTTCAGTAAAGACCCTGGACTGCAACCTAGTGTCTGTGTGCTCCTTGCTCCTCCAGCACTATCAGCACCGGGGCTCTCACTACCATCACTCCCAACATCCATATTACTGCCATGGGGCCGCACTCTTCCCGTGGGGAGTCACACTACCCTAGCTGCACACCTCATCAGCCCCAGCGGTCTGCATGCAGCGGCGGTTCCTAATAACCGCAATACACGGGTGGCGTAGTCGGACATTATCAATAGAGCATAGCAAGCTACCATTGGTCTGACCACCCTGAGCCACGGAACCGGGTTGCCACTACTACTCCCATCGTTTCCCTACCGCCCGGATCCGAGTGCCCCACGGCCCAGGGGGAGAGTCACATGTCCTTGCCTGAGCCGTCCTATGCTGATGCCGCAGCCACTGCACCGCCATGCTAGCCACACACCTCCTGGCTGCCCACTGTGTTTCATAGTGCTTGACTGTACAGCTGCCATTTCTGGGCCTAAACTGCTAAGCAGGTCCTTGCCTGACTCGTCCTAACTCTCTACCGTGCTTCTGATGCCGCAGCCACTGCACCGCCATGCTAGCCACACACCTCCTGGCTGCCCACTGTGTTTCATAGTACTTGACTGTACAGCTGCCATTTCTGGGCCTAAACTGCTAAGCATGTCCTTGCTTGACTCGTCCTAACTCTCTACCGTGCTTCTGATGCCGCAGCCACTGCACCGCCATGCTAGCCACACACCTCCTGGCTGCCCACTGTGTTTCATAGTGCTTGACTGTACAGCTGCCATTTCTGGGCCTAAACTGCTAAGCATGTCCTTGCCTGAGCCGTCCTAACTCTCTACCATGCTGCTGATGCCGCAGCCACTGCACCGCCATGCTAGCCACACACCTCCTGGCTGTCTACTGTGTTTCATAGTGTTTGACTGTACAGCTGCCATTTCTGGGCATAAACTGCTAAGCATGTCCTTGCCTGAGCCGTCCTAACTCTCTACCGTGCTGCTGATGCCGCAGCCACTGCACCGCCATGCTAGCCACACACCTCCTGGCTGCCTACTGTGTTTCATAGTGCTTGACTGTACTTCTGATGCTTGGAAACGTACTCTCATGCGTTTGTACCCTCAAAAAGAGTTGTGAGAATAGGGCTTATTTTTAAAATTACTTATTGACAACAAGCCAGGACTTTTTCATCCTCAAAACAGTGCCACTTTAGGGATCATTTTTGGATGGCTTGATAAAAAGCCTTTGTATTTCCCAAATGATTTTGTAACTAGTAAACCAATTGCAGGCCACAAGAAAAGGGATATTTTTTTCACTTCTGGTTGGGAGGCCATTATTTTTTCACAATTAAAACATCACAGTACACCTGTTTTGTCTCCCTATTAAATAGAAATTATTTGGACATCACTTATTCATTTAGAAAAGGGCAAAGCCACTCAAACAGGGATAATTATTACACTTAACGATGTGAAAATGCCACGGATACTTCCAGTTTCACCACCTGACTATAAACGACAGCAAGACCTGCATCTTTTCTTCCCCCCAACTTCCCAAAAAAGGGATAATTTTTAGGCCGTTGAAACAATTTAGTTAGCCTAAAAATTCTGATACTGCAATGTGTTGTGAAATATGCTGCTGCTTACCTTTGTCTGCCATCTCTGATCAGATAGGGGCTTCTCCGGAAGGTAAGCCCTGAAGTGGATTGGCCTTTTTATGCCATTACACATCACTATGTGGCATTGCTGAAGTTAGAGCTAAGTGTAGACACCTACTTTAGTGTTGATTTTCGGCAGTATCCGTACGAGGATACTAATGCCAGTGCAGTGCGCTGTTCACTTCCTTATTGAAGGGCAACACCACAAAACTTACTGGCCCTAATTATATGGCAAGAACAATCTGCATATTGTAACTAGCCATCAGATTGTAGGACACTCTTTCCTCACTCGCCATTCTTCCTCCCATCTAGGTTTATGGTTAGGTTGGATCCACAGCAATCAACAAGTTTTCTTGGTTGTGCAACACCTCTGTACGTACAAGACGTATGCATAGTGAGAAGACATCACAGCTCACAGCCTAGCCATCCAGATACGGAGAAAAAGCCATAAAACACTGAAAAATTGTACAGATAGTGTGTGACAACACAACTGGGAGGAGAATAGTGAGGGAGGAGAATAGTGAGGACTGTCATAGATGTTTTATCAGGGCATCTAGGGGATTTGAAGTGCCATTGATTTGGATGAAATCAAATGTCTTGGAGAAGTTTGGTGAAGCTGGTAAATGTAAATGTAATCTGCTCGTCTGTATTCATTATTTTATGTTCTTACACACACACCCCTTTTCTAACCCTAGCTAGGGTTGGGTTAGTGTTAGGGTAAGGTACAGGGCCAGATATAGGGCTACTGATAGAGCTAGGTTATCAGGTCCCTCAGCATTTGAACAACCATTACACAATGGAGTTGTGCTGTTCCAGCTCCATACATTGAATAAATTCTGCTACCAGGGACCTGCTAACATCGGATCTCCAAGGGTGACTGTTGCCTGATCCACAACTGATCTGAAATTGATTTCCTGACTTCATATGTTATCAGTATCCTAATTCTGGGACCATCTATTTTATGCCATAACATACATAGGCAGATTAATCAAGACAGTGCTGGATCATTCTCCGTAGATGTCTATTGTCTATTGCCAAAATATGTGTATCTGGTAGACATCAGTGGATCAGGTAATATTACAATAAGCCTGTTAGTGCAGGAACGTCGATTTAAAGCCGTTCTTCTCAGAGAGTTTAATATCCTGTAATATACTCTGGGGTCTCTCCAAACTTCAGAACATAATAAACGTAATATGTAAAAAAAAGGAAAAATACTTATACTGGCTTCACTGCTCACCTCTCCGGACTCTCCCTCCTTACAGTCACCCATCCGTACTCATTGCATCTTCAGATTGCCACCGCTTACATTGATTTCCTTGGGCCTCTCATGTTGGGCCCGGACGTCCTGGTCTGATGAGAAGGTTATGTGCAAGCTTGTGCCAAGTGTCACGAGGTCGTGACTTTGCGTGCACGCTGTGAAGAGCGTCGGTGATCTGAAGATGACTGGACAGGTTACGATGAGGAGCGGAGGAGCCGGTATTTATCTTTTTACATTTTGATGGCCTTTTATGGTTCTGCAAAATAAATTTTGCTGAATCCGCTTGGAAGCAAATTACAAACACTCTACATTTTGGTGAATGTGGATTTTTGTAAAATTCAAGTAGAATTCCACTCCAATTTATTCGCTCATCTCTACGATATAGGTACAGTTTTGAAATGTAGAAGACATAGCTAGTTACTATCAGCAATAAAACAAACAAAGAGTATTTTTTATAATATTTATTTAAAAATATATACATTTGGGGACTATCAAGTTTTCTCCATCCTGCTAACAGTCCCAGTACTTCTCCACTTTGTGCACAGGATGTCCATTGATAGATGTTTCACACTGAAGTCTCGTAAAATATGACTTCCACTCTTTTCAGTTGTTCATAGATTTCGTTACTGCGTGTTCCAACTTTAGCCACTTTAGCAGTTCCAATACTTTTCCACTTGGTGGCCAGGATGTCCACGGCATGGTTACTTGCCTCCTGCACCACTGGATTATAGATTTGACTTGTGAGTCTCCTCAACCCTTTAAACACGTCTTCTAATTTTGACGGATAGAGTTCTTCATAGGGTAAAGCGTCTCTGATCATAGTGAGGTGTTTCAGTACAGCGTCTACCTCGTCTACCATATACAGCATTTCGGTACTGTGGATCATCATCTTCACCAGAAGGGCAGGTTCTTTTTGCCCGAGTTGTTCATATATTTTGCAGGACTTTTCGCCATCAGCACATAACAGTTCTTCTACGTTGTTACATCCGATGTAAGGCAGACAATGCAACAAGGCTGCAATACCGGATGCCTTAACCTGCTGGTCTTTGCTGTGTAACTTTATCAGTAAGTCAGGCAGGCATCTCCTGACGTGGTGACTGAAGCCTCTCTTGTCCCTGTTGCAGTTCTGGGCGAGATCTGCAAATAGTGAAGTAGAGTATGTGCGGATCAGTGGGTTTGGGGCGTTTAGGTAGTCAGTACAACGATTGACAATCTTCCCAAATTTCCTGCCAAGTTTTGATCTTTTCAGCAGTGTGACAAATTTTGATAGGGCTTGTAAGCTTTTGATGACAACTTTTAGCTTTCGATTACCAGATAATTTACTGTAAAGGCAGCCATAGATGACGTCTTTCAGTTGATGCACCTGTCTTGGTGCACCTATACTAGCATTTCCCATAGCTTCTACAGCAAGACAGACCTCAAGCTCGTCCGAGCTATCCATCTTTGAAGCCATGAATAAGATCAAGTCTTTTGCCATTTTCCCCTCCAGGAGCTCAGGATGAAGTAGGAGCTCCGAGAAGAACATGATGCTGATGAGTTTGCTGGTTCTTACAGCAGATCTCATTGCTATAAGCAGGTAATGGATGACCTTTTTCCTTTCCTCATCAGTTAAGACACAAGTAATGTAACGACACATCGCAGCCTGGGTTGTGTCTGTGTCTTGGAGGACATGAGAGTCATCCTGATGGTTAATGAACCCATAGCTAGGGTGCAGAAGATGATAATAAAAATCAAAGCTGTCAGATGGTCCAGCTTGGTGTTGTGTATGGACAATCAAGTCATCCACTGTCAGTATATTCTGCGCTGCAATTATCTCATTCCAAACTCTGATGGTTTTGGTGGAAATCAGATCCAGTGTTTTCAGTTCGCTGCTCTGTAGATGTTCCTCATCGATTTCCAAGAGCTCCATGACGTCTTCAGAGCGGTATACAGCAATGTTAGCCAGGAGCGTCATAGCTGCACCAGTTATTCCCTGATGTCTCTCACTTTCTGCTTTGAGCATCAGACAGTAGGTCTCATCAATCAGCTCATCAGTCAGAAAGTTCTCAGCGTCCGCTCTGGCAGATGTTACAGTTGCCAAGAACAGGAGGGCATTCACCAAATCCTGTCCATCCAGATCATGCAGATGTTCTATAAGCACGCTGGTCATGGTCTTCATTTCTTCAGGCTCATATGATGTGACAATGCCTGGAATAGTGTCCTCCAGGAGTGGGACAGCGAGCAGATCCAGCAAGGCCAACAGGTCTTTATGTTGATCGCTGGATGCCATGCTGGAATGCTTCATCATGTAATCAGAGGAAATCTGCCAAGAAAGGAATATTATGTTAGAAGAAATGTCATGTAAATTATCAATGGAATTAACATTCATTAATTGAAGGTAAATTATCATTATTTCTACAATATAAATGCAAATAATAAAATGATATTTCACATTACAGCTGGAGAACAGATGAGGATGCAGCCAACGCCATATTGAAAACCAATGGATGCTGTGGGTTTTCTTTACATACATTACCCATTGGCACAGGGGGCTTCACCGTGCAGGGTAAGGTAAGCCCTCAGCCTTTTTATTCCATTACACATCACTATGTGGCATTTCTGAAGTTTGAGCTAAGAGCAGACTCGTTTTGTAATGTTGGTTTTTGGCAGGATCGGTACAAGGATACTAATACCGATACAGTGATCTGTTCACCTCCTTATGGGAGGAGAACACAAAACTTACTGGACTTAATCATATGGAATGAACAATCTGCATATTGTAATTAGAGATCAGAACCCGTCAGTAGTTACTAATCTGCGGTTTATCACTTTTTGGCATTGCTCTAGTGGGGGAGCCCAGTTAATTTACAGAGTGCATGTCTCCAGAAGCACAAGCTGGATACAATGTATTGGGCGCTACAATGTACGAGCACAACACTATTTGCAATTTTTACTCTGTAATATCCACTGAAAAATAACCCATAAAGTCAAAGTTGTTTTTTCACAGTAGATGAATTTCTAGAGATGTGTAATGTCTAAATGGGGTCACTTGAAGGAGGATTCTGCTGTTCTGGCACTTAGGGCCTCTGCAAACTATTCCAGTAGAAAACCTGCTCCAAAAATCAGATCGTGCTCCTTCCCTCTGGAGCCCGGCTGCGTTACCATAGAGTAGATTCTGCCCACATATGGGAGATCACTGCACTCAGGAGAAATTGTACCACTCATTGTGGCTTCCAGTTTCTCCTGTTACCCTTGTGAAAATGAGAAGTTTAGGACTAAAGCAACATCTATGTTACACAGAAAATGTCATTTTCATTTCTTTCTAAAGGGTTAACAAGCTTTCTGCAGGTTTTGAATACAATCAAGGGTGCAGATTTTAAAATTGGGTCTTGTTTGCTGGTTTTCCTGACATATAGGCCCCTCTAAGTTACTTCAAAGGTGAAATGGTCCCGAAAAATCTAGGTTTTGTCAATTTCATTAAAAAAATGAAAAATTGCTGCTAAACTTTTAACCCTTCTAACTTCCTAACAAAGAATTTTTTTTTTAAGAATGAAGCAAATGTAAATAAGATATGTGCAAGGGCGTCCATAGAAATCATGGGGCCCATAGCAAAAGCCTGAAAGGGCACCTACATCACCCCCACCATAAAAACAAGAAAAAAGCTAAAATAATCAACAGGTCCTCTTAAACCCAGGCATGCATGTATTGGTTATAGGCCAAACCTTGTATAAGGAAAAGATTGTCTGGAAATAGAAGGCAATGGCATTTTTAGAGCTCGGCTTTGATTTTTTTCACATTTGAGTAAAGTAAAACACTTACATCTAACAAGATATGTTCCTTGTAACAGTCAAAATAAGTAGCAGGGATGAGAAGATAAAGCAGGACAACCTGAAACAGCCAAATATATAGAAAGTATTTACTTTACATGGGAACTGAACCTTCAACAAATTGTATCAATCAATGATAAAATGATCAATGAGCGCTATTCCTCCCATCAAGTGCACACATTGCCACTTATGCTTAAATGTTACACAATATTATAGTTACCCTTTAACTACTTTTACATGTGATGTCAATAGTAGCAATAAACAATTCAGCTGATATCTTAGTAATAGACAGGGATCTTCTTGTCAAGATTTCAGCTCTGTAGTAGTTTATCCACCCTAAAATGAAGAATAGATTGGTCAGATTTTATTCTTTTATTTTTCAGCAGGAAATGTTTGTTCTATTAACCTCAGAATACTTACAGTAATAGCTGGTGAATTCCACAATGTAAATCAGGTTTCTTAGCCAAAAACAAACTTTAAAGTAGCGTTTTCACTGCTCCACAAGGAAAAGTGTGATAAGTTCCGAGCAGTAGAGTGTTATTCCAACCTATAATCCAAGTCACAGATTAGATTTTACCATTTTATTTCCCCCAGTCCTGTGTGTACAGCGATGGTAGACCCCATCAGCACAAACTACAACTTGACACAGGTTTTATTTTAGATCTAAACCAAATAATTTTCAGCATTAAGCCATGTTCACACGTCCAGTATTTGGTCAGTATTTTGCAGCAATAAGAAATGCTCAAATAGGCAATTAAGTGACACAATCAGCCAACAAGCAACCGAATGATAGTCGTTAAATGCCATAAGTTGGCTTGTACAACCCCGGCCTAAATCAATGGTCGGTGCCAACAGTCAGCACCTCCGCCATTATACTCACCCTAAAGATGTCCGGCTCTCTGCTGTGTCTTGTACACGCTGAAGGTCTCTTCTCAGCTGATGGACGGTGGTGACTGACGTCCTCTCTGTGGTCCTTGACCAGACAGAGTCAGGAGTAAAATCTGAAGGAGATGAAAACATATTGATGCCATTTTACATCATGCCATAACAAATGGTGTCATGTACCACAATACGTGGTACCATGTGCCATAATACTTGGTGCCAACAGCCATGGTCCGACCTCCTCCACTTATCTAATCAGTCTAAGTAAGAGGGACACAGGAGCCCAGCACCTCCGCCATTATACTCACCCTAAAGATGTCCGGCTCTCTGCTGTGTCCTGTACACGCTGAAGGTCTCTTCTCAGCTGATGCACGGTGCTGACTGACGTCCCCTCTGTGGTCCTTGACCAGACAGAGTCAGGAGTAAAATCTGAAGGAGATGAAGATATATTGATGCTATAATACATGGGGTCATAATACGTTGAGCAGCTTGCCATGCCCCATACACAGTAAATAGCTGGCTGCCATTATTATTACTATTCTTTATTTCTAAAGGGAACCTGTCACCTGATTTCTCCGGCCCAAACCCCGGGAGCATGAACTGCAGTCTGCCAGCACAATTGCAGCAAGGTACATTATGTACAATTATGTACAATGAAGAGCGAGCCGGAAACCATAGCCAGAGACAAGACTAGTCCAGCACTAGTCACTCGCCCACTGGCGGAGAATCATAGAGTGACTGCAGACTTGTAATTCCAGAGTGCTGTACATGTGGAGAGGGTTCACATATATACGTACAGTACAGCAAGAGATGAATGCATTTTTGCACTTTATCCCCCCTCCCACCTTATAATCTCCATCTATCTATCAACGTTCACATCAGCGATGTTGTCACGTGATCGCAGGGCATCAGTGGGCTGTCATGACAAACCGGAGTCTGCAGAAGACCTCCGTGCCTTTCATTGTGAATCTCCTGTGATAACCGGCTCATAAAAAAAAAATACACATATTTGGTATCATCGCGTTAAGAAATGTTCAATCTATCAAAATATTAAGTGATCAGATCAGTAAACGGCGTAACGAGAAAAAAAATCCAAACTCCAGAATTACGTTATTTTGGCCACCGCAATATTGCAATAAAATGCAACTAGAGGCGATCAAAACATTGTATCTACCCCCGAAATAATGAAAAATGACAGCTCCGTGCACAAAAAATAAGCCCTCACCCGGCCCCAGATCCCGAAAAATGATAACGTTACGGGTCTTGGAAATAATAATATGGAAAAAATAATGATGGGATAAAAACGAGCAGTCTTATAATTAACAGCACAGAATAGATTTACCTCCAGATGGAGAAGTCCTCAGTCAATGACTTCAAGAAAATCCAGAAATAATCCGATAATCCAGAAGTAATTCGATAATCCAGATGTAATCTACTAATCCACAAGTAAACCGCTAATCCACAAGGAAATCGCAAATAATTCACTAATCCACAAGTAAATCGCAAATAATTCGCTAATCCACAAGTAAATCGCTAATCCACAAGAAGAAGATCTAAGTAAGTGCTGTCAGAAGACGAACAAATACCAAGTCTGACCTGTGTGAGATGGGACGGAATGTTTATAGGTTCCGCTCTATTATGACATCACTCACAAGTGTGACATCACTGCCAGCTTCCATATAAGGTAAGTGATGATGTCACAATGCAGCGTAGTAACCAATACTTTTTAACCCCTTAGATACCGCCATAAATTGTGACAGCGGAATCTAGATGGCTATTGCAGGGGAAGGGCTTACTCTTAAGCCTATGGTAACCTGAGGCCAAGTAATGGCTTTAGGTTAGCCATCTTTGGGGCCTGGAATATGCAGGGTCCTACATGTGAACTTTCAATATAAAACAGACAGACCTAATATTCTGCAGTACTGAAGTATTGCAGGATATTAGATCAGTGACTGTAAAGTAAAAGTTAAAGCTACGTAAAAAATAAATCTAAATAAAGTATGAAATAAAAGTATTCTGCTACTAAACTTGAAAGTGAAAAAAAAAAGTACACTTATGTGGTATCTTCCCATATGAAATGATCCAAACTGTAAATCTGTACCATATCCCTGGCTTACTGTGCTTTCACATTACGCTCATTATCCCTGTCGGGGGCTATATCCAAACCCCCCACAAAACGGGATTCAGACATATGTGCCTATGGGGCCATATACTGTAATGGTGCTGACAGAGCGAACGTGCGTTCTGCTGGCATTATTTTCGGAAGTGTACACTTACTGGAAGCGGACTTTCAGATGCAGTCTATTATGTCTGAGTGTCCGCCTCCTGTAGGCGTGTGTTACGCCCTCCCTGGACAATGGGGAATACTCGGTGCTGGGCCAGTAGATGGTGTGGGGTGATGTCGTCGTGGCCGTGGCCCGGACCGTGGCCCAGGGCTGTCACTAAAAAGGGGGGGTTGTAATGTTCGACTACGCCACCTGTGGTGTCTGGTGAGGATCACCAGTGCTGCTTCAGTCCTCTGAGGCCGGTGTTCTGGCAGCTTAGTTGGTGCGGCTCCCCACAGGTGGAGCGGGGCCTCAGGGCAGTGTAGTGAGATGTAGAGCGATGGCGGGTGCAGTGCCGCGGAAGAAAGAATAGGCAGAGGCGGTAGTTGAAGTCATCCGAGTCTTTACTCACTTTGATGATTTATCAGCTGCAAAGCTTCTCTCTGCTTTCACACGGTGAGCTGTGGCCACCAGGAAGGGGTTCAGCACTTTCCAAGTAGATCAGGAGCACCTGTCAGGACCCCTCTCTAGTGTGTTCCTCTCCTCCCTCGTCTTCTCCCACCTTGTGTCCCCCACTGAGTCCCGAGTAGGTACTGCGATGTCCCTTGTGGGTAACGTGTAGTTTCCGGACCGACTGGGTGCCCTTTTGGTGACTTGTGGTGAGAACGTGGCGTAAGGCCGATTCCCTCTGGATAAACTCAGATTAGGGCATACAGGTGGCGACTCCGCTCGGTCCGTATCCCCCTGGGATCCACTAAGCCTCCGGACTTTTCCGACAAAGACATGAAGTGCAAAGTCAGATAATCAGGGACCGGTCACCCCTCGCGGGCCTTCTTGCATGGACCCTGACCGGGGACAGAGCCAGTACATAGTTACATAGTTTATAAGGCCGAAAAAAGACAAGCGTCCATCCAGTTCAGCCTATTTCTTGTGCACTGCAGCTATTCCGCAGCGTTGATCCAGGGGAAGGCAAAAAAAAAACATGCGGTATAGGCCAATTTACATCATTGAGGAAAAATTCACTTCCCGACTCCAATCTGGCAGTCAGATTAAATCCCTGGATTAATTAACTATCACTAAGCATAAGATGTAATTTTATTAGTGTTGAGCATTCCGATACTGAAATATCGGGTATCGGCCGATATTCGCAGTATCGGAATTCCGATACTTAATTCCGATACTTTTGCAATATCGTATACCGGAATCGGAAGTTCCCATAATGCAATGAGCCATTTTCATTTTATTCAGCCAATGAGGATCCTAAGAAGTGTGGGCACATCCTGTTAGGCATGTAGGCATCTTAACTAATGGCATGGCTGTGATTGGCTGCTGAAATGATGTCATGATGCACTATAAAAGCCGCCGCCGCCATTTTGAGCTCACTCTGCTGTGAATTCAGTTAGGGAACACTGTTGTTCTGAGGGACAGTTTTAGCTACCTATTTGGTCTATTCTGCTTTACCCAAGCTACTTTATAAATCGCTGTGCCTTGCAGCGCTAGTCCACAGTTCTCTGTGCTGTTCACCGCTTTCTGCAAGGTCTCTGTGTGTGAGTGCAGCTTACCCTGTAGTGTGTGCTTCAGCCACGTCTGGTTGTAGTGCGCTCAGTGTGTGTCACTGCCTCATACATTGTCCTTTTTTGCCAATTCATAATTTTTCCTGATATCTCCTATTAGTGTGGTGGTTCCATCCGTATTCAGCTAAATTGGTTCCAAACACACTATATAGGAGTAGTTAGAGGAGCCTTTCTGCAGCATTGGGCCCTGCAGCCCCAGCCAGATTAGTATTAGCCTATTTTTTGCAGCCTCATCTATTGCATTGTAGGTTACCTTCCTACATTGTAATAGCTACAAAAAGTTTGTGATACTATCGTTATTACATCTTTAGGCACATCCAGTGTCTTTTTGTGACAAAAAAAACCTAAATAAAGTTCACCAAACACTCCACTTTACAGTTGTGTAGGCCACATTAGCTCATATTAAAGTCTAGTCCACACTTTATAAAATTAGTGTTTCTTATACCTGTTAGCAGCTGTTCAGGAATAAGCACCCTAAGCCCTTAGTACTTTTCTGCCTATCTTTATCAGTCTACCAAGATGAAGAAGGCAGGGAGTAAGGCATGTGGTCGTGGGCGTGGGCGTGGAGTTTCTGCAGGGAGAGGACGTGAGGATTCTGTGCCTGCAGGAAGAGGACGTGGGGATTCTGTGCCTGCTGCGGGCACCAGTGACTCAGAATCCCCCAGTTTTACCAGGGAACAGTCCTTTATGCGCAGCTTTGTAGGAGCTAGCCGTACCCCACTGCTGCGCGAGGACCAAATTGAAGCCGTTGTCGGATGGATGGCAGCTAACGCATCGACTTCAATTAGTTCCAGATCCTCTCAGGTCCTGAGCACTGAAGAGCACCCATCTGTCTCTTCACCACTGCCAAATTGCCCAGGCAGTCAGAGAGCCCTGGACAGGAGCCATCTCTACTTCTGTTCTCTGAATCTCTTGGCTTGGAAAGAGGGGGCCAGCCAAGCAGAATTCTAGAATTTGAAGAAGAGGTAGTATGCAGTGATGCGCAACCGTTTTGTCTCTCTGAATCTGAAGAGGCGGGTGGGCCAGTGCCTATGGTCAGCAGCACACCTCAGTACGCATCTGATGATGAGACTCAGGTGCCACTTTCTGGTGCGTACTGTGCTGTCGAGACTACCCAGGAGAAGCAGTTGTTTGAAGAGGGTGGTGTAGATGATGAGGTCCTTGACCCATCATGGCGTGAGGGACAGGAAGGTGGTGGGAGCAGCTCTGAGGAAGAGATTCCCCGAACGGCCCAAAAAGGAGGGAGAGGGAGGGGGCAGACTTGGTTGCCTGTAGCCTCCACTTCGGCACCCAATAGGAGCATGGCTCTTCCAAAATCCAAAGCGGGTGCTCCCAAGACTTGCAGTGCCTGGTCCTTTTTTGACACAGTTGCAGATGACATTTGCTTTGTCAAATGCAAGCTGTGTAATCAGAAGGTGAAAAGAGGGAAAAGTGTCAGCAACCTCAATACCACAAATATGTGGAAACATGTGCGGACCAAGCACGTGGTGGAGTTACAAAAACACACTGAAGACCTAGGCCAACCTACAGCGCCACCTACCATCTCTTCAGCTCATGTTGTAGCCTCTTCCTCCAGCTCACACACAGCTGGTTCGGCTTCCTCACAGGATCGCCATGGAAGAATCTCTGGCACTGTTGTACAGAGACACAGTGTAATTCCACCCACAGCACCACTTTCCCAGTCATCCTCACACTCCCAGGCCAGTCTACAGCCATCGTTAGCACAGGCATGGGAGAAAAGGCGCCCATACTCGGCAAACCACCCCCGAGCACAGGCTCTGAATGCTGGCATTGCTAAACTACTGGCCCTTGAAATGCTATCATTCAGGCTGGTGGAGACTGACACATTCCGTAACTTTATGGCATTGGCAGTCCCACAATACAACGTGCCCAGCCGCTTTTATTTCAGCAGGCAAGCCGTCCCTGCCCTGCAACATCATGTGGAGGGAAAAATTAAACATGCGCTACAAAACGCCGTCAGTAGCAAGGTCCACCTGACCACCGATGCGTGGACCAGTAAGCATGGACAGGGACGATACCTTTCCCTCACTGCCCATTGGGTAAATGTTGTGGAGCCGGGTACAAATCTTGAGAGTGGCGCTGTACGTGTTCTGCCAACTCCAAGGATTGCAGGAATCCAGTCTGTACACTGACTCCTCCTCATACTCCAGTTCCTCTGAATCAGCGCTGCAGGAGCCGTCACGGTCTACCTCCACATCGACCCGTGAACGGTTACCTGTTATGATGACCGATATGAGCACAGCCGTGGCCAAACGTCAACAGGCCGTATTAAAATTAATTTCTTTGGGGAATCGAAGCCACACAGCGCAGAAGCTCTGGAATGCCATCAAGCAGCAGAGCGACGTGTGGTTTGTGCCAGCGAATCTCCAGCCAGGCATGGTAGTGTGTGACAATGGCCGAAATCTGGTGGCAGCTCTGGGCCTAGGCAACCTCACTCACATCCCATGTCTGGCACATGTGCTCAACTTGGTCGTGCAGAGTTTTTTGAGGGACTATCCGGATCTTGATGCACTGCTTCACAAGGTCCGCATAGAGTGCGCTCACTTGCGGCGTTCCAGCAATGCAAGATCACGCATTGCAGCTCTGCAGCGCCGATTACGTCTTCCGGAACATCGCATCATATGTGACCTACCCACCAGGTGGAATTCAACGTTACATATGTTGGAGAGGTTGTGTGAGCAGCAGGCAGCAGTAATGGAGTACCAGCTGCAGCAGGCGCAAACAAGTCGCAGTGCGCGCCGTTCACACTTCACCACCACTGAGTGGGCCTCTATGAAGGACATTTGCCACGTTTTGCGTGCCTTCGATTATTCCACGCGGATGGCGAGTGCAGATGATGCACTAGTCAGCATGACTATCCCTCTTATCTGCCTGCTTGAAAAAACACTGCAAGCACTAAGGGACGAGGTTTTGGAAGAGGTGGAGGATGAGGAGTCACAAATGCCATCTGCTTCTCTACAGTCTGCGCAACGTGGTTCCTCACAAAGGCCTAGGCAGGGGACACTTTGTGCGGAGGATGAGGAGGAGTCAATGGATGAGGAAGACATCTGTCCAGAGGAGGGAGGTACACAATGCTCTAGTAGTCAGTATCTAGAGCGAGGGTGGGGTGATGCAGAGCAGGCAGAGATCACGCCTCAAGCAGGGGACAGCGTTTCTTGGCCAGTTGGCAGTCTGCAGCACATGGTTGATTTCATGCTGCAGTGCCTGAGAAACGACCGCCGCATCGCCCATATTCTCAACACGGCTGATTATTGGGTGTCCACCCTCCTAGATCCTCGCTACCGTGACAACTTACAAAGCCTCATAACACCATTGAACCGGGAGCGTAAAATGCGGGAGTACCAAGACGCACTGGTGCATTCCATCATGTTCTCCATTCCAACCGAGAGCAGTGCTGCTAGTGCTTTACAAAGCAGCTCAGTGCGTCGAGGCAGTGGAGGAAGCTCTGCACAAAGAGGGAGCAGAAGCAGCGCCTCAGCACAAGGCAAGACCAGTATGGCCCAAATGTGGCAAAGTTTTGTGTCCCCGCCGCCACAAATGTCTACACCATCACAGACGGCTCCAGTCAGCAGGAGGCAACGTTTCCGTCAGATGGTGACAGACTACATGTCTTGCCCTCTTAGTGTACTCCCAGACGGCTCTTCTCCCTTCAAGTTTTGGGTCTGTAAGCTGGATACATGGCCAGAGCTTAGTCAGTATGCATTGGAGGTGCTAGCTTGCCCTGCTGCTAGTGTATTATCGGAACGCGTCTTTAGTGCCGCAGGTGGTGTACTAACAGACCGTCGCATGCGACTATCCTCCGATAACGTTGACCGGCTTACTTTTCTCAAAATGAACAAGGCCTGGATCTCTCATGAATTTGCCAGTCCTCTTCCAGAATAAATAATTGGTTGGCAACAGTATCCAGGTCTCCTGTTCTGTTCATGTTTCTACCACCTGAACTGTAATCCCTGAGCTCCAACACCGCCAGTTGGTGCTCGGAAGTGCCGTCTGCACAGTCAACACTTGCTGCCGTGTTATTGGGGTTCAGTAACGTCAGCTGTTCCCCTGCTGTGCGGACGGCAATTTCTCCTGCTCTGTCCACATTCTCACTACTACAGATTTGAAAGTTTCTCCAATTACACCTCTGGCTCCTCTGTTTTCAGTATTATCCCTGAGCTCCAACACCGCCAGTTGGCGCTCGGAAGTGCCGTCTGCACAGTCAACACTTGCTGCCGTGTTATTGGGGTTCAGTAACGTCAGCTGTTCCCCTGCTGTGCGGACGGCAATTTCTCCTGCTCTGTCCACATTCTCACTACTACAGATTTGAAAGTTTCTCCAATTACACCTCTGGCTCCTCTGTTTTCAGTATTATCCCTGAGCTCCAACACCGCCAGTTGGCGCTCGGAAGTGCCGTCTGCACAGTCAACACTTGCTGCCGTGTTATTGGGGTTCAGTAACGTCAGCTGTTCCCCTGCTGTGCGGACGGCAATTTCTCCTGCTCTGTCCACATTCTCACTACTACAGATTTGAAAGTTTCTCCAATTACATCTCTGGCTCCTCTGTTTTCAGTATTATCCCTGAGCTCCAACACCGCCAGTTGGCGCTCGGAAGTGCCGTCTGCACAGTCAACACTTGCTGCCGTGTTATTGGGGTTCAGTAACGTCAGCTGTTCCCCTGCTGTGCGGACGGCAATTTCTCCTGCTCTGTCCACATTCTCACTACTACAGATTTGAAAGTTTCTCCAATTACACCTCTGGCTCCTCTGTTTTCAGTATTATCCCTGAGCTCCAACACCGCCAGTTGGCGCTCGGAAGTGCCGTCTGCACAGTCAACACTTGCTGCCGTGTTATTGGGGTTCAGTAACGTCAGCTGTTCCCCTGCTGTGCGGACGGCAATTTCTCCTGCTCTGTCCACATTCTCACTACTACAGATTTGAAAGTTTCTCCAATTACACCTCTGGCTCCTCTGTTTTCAGTATTATCCCTGAGCTCCAACACCGCCAGTTGGCGCTCGGAAGTGCCGTCTGCACAGTCAACACTTGCTGCCGTGTTATTGGGGTTCAGTAACGTCAGCTGTTCCCCTGCTGTGCGGACGGCAATTTCTCCTGCTCTGTCCACATTCTCACTACTACAGATTTGAAAGTTTCTCCAATTACATCTCTGGCTCCTCTGTTTTCAGTATTATCCCTGAGCTCCAACACCGCCAGTTGGCCCTCGGAAGTGCCGTCTGCACAGTCAACACTTGCTGCCGTGTTATTGGGGTTCAGTAACGTCAGCTGTTCCCCTGCTGTGCGGACGGCAATTTCTCCTGCTCTGTCCACATTCTCACTACTACAGATTTGAAAGTTTCTCCAATTACACCTCTGGCTCCTCTGTTTTCAGTATTATCCCTGAGCTCCAACACCGCCAGTTGGCGCTCGGAAGTGCCGTCTGCACAGTCAACACTTGCTGCCGTGTTATTGGGGTTCAGTAACGTCAGCTGTTCCCCTGCTGTGCGGACGGCAATTTCTCCTGCTCTGTCCACATTCTCACTACTACAGATTTGAAAGTTTCTCCAATTACACCTCTGGCTCCTCTGTTTTCAGTATTATCCCTGAGCTCCAACACCGCCAGTTGGCGCTCGGAAGTGCCGTCTGCACAGTCAACACTTGCTGTCGTGTTATTGGGGTTCAGTAACGTCAGCTGTTCCCCTGCTGTGCGGACTTCAATTTCTCCTGCTCTGTCCACATTCTCACTACTACAGATTTGAAAGTTTCTCCAATTACACCTCTGGCTCCTCTGTTTTCAGTATTATCCCTGAGCTCCAACACCGCCAGTTGGCGCTCGGAAGTGCCGTCTGCACAGTCAACACTTGCTGCCGTGTTATTGGGGTTCAGTAACGTCAGCTGTTCCCCTGCTGTGCGGACGGCAATTTCTCCTGCTCTGTCCACATTCTCACTACTACAGATTTGAAAGTTTCTCCAATTACACCTCTGGCTCCTCTGTTTTCAGTATTATCCCTGAGCTCCAACACCGCCAGTTGGCGCTCGGAAGTGCCGTCTGCACAGTCAACACTTGCTGCCGTGTTATTGGGGTTCAGTAACGTCAGCTGTTCCCCTGCTGTGCGGACGGCAATTTCTCCTGCTCTGTCCACATTCTCACTACTACAGATTTGAAAGTTTCTCCAATTACATCTCTGGCTCCTCTGTTTTCAGTATTATCCCTGAGCTCCAACACCGCCAGTTGGCGCTCGGAAGTGCCGTCTGCACAGTCAACACTTGCTGCCGTGTTATTGGGGTTCAGTAACGTCAGCTGTTCCCCTGCTGTGCGGACGGCAATTTCTCCTGCTCTGTCCACATTCTCACTACTACAGATTTGAAAGTTTCTCCAATTACACCTCTGGCTCCTCTGTTTTCAGTATTATCCCTGAGCTCCAACACCGCCAGTTGGCGCTCGGAAGTGCCGTCTGCACAGTCAACACTTGCTGCCGTGTTATTGGGGTTCAGTAACGTCAGCTGTTCCCCTGCTGTGCGGACGGCAATTTCTCCTGCTCTGTCCACATTCTCACTACTACAGATTTGAAAGTTTCTCCAATTACACCTCTGGCTCCTCTGTTTTCAGTATTATCCCTGAGCTCCAACACCGCCAGTTGGCGCTCGGAAGTGCCGTCTGCACAGTCAACACTTGCTGTCGTGTTATTGGGGTTCAGTAACGTCAGCTGTTCCCCTGCTGTGCGGACGGCAATTTCTCCTGCTCTGTCCACATTCTCACTACTACAGATTTGAAAGTTTCTCCAATTACACCTCTGGCTCCTCTGTTTTCAGTATTATCCCTGAGCGCCAACACCGCCAGTTGGCGCTCGGAAGTGCCGTCTGCACAGTCAACACTTGCTGCCGTGTTATTGGGGTTCAGTAACATCAGCTGTTCCCCTGCTGTGCGGACGGCAATTTCTCCTGCTCTGTCCACATTCTCACTACTACAGATTTGAAAGTTTCTCCAATTACATCTCTGGCTCCTCTGTTTTCAGTATTATCCCTGAGCTCCAACACCGCCAGTTGGCACTCGGAAGTGCCGTCTGCACAGTCAACACTTGCTGCCGTGTTATTGGGGTTCAGTAACGTCAGCTGTTCCCCTACTGTGCGGACGGCAATTTCTCCTGCTCTGTCCACATTCTCACTACTACAGATTTGAAAGTTTCTCCAATTACACCTCTGGCTCCTCTGTTTTCAGTATTATCCCTGAGCTCCAACACCGCCAGTTGGCGCTCGGAAGTGCCGTCTGCACAGTCAACACTTGCTGCCGTGTTATTGGGGTTCAGTAACGTCAGCTGTTCCCCTGCTGTGCGGACGGCAATTTCTCCTGCTCTGTCCACATTCTCACTACTACAGATTTGAAAGTTTCTCCAATTACACCCCTGGCTCCTCTGTTTTCAGTATTATCCCTGAGCTCCAACACCGCCAGTTGGCGCTCGGAAGTGCCGTCTGCACAGTCAACACTTGCTGTCGTGTTATTGGGGTTCAGTAACGTCAGCTGTTCCCCTTCTGTGCGGACGGCAATTTCTCCTGCTCTGTCCACATTCTCACTACTACAGATTTGAAAGTTTCTCCAATTACACCTCTGGCTCCTCTGTTTTCAGTATTATCCCTGAGCTCCAACACCGCCAGTTGGCGCTCGGAAGTGCCGTCTGCACAGTCAACACTTGCTGCCGTGTTATTGGGGTTCAGTAACGTCAGCTGTTCCCCTGCTGTGCGGACGGCAATTTCTCCTGCTCTGTCCACATTCTCACTACTACAGATTTGAAAGTTTCTCCAATTACACCTCTGGCTCCTCTGTTTTCAGTATTATCCCTGAGCTCCAACACCGCCAGTTGGCACTCGGAAGTGCCGTCTGCACAGTCAACACTTGCTGCCGTGTTATTGGGGTTCAGTAACGTCAGCTGTTCCCCTGCTGTGCGGACGGCAATTTCTCCTGCTCTGTCCACATTCTCACTACTACAGATTTGAAAGTTTTTCCAATTACACCTCTGGCTCCTCTGTTTTCAGTATTATCCCTGAGCTCCAACACCGCCAGTTGGCGCTCGGAAGTGCCGTCTGCACAGTCAACACTTGCTGCCGTGTTATTGGGGTTCAGTAACGTCAGCTGTTCCCCTGCTGTGCGGACGGCAATTTCTCCTGCTCTGTCCACATTCTCACTACTACAGATTTGAAAGTTTCTCCAATTACACCTCTGGCTCCTCTGTTTTCAGTATTATCCCTGAGCTCCAACACCGCCAGTTGGCACTCGGAAGTGCCGTCTGCACAGTCAACACTTGCTGCCGTGTTATTGGGGTTCAGTAACGTCAGCTGTTCCCCTGCTGTGCGGACGGCAATTTCTCCTGCTCTGTCCACATTCTCACTACTACAGATTTGAAAGTTTCTCCAATTAGACCTCTGGCTCCTCCGTTTTTAGTATTTACCCTGGGCTCCAATACCGCTAGTTGCTGCTCAGAAGTGCTGTCTGCACAGTCAATGCTTGCTCCAGTGTTATTGGGGTTCAGTAACGTCAGCTGATCCCCAGCTGTGTGTCCGGCAAATTCTCCTGCTTTGTCCACATCCACTGTACTACGGATTTAAAACCTCCTCCAAATACACCTCTGGCTCCTCCGTTTTTAGTATTTACCCTGGGCTCCAATACCGCTAGTTGCTGCTCAGAAGTGCTGTCTGCACAGTCAACGCTTGCTCCAGTGTTATTGGGGTTCAGTAACGTCAGCTGATCCCCAGCTGTGTGTCCGGCAAATTCTCCTGCTTTGTCCACATCCACTGTACTACGGATTTAAAACCTCCTCCAAATACACCTCTGGCTCCTCCGTTTTTAGTATATACCCTGGGCTTCAATACCGCTAGTTGCTGCTCAGAAGTGCTGTCTGCACAGTCAATGCTTGCTCCAGTGTTATTGGGGTTCAGTAACGTCAGCTGATCCCCAGCTGTGTGTCCGGCAAATTCTCCTGCTTTGTCCACATCCACTGTACTACGGATTTAAAACCTCCTCCAAATACACCTCTGGCTCCTCCGTTTTTAGTATTTACCCTGGGCTCCAATACCGCTAGTTGCTGCTCAGAAGTGCTGTCTGCACAGTCAATGCTTGCTCCAGTGTTATTGGGGTTCAGTAACGTCAGCTGATCCCCAGCTGTGTGTCCGGCAAATTCTCCTGCTTTGTCCACATCCACTGTACTACGGATTTAAAACCTCCTCCAAATACACCTCTGGCTCCTCCGTTTTTAGTATTTACCCTGGGCTCCAATACCGCTAGTTGCTGCTCAGAAGTGCTGTCTGCACAGTCAACGCTTGCTCCAGTGTTATTGGGGTTCAGTAACGTCAGCTGATCCCCAGCTGTGTGTCCGGCAAATTCTCCTGCTTTGTCCACATCCACTGTACTACGGATTTAAAACCTCCTCCAAATACACCTCTGGCTCCTCCGTTTTTAGTATTTACCCTGGGCTCCAATACCGCTAGTTGCTGCTCAGAAGTGCTGTCTGCACAGTCAACGCTTGCTCCAGTGTTATTGGGGTTCAGTAACGTCAGCTGATCCCCAGCTGTGTGTCCGGCAAATTCTCCTGCTTTGTCCACATCCACTGTACTACGGATTTAAAACCTCCTCCAAATACACCTCTGGCTCCTCCGTTTTTAGTATTTACCCTGGGCTCCAATACCGCTAGTTGCTGCTCAGAAGTGCTGTCTGCACAGTCAACGCTTGCTCCAGTGTTATTGGGGTTCAGTAACATCAGCTGATCCCCAGCTGTGTGTCCGGCAAATTCTCCTGCTTTGTCCACATCCACTGTACTACGGATTTAAAACCTCCTCCAAATACACCTCTGGCTCCTCCGTTTTTAGTATTTACCCTGGGCTCCAATACCGCTAGTTGCTGCTCAGAAGTGCTGTCTGCACAGTCAACGCTTGCTCCAGTGTTATTGGGGTTCAGTAACGTCAGCTGATCCCCAGCTGTGTGTCAGGCAAATTCTCCTGCTTTGTCCACATCCACTGTACTACGGATTTAAAACTTGCTCCAATTACACCTCTGGCTCCACTCTGTTTTTAGTATTTACCCTGGGTTCCAGCACCGCCAGCTGGTTCTCGGTAGTTCCATTTGTTCTTGTACCTTCTACTACCCATCCGGGTTCCAGTACCGTCAGCTGGTTCTCGGCAGTGACTTTGGCACGGGTACTCCCTCCTGCCCATCCTGGTTCCAGCACGCCAGCTGTTTCCGGGTAGTGTCAACATCACTTTGCCTCCAATGCGTTGTCCTGTCGTGTTGCGGTGGGGTTAGCTGACTCTATGGTGCCTGCAGTTTAGGTGACTCCTATGTGGGCTGCGGGATCTGGCAATGAAGGCTGGTTCCATAGTGCCAATAGGACAAGCACCCCCTGTAGGACTGTGGGTTTTGGTAACTGCGGCCGGCTCGCGGCCTTGAACTTTTTTTTACATGGGTACCTTCTGCTACCCATCCGGGTTCCAGTACCGTCAGCTGGTTCTCGGCAGTGCCTTTGGATTAGGTGCCTCCTTCTCGGTATCCAAGTTCCACCAACGTCTGCTGGTCCTTGGTAGTGCTTTCTGGCACAGGTACCTCCTGCTTCGTAACCGAGTTCCAGTACCGTCAGCTGGTCTTCGGCAGTTCCATTGGCTCTTGTACCTTCTGCTACCCATCCGGGTTCCAGTACCGTCAGCTGGTTCTCGGTAGTTCCTCAGCTTTCTTGTACCTTCTGCTACATTTCCAAGTTCAAGCTTTTTGAAATGGTTCTTGGTAATCACTCTAGATCTCCCTGACGAGGACCCTGAAGACGAGGACCCCGAAGACCAACCCTAAGAAGACGAGGACCCCGAAGACGACGACCCTGAATACGAGGACCCTGAAGACCACCCCGAAGAAGACGAGGACCCTGAAGACCACCCCGAAGAAGACGAGGACCCTGAAGACCACCCCGAAGAAGACGAGGACCCTGAAGACCACCCCGAAGAAGACGAGGAACCCGAAGATGAGGACCCAGAAGACCAACCTGAAGAAGACGAGGACCCCGAAGACGAGGACCCCCGAAGACGACGACCCTGAATACGAGGACCCTGAAGACCAACTCTAAGAAGACGAGGACCCCGAAGACGACGACCCTGATTACGAGGACCCTGAAGACCACCCCGAAGAAGACGAGGACCCTGAAGACCACCCCGAAGAAGACGAGGACCCTGAAGACCACCCCGAAGAAAACGAGGACCCCGAAGACGAGGACCCAGAAGACCAACCCGAAGAAGACGAGGACCCCGAAGACGAGGACCCCCGAAGACGATGACCCTGAAGACCACCCTGAAGAAGACCAAGAAGATGACCCTGAAGAAGTTGACCAAGAGGACAAAGAAGAGAAGACAAGCACCAAGATACAGAAGAACAAGAGACAGAAAGCCAAGAAGCAGACATACAAGAAGCTGCAGAACAAAAAGCGGAAGAACATTAAGCATAAGACTAAAAATGAGAGCAAAAGATAATATCTAAATTATAAGCAGAAGATGACTAAGCAGTGTATGGGGATGAGTCCGTTCCTCCTCGTGGTGCCCCTGGAAAAGACCTGCTGCTGCAGGCCAAACTGAACGCGGACAAATCCTGTTGTAAATCTTTTGTGACGGGCAGAACGAAAGGTGTAATGTCCAACCTTTTATAGATAACAACTACAGGAATGCCTGCCACAAATAAGAATATGATGAAGAAGAAGAAGATGAAGAAGATGAAGAAGTAGAATATGAAGAATGTAAAAAAAAAGAATAATACGAAGAAGGTGAAGAAGAAGAAAATGAAGAAGGTGAAGAAGAAGTGGATGAAAAAGATGCTGAAGATGATGAAAGAGAAAGTGTGGGAGAAGAAAAAAGAAGGTGAAGAGCATGGAAGTAGTGAAACATAAATATATAAAAATACTTAACATAGTCAATATTTCCGTAACTCAGAACGTCTTAAAAAAAAATATTAATTCCTGCTATTCCATTTGATTGGGCTAAACCTCTATGCCTTTATTGTCTCCCCCACCTCCCCCAATACATTCTACATTATTCTTAGTTGTTTTCCTTCATGTAGAATTAACCTACAAGGAAAGAAAGGGTTTATTTTCATTCCGATATTTCTGTCCCATTGACTTGCATTGGTTTCCGGTATCGGAATCGGCGATATCCGATACTCTTTCGGTATCGGTCCGATCCAATCCGATCCGATATTTCCCGATATCGGAAGGTATCGCTCAACACTAAATTTTATTGTTCTCAAGAAAGGCGTCCAGGCCTCTCTTGAACTCATTAAGTGAGTTGGACATCACCACTTCCTCTCCCAGAGAGTTCCAGAGTCTCACGGCTCTGACCGTAAAGAATCCCCTTCTATGCTGGTGCAGGAACCTCCTTTCCTCCAGACGCATAGTGTGCCCCCTCGTCTTTGTCACCATCCTTGGTATAAACAGGTCATGGGAGAGATCTCTGTACTGCCCCCTGATGTATTTATACATGTTTATGAGGTCTCCCCTAAGCCTTCTCTTTTCCAACGTAAATAGGCCTAATTTTGACAACCTCTCTGGGTATTCTTGTACCTCCATTCCCTTTATTACCTTAGTCACCCTCCTTTGTACCCTCTCTAGCTCCAATATGTCTTTCCTGAGCACCGGAGCCCAGAACTGTGCACAATATTCTAAGTGCGGCCTTACCAGCGCTTTATACAGAGGAAGAACAATGTTCTCATCATATGCCTCTACTCCTCTTCTGATGCATGTCATGACTCTATTTGCCTTCGCAGCTGCTGCCTGACACTGGGCACTCCAATTTAATTTGCTATTAACCAAGACGCCCAGGTCCTTCTCCATGTCAGATTTCACCAACGGTTTCCCATTTAATATGTATGGGTGACTGCTGTTTTTCTTTCCCATGTGCATGACCTTACATTTATCGGCATTGAACCCCATTTGCCATTTTTTGGCCCAACTCCCCAATTTATCTAAATCCTCCTGTAGCTGTGCCCTATCCTCATCTGTATTAACTACTTTACAAAGTTTAGCATCATCTGCAAATATTGCTATTTTACTATGCAACCCTTCCACTAGATCATTAATAAATATATTAAATAATATAGGGTCCAAGACAGACCCTTGAGGCACCCCGCTAGTAACCCTGACACCCCCTGAGCTTACTCCATTGATAACCACCCTCTGCTTTCTATCACTCAGCCAGCTATTTACCCACTTGCACACATTATCCCCCAGACCAAGCATTCTCATTTTATATACCAACCTTTTGTGTGGCACGGTATCAAACGCTTTGGAGAAGTCAAGGTATACAACATCCACTGACTCTCCCCGGTCCAGCTGTGAGCTCACCTCCTCGTAGAAGGCCATCAGGAGCGATCCCTCATGAATCCATGTTGATATGGAGTTAGATAGTTATTATCATTAAGATATTCTACAATTGCATCTCTAAGAAATCCTTCAAACAATTTACCCACAACAGACGTTAAGCTGACTGGTCTATAGTTCCCAGGGTCACTTTTAGACCCCTTTTTGAATATTGGTACCACATTTGCTTGGCGCCAGTCTAGTGGGACAGTCCCTGTCCATAAAGAGTGCTTGAATATAAGATACAGCGGCCTGTCTATCACATTACTTAATTCTTTTAGTACCCGGGGGTGTATGCCATCTGGGCCTGGTGACTTGTCTATTTTGATATTATTTAGGCGTTTCTGAGCTTCCTCCTGGGTTAGGTGGGTGATATTTAGCGGAGGGTTTACTTTATCACTCTGCATTTCCTCCGATAAATTGTTTTCTTTTGTGAGAACAGTGGAGAAGAAGCTATTGAGTAGGTTTGCTTTACCCTCATCGTCCTCTATGATTTTACCCAGGTTATTTTTCAATGGGCCAACGCCATCAGTTTTAATCCTTTTACTGTTTATATAGTTAAAGAACAGTTTGGGATTGGTTTTACTTTCCTTGGCAATTAGTCTCTCTGTCTCCTCTTTTGCTATTCTTATTTGTTTCTTACAGATTTTGTTTTTTTCCCTATAAGATATTAGCGCTTCCTCGCTGCCTTCTTGTTTAAGTTTACCAAAAGCCCTTTTTTTGTTTTTCATTGCCCTCTTGACGTCCTTATTTAGCCACATTGGCTTCCTCCTATTCCTAGCCCTTTTATTCCCATAAGGTATGGACCTTCTACAGTGACTATGTAGGACTGTTTTGAAAATGTCCCATTTGAAGATACTATCCCAGTCTATAAGGTGAAGGGCATCTCTTAGCTGATCAAACTTTGCCCTCCTGAAGTTCAGTGTTTTTGTAACTCCCTTGCTGGGCACCCTACTGAAGCACATGTGGAACTGTATAATGTTGTGGTCACTATTTCCCATGTTCTATCCGTGCTCCTATTACTGAAGATCATATCCCAGTCTATAAGGTGAAGGGCATCTCTTAGCTGAAGTTCAGTGTTTTTGTGACTCCCTTGCTGGGCACCTACTGAAGCACATGTGGAATTGTATAATGTTGTGGTCACTATTTCCCAGGTGCCCCCCGACCTGCACCTCAGTTATTCTGTCTGGCCTGTTAGTTAATATTAAGTCTAAAAGGGCCGTCCCTCTAGTTGGTTCCTGCACAAGTTGTGACAAATAATTGTCTTTGATAATTGACAGAAACCTGTTTCCTTTCTGAGATCTACAGCTTTCTGTTTCCCAGTCTATATCGGGGTAGTTGAAGTCCCCCATAATAATCACCTGGTTATTTTTTGCTACTTCGTCTATTTGTCTCATTAATAGACTTTCCGTGGCTTCTGCTATATTTGGTGGTTTATAACAGACTCCTATGATAATTTTATTCTTGTTTTTTGCCCCATGTATCTCCACCCATAAGGACTCGACCTCCTCATTTCCCTCCCATACATCCTCCCGTATTGTAGGCTTTAGACACGTCTTTACATATAGACAGACTCCACCCCCTTTCCGACTTATTCGATCCCTGCTAAACAGACTGTAACCCTGTAAGTTAACTGCCCAGTCATAGCTTTCATCTAACCATGTCTCAGTTATTCCCACTATGTCATAGTTACCTGTAGATATTTCTGCTTCCAGTTCATCCATCTTGTTTGTCAGGCTTCTGGCATTTGCTAGCACGCAGTTTACACGATTTTGTTTTGTTCCAATCTTCTCCCTGTGGATTGTATTAGAAATTTTCTTACCTCCCTTCCAAGTATCTTGTCTTGGACCTTCTTTGTCGCACTTCATATCTTTCATTAGTATGTTCTCTGGTTGCATGTTCGTGTCCAGCGTTTTTCTTCCCATCCCCTCTTCTTCTAGTTTAACGCCCTCCTGATGAGTGTTGCAAGTCTCCTGGCGAATGTGTGTTTCCCGGGTTTGTTGAGGTGTAGTCCGTCTCTGGCAAGGAGTCCGTCATAGAGGTAATTCACACCGTGGTCCAGGAATCCAAATCCTTGTTGTCTGCACCATCGTCTCAGCCAGTTGTTCACATCAAGGATCCTGTTCCATCTCCTGATGCCATGCAAGTCTACTGGAAGGATAGAAGAAAAAACTACCTGCGCATCCAGTTCTTTTATTTTCTTCCCCAATGCTTCAAAGTCCTTGCAGATTGTCGGTAGGTCCTTCTTTGCCGTGTCATTGGTGCCAACATGTATCAGAAGAAATGCGTGGACATCCTTGGAACTGATGAGCTTCGGTATCCTATCGGTAACATCCTTGATCTTCGCCCCTGGGAGGCAGCATACTTCTCTTGCGGTTATGTCCGGTCTGCAGATAACTGCTTCTGTTCCTCTCAGTAGTGAGTCTCCCACCAACACCATTCTTCTTCCCTTCTTGGCTGTCCTTTTTCTTGTCGCTTCTGGGTGTTTCTGGGTGCTCTTTTCTTTTTTGCTTGCTGGTAGTGCCTCATCCTTAGGTGTGCCATCTTCGTCCTCCACAAGTCCTTGGAATCTGTTTCTCAGTTGTGTGGTTGGTGGTGTCTCCATGGTCTTCTTGCTTCTTTTGGTCACTTGCCTCCATTTGTCTGCCTCTGGAGGCTTTCTGACGCTTCCTTCACTTTCCGTGACCAGTAGTGACGCTTCTGTTCTGTCCAGGAAGTCTTCATTTTCCTTGATGAGTTTTAATGTCGCAATTCTTTCTTCCAGTCCCCGCACCTTTTCTTCTAAAAGAGCCAGTAGTCTACACTTCTGACAGGTGAAGTTGGTTTCAGCTTCTGGTCGATCTGTGAACATGTAGAACATGTTGCAGCTCACCATGTAGGTTGTCACATCTGCCATGCTGCGCCTTGTCCCTGCTGACTTGATGTCTGTCTTCTTTCTTGTGATACCCTAGGATAAACAAATTAAACAAATTTGCGCGCCATCCCGCTGATCCCAGTCCCGGCTGTATCCAACGATCTTCTAGCTGAAGGAGACTCTTCGCTTTTCCCAGAAGGCACCTGGAATATGCAAATTGTCCTCTTCAAGCTTCAATCCCTGGTTTGGCGATGCTTTCCAAGCAGCTGGTCCCGGCTGTATCCAATGATCTTCTAGCTGTAGGAGACTCTTCGCTTTTCCCAGAAGGCACCTGGAATATGCAAATTGTCCTCTTCAAGCTTCAATCCCTGGTTTGGCGATGCTTTCCAAGCAGCTGGTCGCGGCTGTACCCAACGATCTTCTAGCTGAAGGAGACTCTTCACTTTTCCCAGAAAGCACCTGGAATATGCAAATTGTCCTCTTCAAGCTTCAATCCCTGGTTTGGCGATGCTTTCCAAGCAGCTGGTCCCGGCTGTACCCAACGATCTTCTAGCTGAAGAAGACTCTTCTCTTTTCCCAGAAGGCACCTGGAATATGCAAATTGTCCTCTTCAAGCTTCAATCCCTGGTTTGGCGATGCTTTCCAAGCAGCTGGTTCCCGGCTGTACCCAGCGATCTTCTAGCTGAAGGAGACTCTTCGCTTTTCCCAGAAGGCACCTGGAATATGCAAATTGTCCTCTTTAAGCTTAAATCCCTGGTTTGGGTAATACTCTGCCCCGCTCCCTGTCTCAAGGCCTGAGACCAGGGACCGTGGACCTTCAGCCAGCTACTGGCTCAGCTGGACCCCGACTGAAGACCCACAACCAAAGACCTTGAACTTAAGATGGCCTCCCGTTATATAGAATATGCTAATATGCTAAGTAAGTGCTTCCTCCACCCTCACTCACTACTTGGTTCCCCCTCACTTTGGTTCCCCCCAACTCCTCCGTTCAGGACCGGGGCGGCACTATGGTGCATTTAGGCCCCCTACAGAACTGGAGTGGTGTAGTGTTGAGTGTGTGGTTGGGGTCCTGTGTAGTACTCCATCCTTACCTGAAAGCGGAGATACCACACCTCTATCTGAGGTGCAGTACCCCTGTGGCGACTGAACCATCAGGGGCGCCATATGTGCACTCACGAAAATTATGCAGAGTGCACGTTTGCTCTGCCGGCATCATTACAGTCTATGGCTCTGTAGGCACATTTATCCGTATCCCTTTTTCTTGTAGGTTCAAATGTATGCCCCAACGGGGGCATTGAACAAAAGCGTTTTTGCAGCGTTTTTCACTCATAGCAATAAGAAAGTGGGAAAACACTGATTTTGCTGCTTTTTTGATGAATAAGACTGACTTTATTAAACGTACTGTAGATTCCTATAATCTCCACCAAAAAACATCACAATACCTGTTTTCTAGGCCGGTTTCACATATATTTCCGTTACTGAAGATATCCGTGTCCGTATGCGTTTTACATGTTGCATCCGTGTGCGGCCCATGTGCCGCATCAAGATCACACATACTGGCTCCTGGGAATCAGCGTACAGTTAGCGCTGTTCCCAAGTGCCAGGTACTGAGCACTGCCCTCATCATGATTCCTTTCCTGCGCTGCAATCAGCACCAACAGGGACAAGGATGAGGGTAGTGGTAGGGTCTGCTCCCGCTGTGTCCATGTGTAAAACTAAGAATAAAATAATAATATCCATATGCTCACCTCTCCTAGGTGTCCCCCAGTGTAATCCTCTGACACCGAGGAGGCGGGGAGAATGAGTGGCTCTGGAGCTGAGCTCAGGAGCCGTGTCCTGTCACTCACTGAGCGCAGCTCCGGAGCCGCTCATTCTCCCCGGGTTATCGGCATCAGCGGTCAGAGGATTATAGCGGGGGACCCCTAGGAGAGGTGAGTATATGAATTTGATTATTTTTATTCTTATTTTTACAGGTGGACACTGCGATATCAGACACTACTACCCTCATCATTGTGCCTGCTGGTGCTGATCACAGCGCCGAAAGGGAACCATGATGAGGGCAGCATTCAGGACCCAGCCTTTGGGAACAGCGCTAACTGTAGTGCTGATTCCCAGGCACCGGTACGTGTCACACGGATGCGGACCGTGCATCTGCAAAAACCAGACATGTCAGTATGTGGAGCACATGAACACACGGTCTGTGGAAACACACTGAGATGTTCACAGACCAATTCATTTGAATGGGTCTACTTGTATCAATGTCTCCAGCATGTGTGGAAACTGTCACCACTCGTACTGGAGATACTGATGTGTGAAAGAGCCCTTTTGAGCAAGAGCAGATTTTGGTTGCAGAAAAAACACTGCAAAAACGTAATGTGTGATCATAGCCTTATGATGAATAAAAAATAATAAACTCACCAAAAATGTAGCTCTTCCATAATACTGACAGAAAATAGAATAAAAAATTATCAAAAAGCCATATACCAAAAATGGTATAGCTGAAAACGTCAGATACAGGAATAATCTGCAGGTAAATAGTGTTACAACATTTCCTGGCAGCTTTACTAAAAGTTCAGCTACTGGCAGAAACTAAACTATATTTCTTTCAAGAGCCATCGGCTTTCAGTCATGCAAGGAGTTGCTTAAGCCGGCTTACTACACTATGAGTAGTTGCTGTAAGCACGCTCCAGCACTTGGATTGCCAGCTCAATGTGCAGCGCATCTGTGCGGAGAAAATTTTCTCTGGGGCGTGCTTACAGCCACACAGTATAGTGAGCAGCGCTGTGAGCCATGAATGTAACTTCTCCTATGACTGAAAGCCCAGAGCTCCCGGGAGGAAATAAGTTACTTCTTTCCTGGTAGCCGCACTTACAGTCAGATGGCCATGTAGCATTGTAAAGATATTTACCTGCAGATTGACCCTATATCTCCAGGTAAATAGCGTTTTCTGACATTACAGGTTCTCTTTAATGTTGACATGTATGGTATTGCTATGGTGAGAAACTACATAAAGAGATTCTGCAGGACTTAAAGGGATTGTCCATTGCTTTTATATTGATGACCTAACCTTAATAATGGCTGCAACTGGGTAATGCAAATCTAGGCCTATTCAATAAGAGTGGATATGAAGTGCCCAGCCGTGGCCACTATGCAGTTGATGCAGCTGTGTAGTTCCCTCCGCAAGTGAGCACATACCACGGGCACTGGGAACTGCTGATCAGTGGGGGGGGCTGAATGTTATATCCCACCTGTTATAGCAGAAGATGGAGTCCCTCAAGTTTAAAGGCCCCATCTATGCTATATAAGTCTGACAGTTATTTTAGGTGAAAACAACAGCTATGAATGTTCCTTCTTGTATCAATAGCGTGTCCTTGCTAAAAAGATAATGTGATTCTCCCTGGCCAGATGTTTCTTCTTGTAGCAATAATGTGTTCTTGCAGAAAGATGAAATGACCTTGCTAACTAGATAAGTCTAATTAAATATTTTAAAGCATACAGAAACTAGCTTTTTTCGCTTGTTCAGCTAAACTGTATAATCGAACCATATATGGCAAATCCGTTTCCTGCCTTTAGGGTGTATATTAGCCCTGTGTTTTGTAATAAAGTTTTTAGAGTATGTTTAGACACAAACATCCTGTCCTGTGTCTTCATTCTCTCCGAGCTCGTAATCCAAAGGATAGAAGACCCAAAATTCAGTGACGACAGCTGGCGCCTCGAACAGGGACCTTGAGTTAATCTACCCAAGGGTGCTCGACCGGTCCGAGACGTGGGACGAGTGAAGCTCTCTGTTGGTGATATATACAGCGCTGAGGTAAGAATAACTGTTATATTCTACCTAATTATATCACTGCATAGAAGAGACTCCCTCACCCCTGAGCGGTCGGCTCCCCAGGTAATTCAACAGATTGTTGTCTGGCTCAGGTCCCTTTGAACCAGTAGAATCCCTCAGATAAATTGACAGTCCTGCCTTCTATCCTTTGGAGAATTTAAGAATGAAAGTATGGATCCGATGATTGTGTTGTGGATGTGTCCCGGGATTGATGTTTTTGGTCTGTTTTTCTGGTTGGCGTATAAGTCCTAGAGAGGCTAGTAGTGGAATGGTTCAGAAACCTTTGTGGCCCATTGTCTAAGTGACCATTGTCTAAGTGACTGAGGAGTCTCTTCTAGGTGAGGAGAACCGAAAAAAATGGGGAACCAAAATGCCAAGGAAGGCATTATAGCCAAAGACTTAGTGGTACGCAGAGAAGGGAAACAGGCACTGATTGGAATTGACAAAATATTGTGTAAAGCGGGAATGAATGAGAATGGAGAGATGAATGGAGAGAAATGGAAATCCTTCTTTAACTCCTATCATGGATGGCTGAAAGATAAGGGTCTGTTAGGGACAGTAGATGTATGGATGAATGCATGCGCTTATTTTGAAGGAAAGACTGAAGAATTAGGAGACGGACGTTACAGACTGACGAAAACTGGAATGACAGATTTTCCTCCCTGTCCGCTCCCGACGTCACTCCCACCCCAGTACCAGAATTCCCAGAAATGGGGTTCAACCCCGGGAATAAGACTAGTGAGAGGGTATTAGCAAGTGCTTTCATGAATGGACTAAAGAAAGAGATTGCAGAGAAGGTAAAAGCAAGTAGACCGGACTGGAGATCAGTGAAGGCAGAAGATTTAGCTAGAATAGCTCAGGGGGCACAGCATGACATAGCACAGGCAAAAAGAGCTGCCAGAATTCATATAGTAGAGACGACCCCCAGAAACAACAGAGGCAGAGGACGGACTGAAGGAGGAGGACAGAAACTGTGTTACGGATGTAAAAAGCCAGGACATTTTAGAAAGAACTGTAGGACCAACCCGTATCCAAATGCTCAGAGTACGGGTCCTCCAGCCGACCAAACAACGCCCCCATAGGATGAGGGTAGCTTGCACATGAACCCCCTCATCTCCTTACCCCCAACTCCCAGTTGTATAGTGCAGGTGAACCTACCAGGGGGACATGAAATCGATTTCCAAGTAGATATGGGGGCCGACAATTCAGTAATTACGCAAGGTGATTGGCCATATACTGACACTGATTTTTCACATCATGTCATTGCCACCCCCTTCAATTCCCCGTCTGTCCTGCTCCCTGTCACTAAAAGAATTCCCCTGCAAATTCAAGGAGCTACTGTACATAGCCAGCTCATGGTATCGCCCCGAGGCCAATGTAACCTTTTGGGAAATGATGTGTTGTCCCAATTACAAGAACATATTGAGTATCATCCCGATGGCACTGTCACCATGACCCCAGGTTTAAAACCAAGTACCCTTTGCAAAATTATGTCACTAGATATTGCCAGCATAGAAGAGACAAATGAGTTTCCCCCGATATTGGAGCAGGCTGTACCACATGATTTTTGGGCCTCAGACAAAACAGATGTTGGTAGGTTAAGAGTTCAACCAGTAATTGTGAAATTAAAACCAGGAGCCATCTTGCCTCAACAGAGGCAGTATCCCCTTAGCTCGGCTCAGGAGAATGCCATAGCCCAGCAGGTCCAAAAATTACTACAGAGAGGAGTCCTAGTCAAAACCCAGTCCCCTTGCAACACTCCCCTGTTCCCAGTAAAGAAAAAGAGCGTGCCAGTACAACCAGCCGCATATAGAATGGTCCATGACCTCCGGTTGGTTAACAAAGCCACAGAACTTCTAACACCTGTTGTGCCCAACCCGCATACTCTTCTGTGACAGATACCTTCTAACTCTCTTTGCTTTTCAGTGGTTGATTTGGCAAATGCATTTTTCAGTGTACCATTACATCCTGACTGCCAGTACCTGTTTGCTTTCACATTCCAGGGTAGTCAATATACATGGACAGTGTTGCCACAGGGTGCCCAGAATTCACCCACAATGTACACTGCAAGTCTGCAGGAAATACTGGAGGGATGGTCTGAACCACATATCGTTGTTTTGCAATATGTCGATGACCTGCTCATTTGTGCCCCCTCCAGGAAACAATGTTATAGTGCAACTATATCGCTTATGTTGTTTCTCTATCACGCTGGCTGCAAGGCATCGAAAGATAAGCTTCAGTTTTGTAAATCTTCAGTCACCTTTTTGGGACATTGCATTACACCAGGAGCCCGTCATTTAACAAATGCACGCAAACAAGCAGTACAGGCATTCACCGTCCCCATTAATGTTGCAGCCCTCAGAACTTTTCTTGGACTTGTTTCCTATTGCAGACAGTGGATTCATGCCGTCTCTGTTTTAATGCAGCCCCTCTATGACTGTCTTACTCCAACACCTTTTGTACTAACATCAGAGGCAATAGACTGTTTTTATTCTCTCAAGAACCGTATTTTGGACGCTCCAGCTTTGGGTACCCCTAATTATGAGCTCCCATTTACTCTGTACCTTCATGAACAAGCTGGACATGCAGCAGGAGTTTTAACTCAAACACACGGTGATAATCAGAGACCTGTTGCCTATTTTAGTGGCAGATTGGATGCGGTAGCCAGAGGTGCACCATCCTGCGTACGTGCTCTGCATGCTGTTGGACTAGATAAGTCTAATTAAATATTTTAAAGCATACAGAAACTAGCTTTTTCGCTTGTTCAGCTAAACTGTATAATCGAACCATATATGGCAAATCCGTTTCCTGCCTTTAGGGTGTATATTAGCTCCATAAATCTGCAGACATTGTTCTTGACCACCCGCTCACCGTTCTAACACCTCATGATGTCTACACTATATTGAATCAAGTGCAACCCGCTCACCTCTCAGCAGCACGTCATCTTAGGTTACAATGTGCACTGTTAATGCCTCCCAATGTTTCTTTACAGAGGTGTACTACCCTGAATCCACCAACTTTGTTACCTCTCTCGGATCTAAAGGAGGAGTCAGGTACTGTGCTTTTTAAGGAAGATCCAAGAGAGGATGTTCCTCATGACTGTGTACAAATGATGGCACAAGAAACGGCAGGTTTACCTACTGTATTTGAACATGAATTACAAAATGCAGATTTTGAATTTTTTGTAGATGGATCCCGTCATCAGGACGATTCAGGTGCCTTCCATACTGGATATGCAGTTGTCTCCCTCAATGCAGTAATCAAGGCAGAACCAATGCTCCCACACCAGTCGGCTCAAGAAGCTGAACTTAGGGCCCTAACCGAGGCCTGTAAACTAGCGGAAGGTAGTATTGTTAACATTTACACAGATTCTAGGTACGCATTCGGTATATCGCATGATTTTGGTCCAATATGGAAGTCAAGAGGTTTCCTGACGGCAGCAGGACACCCCATTAAGAATGCTGATGCGGTCCAGCAGTTACATAGTTACATAGTTTATAAGGTCGAAAAAAAGACAAGCGTCCATCCAGTTCAGCCTATTTCTTGTGCACTGCAGCTATTCCGCAGCGTTGATCCAGGGGAAGGCAAAAAAAAAACAAACATGCGGTATAGGCCAATTTACATCATTGAGGAAAGATTCACTTCCCGACACCAATCTGGCAGTCAGATTAAATCCCTGGATTAATTAACTAAGCATAAGATGTAATTTTATTGTTCTCAAGAAAGGCGTCCAGGCCTCTCTTGAACTCATTAACTGAGTGGGACATCACCACTTCCTCTCCCAGAGAGTTCCAGAGTCTCACGGCTCTGACCGTAAAGAATCCCCTTCTATGCTGGTGCAGGAACCTCCTTTCCTCCAGACGCATAGTGTGCCCCCTCGTCTTTGTCACCATCCTTGGTATAAACAGGTCATGGGAGAGATCTCTATACTGCCCCCTGATGTATTTATACATGTTTATGAGGTCTCCCCTAAGCCTTCTCTTTTCCAACGTAAATAGGCCTAATTTTGACAACCTCTCTGGGTATTCTAGTCCCTCCATTCCCTTTATTACCTTAGTCGCCCTCCTTTGTACCCTCTCTAGCTCCAATATGTCTTTCCTGAGCACCGGAGCCCAGAACTGTGCACAATATTCTAAGTGCGGCCTTACCAGCGCTTTATACAGAGGAAGAACAATGTTCTCATCATATGCCCCTATTCCTCTTCTGATGCATGTCATGACTCTATTTGCCTTTGCAGCTGCTGCCTGACACTGGGCACTCCAATTTAATTTGCTATTAACCAAGACGCCCAGGTTCTTCTCCATGTCAGATTTCCCCAACGGTTTCCCATTTAATATGTATGGGTGACTGCTGTTTTTCTTTCCCATGTGCATGACCTTACATTTATCGGCATTGAACCCCATTTGCCATTTTTTGGCCCAACTCCCCAATTTATCTAAATCCTCCTGTAGCTGTGCCCTATCCTCATCTGTATTAACTACTTTACAAAGTTTAGTATCATCTGCAAATATTGCTATTTTACTATGCAACCCTTCCACTAGATCATTAATAAATATATTAAATAATATAGGGCCCAAGACAGACCCTTGAGGCACCCCGCTAGTAACCCTGACACCCCCTGAGCTTACTCCATTGATAACCACCCTCTGCTTTCTATCACTCAGCCAGCTATTTACCCACTTGCACACATTATCCCCCAGACCAAGCATTCTCATTTTATAGACCAACCTTTTGTGTGGCACGGTATCAAACGCTTTGGAGAAGTCAAGGTATACAACATCCACTGACTCTCCCCGGTCCAGCTGTGAGCTCACCTCCTCGTAGAAGGCCATCAGGAGCGATCCCTCATGAATCCATGTTGATATGGAGTTAGACAGTTATTATCATTAAGATATTCTACAATAGCATCTCTAAGAAATCCTTCAAACAATTTACCCACAACAGACGTTAAGCTGACTGCTCTATAGTTCCCAGGGTCACTTTTAGACCCCTTTTTGAATATTGGTACCACATTTGCTTGTCGCCAGTCTAGTGGGACAGTCCCGGTCCATAAAGAGTGCTTGAATATAAGATACAGCGGCCTGTCTATCACATTACTTAATTCTTTTAGTACCCGGGGGTGTATGCCATCTGGGCCTGGTGACTTGTCTATTTTGATATTATTTAGGCGTTTCTGAGCTTCCTCCTGGGTTAGGTGGGTGATATTTAGCGGAGGGTTTACTTTATCACTCTGCATTTCCTCCGATAAATTGTTTTCTTTTGTGAAAACAGTGGAGAAGAAGCTATTGAGTAGGTTTGCTTTACCCTCATCGCCCTCTATGATTTTACCCAGGTTATTTTTCAATGGGCCAACTCCATCAGTTTTAATCCTTTTACTGTTTATATAGTTAAAGAACAGTTTGGGATTGGTTTTACTTTTCTTAGCAATTAGTCTCTCTGTCTCCTCTTTTGCTATTCTTATTTGTTTCTTACAGATTTTGTTTTTTTCCCTATAAGATATTAGCGCTTCCTCGCTGCCTTCTTGTTTAAGTTTACCGAAAGCCCTTTTTTAGTTTTTCATTGCCCTCTTGACGTCCTTATTTAGCCACATTGGCTTCCTCCTATTCCTAGCCCTTTTATTCCCATAAGGTATGGACCTTCTACAGTGACTATGTAGGACTGTTTTGAACATTTCCCATTTTCTATCCGTGCTCCTATTACTGAAGATACTATCCCAGTCTATAAGGTGAAGGGCATCTCTTAGCTGAAGTTCCGTGTTTTTGTGACTCCCTTGCTGGGCACCCTACTGAAGCACATGTGGAATTGTATAATGTTGGGGTCACTATTTCCCAGGTGCCCCCCGACCTGCACCTCAGTTATTCTGTCTGGCCTGTTAGTTAATATTAAGTCTAAAAGGGCCGTCCCTCTAGTTGGTTCCAGCACAAGTTGTGACAAATAATTGTCTTTGATAATTGACAGAAACCTGTTTCCTTTCTGAGATCTACAGCTTTCGGTTTCCCAGTCTATATCGGGGTAGTTGAAGTCCCCCATAATAATCACCTCGTTATTTTTTGCTACTTCGTCTATTTGTCTCATTAATAGACTTTCCGTGGCTTCTGCTATATTTGGTGGTTTATAACAGACTCCTATGATAATTTTATTATTGTTTTTTGCCCCATGTATCTCCACCCATAAGGACTCGACCTCCTCATTTCCCTCCCATACATCCTCCCGTATTGTAGGCTTTAGACACGTCTTTACATATAGACAGACTCCACCCCCTTTCCGACTTATTCGATCCCTTCTAAACAGACTGTAACCCTGTAAGTTAACTGCCCAGTCATAGCTTTCATCTAACCATGTCTCGGTTATTCCCACTATGTCATAGTTACCTGTAGATATTTCTGCTTCCAGTTCATCCATCTTGTTTGTCAGGCTCCTGGCATTTGCTAGCATGCAGTTTACATGATTTTGTTTTGTTCCAATCTTCTCCCTGTGGATTGTATTAGACATTTTCTTACCTCCCTTCCAAGTATCTTGTCTTGGACCTTCTTTGTCGCACTTCATATCTTTCATTAGTATGTTCTCTGGTTGCATGTTCGTGTCTGGCGTTTTTCTTCCCATCCCCTCTTCTTCTAGTTTAACGCCCTCCTGATGAGTGTTGCGAGTCTCCTGGCGAATGTGTGTTTCCCGGGTTTGTTGAGGTGTAGTCCGTCTAGTCCTCCATATAGTATAAAGCATCACATAGTGCTCCATATAATGTACAGCACAGCTCAGTCATCCATGTAGCATGATGCACAGACCATAGTCCTCCATATAGTATATGTCAACTACAGCGATGGTCAGTAAGGATCACCCCAGAGGCTGACTCACTCACAGGGGTGTCATCCTCACGGGTGCATGTCACCTGCGACAGTGCTCAGTAAGGATCAACCCAGAGGCTGACTCACTCACAGAGGTGTCATCCCCATTGGTGCATGTCACCTGCAGCGGTGCTCAGTAAGGATCACCCCAAAGGCTGACTCAATCACAGGGGTGTCATCCCCATGGGTGCATGTCACCTGAAGCAGTGCTCAGTAAGGATCACCCCAGAGGCTGACTCACCCACAGTGGTGTCATCCCCATGGGTGCATGTCACCTGCAGCGGTGCTCAGTAAGGATCACCCCAGAGGCTGACTCACTCACAGAGGTGTCATCCCCATGGGTGCATGTCACCTGCAGCGGTGCTCAGTAAGGATCAGCCCAGAGGCTGACTTACTCACAGGGGTGTCATCCCCATGGGTACATATCAACTGCAGCGGTGCTCAGTTAGGATCACCCCAGAGGCTGACTCACTCACAGAGGTGGCATCCCCATGGGTGCATGTCACCTGCAGCGGTGCTCAGTAAGGATCACCCCAGAGGCTGACTCACTCATAGAGGTGTCATCCCCATGGGTGCATGTCACCTGCAGTGGTGCTCAGTAAGGATCACCCCAGAGGCTGACTCACTCACAGGGGTGTCATCCCCATGGGTACATGTCAACTGCAGCGGTGCTCAGTTAGGATCACCCCAGAGGCAGACTCACTCAGAGCGGTGTCATCCCCATGGGTGCATGTCACCTGCAGCCCTGCTCAGTAAGGATCACCCCAGAGGATGACTCACTCACAGGAGTGTCATCCCCATTGGTGCATGTCTCCTGCGGCAGTGCTCAGTAAGAATCACTCCAGAGACTGACTCACTCACAGGGGTGTCATCCCCATGAGTGCATGTCACCTGCAGCACTGCTCAGTAAGGATCACCCCAGAGGCTGACTCACTCACAGTGGTGTCATCCTCACGGGTGCATGTCACCTGCGGCAGTGCTCAGTAAGGATCATCCCAGAGGCTGACTCACCCACGGAGGTGTCATTCCCATGGGTGCATGTCACCTGCAGCGGTGCTCAGTTAGGATCACCCCAGATGCTGACTCACTCACAGGGGTGTCATCCCCATTGGTGCATGTCACCTGCGGCAGTGCTCAGTTAGGATCACCCCAGATGCTGACTCACTCACAGGGGTGTCATCCCCATGGGTGCATTTCACCTGCAGCTGTGCTCAGTAAGGATCACCCCAGAGGATGACTCACTCACAGGGGTGTCATCCCCATGGGTGCATGTCACCTCCAGCAATGGTCAGTAAGGATCACCCCAGAGATTGACTCACTCACAGAGGTGTCATCCCCATGGGTGCATGTCACCTGCATCTGTGCTCAGTAAGGATCACCCCAGAGCCTGACTCACTCACAGAGGTGTCATGACCATGAGTGCATGTCACCTGCAGCAGTGTTCAGTAAGGATCACCCCAGAGGCTGACTCACCCAGAGAGGTGTCATACCAAAGGGTGCCTGTCACCTTCAGTGGTGCTCAGTAAGGATCATCCCAGAGGCTGGCTCACCCACAGGGGTGTCACCGCCATGGGTGCATGTCACCTACAGGAGTGCTCAGTAAGGATCAACCCAGAGGCTGACTCACTCACAGAGGTGTCATCCCCATGGGTGCATGTCACCTGAAGCAGTGCTCAGTAAGGATCACCCCAGAGGCTGACTCACCCACAGTGGTGTCATCCCCGTGGGTGCATGTCACCTGCAGCGGTGCTCAGTAAGGATCACCCCAGAGGCTGACTCACTCACAGAGGTGTCATCCCCATGGGTGCATGTCACCTGCAGCGGTGCTCAGTATGGATCACCCCAGAGGCTGACTCACTCACAGGGGTGTCATCCCCATGGCTACATATCAACTGCAGCGGTGCTCAGTTAGGATCACCCCAGAGGCTGACTCACTCACAGAGGTGTCATCCCCATGGGTGCATGTCACCTGCAGCGGTGCTCAGTAAGGATCACCCCAGAGGTTGACTCACTCAGAGAGGTGTCATCCCCATGGGTGCATGTCACCTGCAGCGGTGCTCAGTAAGGATCACCCCAGAGGCTGACTCACTCACAGAGGTGTCATCCCCATGGGTGAATGTCACCTGCAGCGCTGCTCCGTAAGGATAACACCAGAGGCTGACTCACTCACAGAGATGTCATCCCCATGGGTGCATGTCACCTGCAGCGGTGCTCAGTAAGGATAACACCAGAGGCTGACTCACTCACAGGCGTGTCATCCCCATGGGTACATATCAACTGCAGCGGTGCTCAGTTAGGATCACCCCAGAGGCTGACTCACTCACAGAGGTGGCATCCACATGGGTGCATGTCATCTGCAGCAGTGCTCAGTTAGGATCACCCCAGAGGCTGACTGACTCACAGAGGTGGCATCCTCATGGGTGCATGTCACCTGCAGCGGTGCTCAGTAAGGATCACCCCAGAGGCTGACTCACTAACAGAGGTGTCATCACCACGGGTGCATGTCACCTTCAGCGATGGTCAGTAAGGATCACCCCAGAGGCTGAATCACTCACAGAGGTGTCATCCCCATGGGTGCATGTCACCTGCAGCGGTGCTCCGTAAGGATCACCCCAGAGGCTGACTCACTCACAGGGGCGTCATCCCCATGGGTACATGTCAACTACTGCGGTGCTCAGTTAGGATCACGCCAGAGGCTGTCTCACTCACAGGGATGTCATCCCCATGGGTGCATGTCACCTGCAGCGGTGCTCAGTAAGGATCACCCCAGAGGCTGACTCAATCACTGGGGTGTCATCCCCATGGATGCATGTCACCTGAAGCAGTGCTCAGTAAGGATCACCCCAGAGGCTGACTCACTCACAGAGGTGTCATCCCCATGGGTGCATGTCACCTGCAGCGGTGCTCAGTAAGGATCACCCCAGAGGCTGACTCACTCACAGGGGTGTCATCCCCACGGGTGCATGTCACCTGCAGCGGTGCTCAGTAAGGAAGACCCCAGAGGCAGACTCACTCAGAGCGGTGTCATCGCCATGGTTGCATGTCACCTGCCGCAGTGCTCGGTAAGGATCACTCCAGAGGCTGACTCACTCACAGAGGTGGCATCCCCATGGGTGCATTTCACCTGCAGCTGTGCTCAGTAAGGATCACCCCAGAGGATGACTCACTCACAGGGGTGTCATCCCCATGGGTGCATGTCACCGGCAGCAATGGTCAGTAAGGATCACCCCAGAGATTGACTCAGTCACAGAGGTGTCATCCCCATGGGTGCATGTCACCTGCATCTGTGCTCAGTAAGGATCACCCCAGAGCCTGACTCACTCACAGAGGTATCATCCCCCATGGGTGCTTGTCATCTGCAGCAGTGGTCAGTTAGGATCACCCCAGAGGCTGACTCACCCACAGGGGTGTCACCCCCATGGGTGCATGTCACCTACAGCAGTGCTCAGTAAGGATCAACCCAGAGGCTGACTCACTCACAGGGGTGTCATCCCCATGGGTGCATATCACCTGCAGCAATGGTCAGTAAGGATCACCCCAGAGGCTGACTCAATCACAGGGGTGTCATCCCCATGGGTGCATGTCACCTGCAGCGGTGCTCAGTAAGGATCACCCCAGAGGCTGACTCACCCACAGTGGTGTCATCCCCATGGGTGCATGTCACCTGCAGCGGTGCTCAGTAAGGATCACCCCAGAGGCTGACTCACCCACAGTGGTGTCATCCCCATGGGTGCATGTCACCTGCAGCGGTGCTCAGTAAGGATCACACCAGAGGCTGACTCACTCACAGGGGTGTCATCCCCATGGGTACATATCAACTGCAGCGGTGCTCAGTTAGGATCACCCCAGAGGCAGACTCACTCAGAGCGGTGTCATCCCCATGGGTGCATGTCACCTGCAGCCCTGCTCAGTAAGGATCACCAAAGAGGATGACTCACTCACAGGGGTGTCATCCCCATTGGTGCATGTCTCCTGCGGCAGTGCTCAGTAAGGATCACTCCAGAGGCTGACTCACTCACAGAGGTGTCATCCCCATGGGTGCATGTCACCTGCAGCACTGCTCAGTAAGGATCACCCCAGAGGCTGACTCACTCACAGTGGTGTCATCCCCATTGGTGCATGTCACCTGCGGCAGTGCTCAGTAAGGATCACTCCAGAGGCTGACTCACTCACAGAGGTGTCATCCCCATGGGTGCATGTCACCTGCAGCGGTGCTCAGTAAGGATCACCCCAGAGGCTGACTCACTCACAGGGGTGTCATCCCCATGGGTGCATGTCACCTGCAGCGGTGCTAAGTAAGGATCACCCCAGAGGCTGACTCACACACAGGGGTGTCATCCCCATGGGTGCATGTCACCTGCAGCGGTGCTCAGTAAGGATCACCCCAGAGGCCGTCTCACCCACACAGGTGTCGTCCCCATGGGTGCATTTCACCTGCAGCTGTGCTCAGTAAGGATCACCCCAGAGGATGACTCACTCAAAGGGGTGTCATCCCCATGGGTGCATGTCACCTGCAGCAATGGTCAGTAAGGATCACCCCAGAGGCTGACTCACTCACAGGGGTGTCATCCCCATTGGTGCATGTCACCTGCAGCAGTGCTCAGTAAGGATCACCCCAGATGCTGAATCACTCACAGAGGTGTCATCCCCATGGGTGCATGTCACCTGCAGCGGTGCTCAGTAAGGATCACCCCAGAGGCTGACTCACTCACAGGGGCGTCATCCCCATGGGTACATGTCAACTACTGCGGTGCTCAGTTAGGATCACGCCAGAGGCTGTCTCACTCACAGGGATGTCATCCCCATGGGTGCATGTCACCTGCAGCGGTGCTCAGTAAGGATCACCCCAGAGGCTGACTCAATCACTGGGGTGTCATCCCCATGGATGCATGTCACCTGAAGCAGTGCTCAGTAAGGATCACCCCAGAGGCTGACTCACTCACAGAGGTGTCATCCCCATGGGTGCATGTCACCTGCAGCGGTGCTCAGTAAGGATCACCCCAGAGGCTGACTCACTCACAGGGGTGTCATCCCCACGGGTGCATGTCACCTGCAGCGGTGCTCAGTAAGGACCACCCCAGAGGCAGACTCACTCAGAGCGGTGTCATCGCCATGGTTGCATGTCACCTGCCGCAGTGCTCGGTAAGGATCACTCCAGAGGCTGACTCACTCACAGAGGTGGCATCCCCATGGGTGCATTTCACCTGCAGCTGTGCTCAGTAAGGATCACCCCAGAGGATGACTCACTCACAGGGGTGTCATCCCCATGGGTGCATGTCACCTGCAGCAATGGTCAGTAAGGATCACCCCAGAGATTGACTCAGTCACAAATGTGTCATCCCCATGGGTGCATGTCACCTGCATCTGTGCTCAGTAAGGATCACCCCAGAGCCTGACTCACTCACAGAGGTATCATCCCCCATGGGTGCTTGTCATCTGCAGCAGTGGTCAGTTAGGATCACCCCAGAGGCTGACTCACCCACAGGGGTGTCACCCCCATGGGTGCATGTCACCTACAGCAGTGCTCAGTAAGGATCAACCCAGAGGCTGACTCACTCACAGGGGTGTCATCCCCATGGGTGCATATCACCTGCAGCAATGGTCAGTAAGGATCACCCCAGAGGCTGACTCAATCACAGGGGTGTCATCCCCATGGGTGCATGTCACCTGCAGCGGTGCTCAGTAAGGATCACCCCAGAGGCTGACTCACCCACAGTGGTGTCATCCCCATGGGTGCATGTCACCTGCAGCGGTGCTCAGTAAGGATCACCCCAGAGGCTGACTCACCCACAGTGGTGTCATCCCCATGAGTGCATGTCACCTGCAGCGGTGCTCAGTAAGGATCACCCCAGAGGCTGACTCACTCACAGAGGTGTCATCCCCATGGGTGCATGTCACCTGCAGCGGTGCTCAGTAAGGATCACCCCAGAGGCTGACTCACTCACAGGGGTGTCATCCCCATGGGTACATATCAACTGCAGCGGTGCTCAGTTAGGATCACCCCAGAGGCAGACTCACTCAGAGCGGTGTCATCCCCATGGGTGCATGTCACCTGCAGCCCTGTTCAGTAAGGATCACCCCAGAGGATGACTCACTCACAGGGGTGTCATCCCCATTGGTGCATGTCTCCTGCGGCAGTGCTCAGTAAGGATCACTCCAGAGGCTGACTCACTCACAGAGGTGTCATCCCCATGGGTGCATGTCACCTGCAGCACTGCTCAGTAAGGATCACCCCAGAGGCTGACTCACTCACAGGGGTGTCATCCCCATTGGTGCATGTCACCTGCGGCAGTGCTCAGTAAGGATCACTCCAGAGGCTGACTCACTCACAGAGGTGTCATCCCCATGGGTGCATGTCACCTGCAGCGGTGCTCAGTAAGGATCACCCCAGAGGCTGACTCACTCACAGGGGTGTCATCCCCATGGGTGCATGTCACCTGCAGCGGTGCTAAGTAAGGATCACCCCAGAGGCTGACTCTCACACAGTGGTGTCATCCCCATGGGTGCATGTCACCTGCAGCGGTGCTCAGTAAGGATCACCCCAGAGGCCGTCTCACCCACACAGGTGTCGTCCCCATGGGTGCATTTCACCTGCAGCTGTGCTCAGTAAGGATCACCCCAGAGGATGACTCACTCACAGGGGTGTCATCCCCATGGGTGCATGTCACCTGCAGCAATGGTCAGTAAGGATCACCCCAGAGGCTGACTCACTCACAGGGGTGTCATCCCCATTGGTGCATGTCACCTGCAGCAGTGCTCAGTAAGGATCACCCCAGAGATTGACTCACTCACAGAGGTGTCATCCCCATGGGTGCATGTCACCTGCATCTGTGATCAGTAAGGATCACCCCAGAGGCTGACTCACTCACAGGGGTGTCATCCCCCATGGGTGCTTGTCATCTGCAGCAGTGCTCAGTAAGGATCACCCCAGAGGATGACTCACTCACAGGGGTGTCATCACCATTGGTGCATGTCACCTGCAGCGGTGCTCAGTAAGGATCACCCCAGAGGCTGACTCACTAACAGGGGTGTCATCCCCATGGGTACATATCAACTGCAGCGGTGCTCAGTTAGGATCACCCCAGAGGCTGACTCACTCACAGGGGTGTCATCCCCATGGGTACATGTCAACTGCAGCGGTGCTCAGTTAGGATCACCCCAGAGGCAGATTCAATCAGAGCGGTGTCATCCCCATGGGTGCATGTCACCTGCAGCAATGCTCAGTAAGGATCACCCCAGAGGATGACTCACTCTCAGGGGTGTCATCCCCATTGGTGCATGTCTCCTGCGGCAGTGCTCAGTAAGGATCACTCCAGAGGCTGACTCACTCACAGAGGTGTCATCCCCATGGGTGCATGTCACCTGCAGCGGTGCTCAGTAAGGATCACCCCAGAGGCTGACTCACTCACAGGGGTGTCATCCCCATGGGTGCATGTCACCTGCAGCGGTGCTCAGTAAGGATAACCACATAGGCTGACTCACACACAGGGGTGTCATCCCCATGGGTGCATGTCACCTGCAGCGGTGCTCAGTAAGGATCACCCCAGAGGCCGTCTCACCCACACAGGTGTCGTCCCCATGGGTGCATTTCACCTGCAGCTGTGCTCAGTAAGGATCACCTCAGAGGATGACTCACTCACAGGGGTGTCATCCCCATGGGTGCATGTCACCTACAGCAGTGCTCTGTAAGGATCACCCCAGAGATTGACTCACTCACAGAGGTGTCATCCTCATGGGTGCATGTCACCTGCAGCGGTGCTCAGTAAGGATCACCCCAGAGGCTGACTCACCCAGAGAGGTGTCATCCCCATGGGTGCATGTCACCTGCAGTGGTGCTCAGTAAGGATCACCCCAGAGGCTGGCTCACCCACAGGGGTGTCTAACCCATGGGTGCATGTCACCTACAGCAGTGCTCAGTAAGGATCACCCCAGAGGCTGACTCACTCACAGAGGTGTCATCCCCATGGGTGCATGTCAAATGCAGCGGTGCTCAGAAAGGATCACCCCAGAGGCTGACTCAATCACAGGGGTGTCATCCACATGCGTGCATGTCACCTGAAGCAGTGCTCAGTAAGGATCACCCCAGAGGCTGACTCACCCACAGTGGTGTCATCCCCATGGGTGCATGTCACCTGCAGCGGTGCTCAGTAAGGATCACCCCAGAGGCTGACTCACTCACAGGGGTGTCATCCCCATGGGTACATGTCAACTGCAGCGGTGCTCAGTTAGGATCACCCCAGAGGCAGATTCAATCAGAGCGGTGTCATCCCCATGGGTGCATGTCACCTGCAGCACTGCTCAGTAAGGATCACCCCAGAGGATGACTCACTCTCAGGGGTGTCATCCCCATTGGTGCATGTCTCCTGCGGCAGTGCTCAGTAAGGATCACCCCAGAGGCTGACTAACTCACAGGGGTGTCATCCCCATGGGTGCATGTCACCTGCAGCGGTGCTCAGTAAGGATAACCACATAGGCTGACTCACACACAGGGGTGTCATCCCCATGGGTGCATGTCACCTGCAGCGGTGCTCAGTAAGGATCACCCCAGAGGCCGTCTCACCCACACAGGTGTCGTCCCCATGGGTGCATTTCACCTGCAGCTGTGCTCAGTAAGGATCACCTCAGAGGATGACTCACTCACAGGGGTGTCATCCCCATGGGTGCATGTCACCTACAGCAGTGCTCTGTAAGGATCACCCCAGAGATTGACTCACTCACAGAGGTGTCATCCTCATGGGTGCATGTCACCTGCAGCGGTGCACAGTAAGGATCACCCCAGAGGCTGACTCACCCAGAGAGGTGTCATCCCCATGGGTGCATGTCACCTGCAGTGGTGCTCAGTAAGGATCACCCCAGAGGCTGGCTCACCCACAGGGGTGTCTCCCCCATGGGTGCATGTCACCTACAGCAGTGCTCAGTAAGGATCACCCCAGAGGCTGACTCACTCACAGAGGTGTCATCCCCATGGGTGCATGTCAAATGCAGCGGTGCTCAGAAAGGATCACCCCAGAGGCTGACTCAATCACAGGGGTGTCATCCCCATGCGTGCATGTCACCTGAAGCAGTGCTCAGTAAGGATCACCCCAGTGGCTGACTCACCCACAGTGGTGTCATCCCCATGGGTGCATGTCACCTGCAGCGGTGCTCAGTAAGGATCACCCCAGAGGCTGACTCACTCACAGAGATGTCATCCCCATGGGTGCATGTCACCTGCAGCGGTGCTCAGTTAGGATCACCCCAGAGGCTGACTCACTCACAGGAGTGTCATCCCCATGGGTGCATGTCACCTGCAGCATTGCTCAGTAAGGATCACCTCAGAGGCTGACTCACTCACAGAGGTGTCATCCCCATGGGTGCATGTCACCTGCAGCGGTGCTCAGTAAGGATCACCCCAGAGGCTGACTCACTCAAAGAGGTGTCATCCCCATGGGTGCATGTCACCTGCAGCGGTGCTCAGTAAGGATCACCCCAGAGGCTGACTCACTCACAGGGGTGTCATCCCCATGGGTACATGTCTACTGCAGCGGTGCTCAGTAAGGATCACCCCAGAGGCAGACTCAGTCAGAGCGGTGTCTTCCCCATGGGTGCATGTCACCTGCAGCAGTGCTCAGTAAGGATCACCCCAGAGGCTGACTCACTCACAGGGGTGTCATCCCCATGGGTGCATGTCACCTGCAGCAGTGCTCAGTAAGGATCACCCCAGAGGCTGTCTCACTCACAGAGGTGTCATCCCCATGGGTGCATGTCACCTGCTGCAGTGCTCAGGAAGGATCACCCCAGAGGCTTACTCACTCGCAGGGGTGTCATCCCCATAGGTGCATGTCACCTGCAGCGGTGCTTAGTAATGATCACCCCAGAGGCTGACTCGCTCACAGAGGTGTCATCCCCATGGGTACATGTCACCTGCAGCGGTGCTTAGTAAGGATCACCCCAGAGGCTGACTCACTCACAGGGGTGTCATCCCCACGGGTGCATGTCATCTTCAGCGATGGTCAGTAAGGATCACCCCAGAGGCTGACTCACCCACAGTGGTGTCATTCCCATGGGTGCATGTCACCTGCAGCGGTGCTCAGTTAGGATCACCCCAGAGGCTGACTCACCCACAGTGGTGTCATCCCCATGGGTGCATGTCACCTGCAGCAGTGCTCACTAAGGATCACCTCAGTGGCTGACTCACCCACACTGGTGTCATCCCCATGGGTGTATGTCACGTGCAGAAGTGCTCAATAAGGATCACCCCAGAGATTGTCTCACCCACAGGGGTGAAATCCCCATGGGTGCATGTCACCTGTAGCGATGCTTTGTAAGGATCACCCCAGAGGCTGACTCACACACAGGGGTGTCATCCCCATGGATGCATGTCACCTGCAGCGATGCTCAGTAAGGATCACCCCAGAAGCTGACTCACCCACAGAGGTGTCATCCCCACGGGTGCATTTCACCTTCAGCGATGGTCAGTAAGGATCACCCCAGAGGCTTACTCACCCACAGAGGTGTCATCCCAATAGGTTCATGTCACCTGCAGCAGTGCTCAGTAAGGATCACCCCAGATTCTGACTCACTCACAGAGGTGTTATCCCCATGGGTGCATGTCACCTGCAGCGGTGCTCAATAAGGATCACACCAGAGGCTGCCTCACCCACAGGGGTGTCATCCCCATGGGTGCATGTCACCTGCAGCAGTGCTCAGTAGGGATCACCCCAGAGTCTGACTCACCCACAGGAGTGTCATCCCAACGGGTGCATGTCACCTTCAGCGATGGTCAGTAATGATCACCCCAGACGCTGACTCACCCACAGAGGTGTCATCCCCACGGGTGCATGTCACCTTCAGCGATGGTCAGTAAGGATCAACCCAGAGGCTTACTCACCCACAGTGGTGTCATCCCCATGGGTGCATGTCACCTGCTGCGGTACTCAGTTAGGATCACCCCAGAGGCTGACTCACCCACAGTGTTGTCATTCCCATGGGTGCATGTCACCTGCAGCGGTGCTCAGTTAGGATCACCCCAAAGGCTGACTCACCCACAGGGGTGTTATCCCCACGGGTGCGTGTCACCTTCAGCGATGGTCAGTAAGGATAACTCCAGAGGCTGACTCACCCACAGTGGTGTCATCCCCATGGGTGCATGTCACCTGCTGCGGTGCTCAGTAAGGATCACCCCAGAAGCTGACTCACCCACAGGGGTGTCATCCCCAAGGGTGTATGTCACGTGCAGAAGTGCTCAGTAAGGATCACCCCAGAGTCTGACTCACCCACAGGGGTGTCATCCCCATGGATGCATGTCACCTGCAGCGATGCTCAGTAAGGATCACCCCAGAAGCTGACTCACCCACAGAGGTGTCATCCCCACGGGTGCATGTCACCTTCAGCGATGGTCAGTAAGGATCACCCCAGAGGCTTACTCACCCACAGAGGTGTCATCCCAATAGGTTCATGTCACCTGCAGCAGTGCTCAATAAGGATCACCCCAGAGGCTGCCTCACCCACAGGGGTGTCATCCCCATGGATGCATGTCACCTGCAGCGATGCTCAGTAAGGATCACCCCAGAAGCTGACTCACCCACAGAGGTGTCATCCCCACGGGTGCATGTCACCTTCAGCGATGGTCAGTAAGGATCACCCCAGAGGCTTACTCACCCACAGAGGTGTCATCCCAATAGGTTCATGTCACCTGCAGCAGTGCTCAATAAGGATAACCCCAGAGGCTGCCTCACCCACAGGGGTGTCATCCCCATGGGTGCATGTCACCTGCAGCAGTGCTCAGTAAGGATCACCCCAGAGGCTGCCTCACCCACAGGGGTGTCATCCCCATGGGTGCATGTCACCTGCAGCGGTGCTCAGTTAGGATCACCCCAAAGGCTGACTCACCCACAGGGGTGTCATCCCCACGGGTGCATGTCACCTTCAGTGATTGTCACTAAGGATCACCCCAGAGGCTTACTCACCCAAAGAGGTGTCATCCCCACGGGTACATGTCACCTGCAGCGGTGCTCAGTAATGATCACCCCAGAGGCTGACTCACCCACAGAGGTGTCATCCCCATGGGTGCATGTCACCTGCAGCGGTGCTCAGTAAGGATCACCCCAGAGGCTGACTCACTCACAGAGGTGTCATCCTCATGGGTGCATGTCTCCTGCAGCGGTGCTCAGTAAGCATCAGCCCAGAGGCTGACTCACCCACAGAGGTGTCATCCTCATGGATGCATGTCACCTTCAGTGATGGTCAGTAAGGATCACCCCGGAGGCTGACTCACCCACAGGGATGTCATCCCCATGGGTGCATTTCACCTGCAGCAGTGCTCAGTAAGGATCACCCCAGAGATTCACTCACCCACAGGGGTGTCATCGCCATGGGTGCAAGTCACCTGCAGCAGTTCTCAGCAAGGATCACCCCAGAGATTGTCTCAGCCACAGGGGTGAAATCCCCATGGGTGCATGTCACCTGCAGCGGTGCTCAGTAATGATCACCCCAGAGATTGACTCACCCACAGAGGTGTCATCCCCACGGGTGCATGTCACCTTCAGCGATGGTCAGTAAGGATCACCCCAGAGGCTTACTCACCCACAGAGGTGTCATCCCAATAGGTTCATGTCACCTGCAGCAGTGCTCAATAAGGATCACCCCAGAGGCTGCCTCACCCACAGGGGTGTCATCCCCATGGGTGCATGTCACCTGCAGCAGTGCTCAGTAAGGATCACCCCAGAGGCTGCCTCACCCACAGGGGTGTCATCCCCATGGGTGCATGTCACCTGCAGCGGTGCTCAGTTAGGATCACCCCAAAGGCTGACTCACCCACAGGGGTGTCATCCCCACGGGTGCATGTCACCTTCAGTGATTGTCACTAAGGATCACCCCAGAGGCTTACTCACCCAAAGAGGTGTCATCCCCACGGGTACATGTCACCTGCAGCGGTGCTCAGTAATGATCACCCCAGAGGCTGACTCACCCACAGAGGTGTCATCCCCATGGGTGCATGTCACCTGCAGCGGTGCTCAGTAAGGATCACCCCAGAGGCTGACTCACTCACAGAGGTGTCATCCTCATGGGTGCATGTCTCCTGCAGCGGTGCTCAGTAAGCATCAGCCCAGAGGCTGACTCACCCACAGAGGTGTCATCCTCATGGATGCATGTCACCTTCAGTGATGGTCAGTAAGGATCACCCCGGAGGCTGACTCACCCACAGGGATGTCATCCCCATGGGTGCATTTCACCTGCAGCAGTGCTCAGTAAGGATCACCCCAGAGATTCACTCACCCACAGGGGTGTCATCGCCATGGGTGCAAGTCACCTGCAGCAGTTCTCAGCAAGGATCACCCCAGAGATTGTCTCAGCCACAGAGGTGTCTTCCCCATGGGTGCATGTCACCTGCAGCAGTGCTCAGTAAGGATCACCCCAGAGGCTGACTCACCCACAGAGGTGTCATTCCCATGGATGCATGTCACCTGCAGCGATGCTCAGTAAGGATCACCCCAGAGGCTGACTCACTCACAGAGGTGTCATCCCCATGGGTGCATGTCACCTGCAGCGATGCTCAGTAAGGATCACCCCAGAGGCCGACTCACTCACAGGGGAGTCATCCCCACGGGTGCATGTCACCTGCAGCGGTGCTCAGTAAGGATCACCCCAGAGGCTGTCTCACCCACAGAGGTGTCATCCCCATGGGTGCATGTCACCTGCAGCGATGATCAGTAAGGATCACCCCAGAGGCTGACTCACCCACAGAGGTGTCATCCCCATGGGTGCATGTCACCTGCAGCTGTGCTCAGTAAGGATCACACCAGAGGCTGACTCACCCACAGGGGTGTCATCCCCACGGGTGCATGTCTCCTGCAGCGGTGCTCAGTAAGGATCACCCCAGAGGCTGACTCACCCACAGAGGTGTCATCCCCATGGGTGCATGTCACCTGCAGCGATGATCAGTAAGGATTACCCTAGACTGGGGTTGACCTTTTAGCCTAAGCCTCTAGTTTTGCAGCCCTAGGGCTGCAGAATGAAAATCTAACCGAAGCTCTCGGGCTGCAAAGGTTCTCTCTGTGCAGACATAGGGCTACACAATGCATCTCTATGGGAAATCTGTGTATGACCGATATTTCTCTTTCTTTTTCTTTGAACACAAATATTGAAACACCTGATTGTTTTGGGGGCAGGTCAGATGCAAGTTGAGGAGTTACTTCACCCCCTACAATTTTGGGGGGCTTAAAGGGGACTGGAATTTTTTTATTTTTTATTTTTTTTTTTACACTAATTATTTTTAGTAAACATTTCTGGGCTACAGTCACATTTTGGGGTCCATTTGAGAAGACACATTTTGGGGTGCAGCCACCTCAAGTACTAAATACTGCCTCCCACGTCACCACATCTGTATTTTTCATGCACTCCTGGTTTTGGTTTATAATAACTGATATAAAAAACTAAAGAATAAACTAACATGTGAACTCAGCCTTACAGTGATTTTTCCCTTATATCCTGTATTTTGTTGTATATTCTAGAGTGAACAGCATGTATTGTGGAAATAAATCTGCTATGGTGTATTCTTATAAATGAACAGTAGATGGCAGCGTAGTCTGCTCTCAGTGCATGGCATTGCTGGGGGAGGGGGGCTGTGTGTTTCTGTATTGAAGCTTCTCTCTCTGAGAAGACATTGAATGTTAATTAGCTGCTTGTATAGGGGGAGGTTTAAGATAAATCTGCTATAGTGTAGTTTTAAAAAGAAATAGTAGATGCAGTAGTAAATAGTAGTCTGCTTCACATCGCCCTCCCCAGGTCCGACATACATACAGCTTTGCATCGCCCTCCCCAGGTCCGACATACATACAGCTACGCATCGCCCTCCCCTGGTCCGACATATATACAGCTTCGCATCGCCCTCCCCGGGTCCGACATACATACATCTTCGCATCCCCTGCCCAGGTTCGACACAGCGCAGCATCTCCGTCCCCAGGTCCGACACACAGCGCAGCCTCTCCCTACCCAGGTCCAACACACAGCGCAGAATTTCCCTCCCCAGGTCCGACACAGCGCAGCATCTCCCTCCCCATGTCCGACACACAGCGTAGCATCTCCCTCCCCAGGTCCGACACACAGTGCAGCACCTCCCTCCCCAGGTCCGACACAGCGCAGCATCACCCTCCCCGGGTCCGACATACATACAGCTTTGCATTGCCCTCCCCGGGTCCGACATACATACATCTTCGCATCACCATCCCCAGGTCCGACATACAAACATCTTCACATCGCCCTCCCCGGGTCCGACATACATACAGCTTTGCATCGCCCTCCCCGGGTCCGACATACATACAGCTTCACATCGCCCTCCCCGGGTCCGACATACATACAGCTTTGCATCTCCGTCCCCAGGTCCGACACACAGCACAGCCTCTCCCTACCCAGGTCCAACACACAGCGCAGAATTTCCCTCCCCAGGTCCGACACAGCGCAGCATCTCCCTCCCCATGTCCGACACACAGCGCAGCACCTCCCTCCCCAGGTCCGACACAGCGCAGCATCGCCCTCCCCGGGTCCGACATACATACAGCTTTGCATTGCCCTCCCCGGGTCCGACATACATACAGCTTTGCATCACCATCCCCAGGTCCGACATACATACAGCTTCACATCGCCCTCCCCGGGTCCGACATATATACAGCTTCTTATCGCCCTCCCCGAGTCCGACATACATACATCTTCGCATCCCCTGCCCAGGTTCGACACACAGCGCAGCATCTCCGTCCCCAGGTCCGACACACAGCGCAGCCTCTCCCTACCCAGGTCCAACACACAGCGCAGAATTTCCCTCCCCAGGTCCGACACAGCGCAGCATCTCCCTCCCCATGTCCGACACACAGCGCAGCACCTCCCTCCCTAGGTCCGACACACAGCGCAGCGCCTCCCTCCACAGGTCCGACACAGATCAGCTTCGCCCTCCCCTGGTCCGACATACATACAGCTTTGAATTGCCCTCCCCGGGTCCGACATACATACAGCTTTGCATCACCATCCCCAGGTCCGACATACATACAGCTTCACATCGCCCTCCCCGGGTCAGACATACATACAGCTTCGCATCGCCCTCCCAGGGTCCGACATACATACAGCTTCGCATCGCCCTACCCAGGTCCGACATACATACAGTTTCACATCGCCCTCCCCGGGTCCGACATACATACAGCTTCGCTCGCCCTCCCCGGGTCCGACATACATACAGCTTCACATCGCCCTCCCCGGGTACGACATACATACAGCTTTGCATCGCCCTCTCATGGTCCGACATACATACAGCTTCATATCGCCCTCCCCGGGTCCGACATACATAATCTTTGCATCCCCCTCCCCAGGTCTGACACACAGCGCAGAATCTCCCTCCCCAGGTCCGACACACAGTGCAGCACCTCCCTCCCCAGGTCCGACACACAGCCCAGCACCTCCCTCCCCAGGTCCAACACACAGCGCAGCACTTCCCTCCCCAGGTCCGACACACAGTGCAGCACCTCCCTCCCCAGGTCCGACACACAGCGCAGCACCTCCCTCCCCAGGTCCGACACACAGTCCAGCACCTCCGTCCCCAGGTTCGACACACAGCGCAGCACCTCCCTCCCCAGGTCCGACACACCTCGCAGCACCTCCCTTCCCAGGTCCGACACACAGCGCAGCATCTCCTTCCCCAGGTCCGGAATACACACAGCGCAGCATCTCCCTCCCCAGGTCCGACATACATACATACAGCATCTCCCTCCCCAGGAAAGCCCTCTAGGTACATGCTAGTTATGTAATACAGCAGCACACAAAGTTAGTGAAAAAAAATGTAGTTTAATAGCCCATGTGGTGAAGTTTCGGTCCCATATCGTGGACCTTTAAGAAAGTACCAAGTGCAAGTGCAGAATATTTAAGGCAGCCAAATTATACAATTAATCAGCAGCAATTCTGAAAAAAATTGTAACAGTGCATATACAGTGTACAATAATAATGTGCATCAGGTGGAATATAGACAATCTATACATATACACAATTACTCAATAATGTGATAAGAATAATATATCCAGCTTCCAATAATGTGCAAAATTTATTGCCGGGAGTAGAATAAAATCTACATGAAATAACGCACAGACAGCGCAGCAACGCGTTTCTGACGCCAAGTGTTCAAATATTCATTCTCATGGAGTATATATATATATATATATATATATATATATATATATATATATCCTTTAAATATTGAATCAATATTATCAAAGGTTAACAATTATTGGTCATAAAATAGCCTTCAGCTAAACAATTGCTTTTGATAAATTTACATTAGAGTGTACATAGTGATTTGTATATATCTATCTGTATACAGGGGGCTGTATACACGGGGGTCTGTATATATACAATGTATATGCTTGCAAACACTGTATTAATAAAAGCCCTCAGTCTTGCTTCCTCACCCCCTGCAGCGTGATGAGGTCTCATGGTGCCGCAGTGACATCAGCAGCGTGCGCACGCCACAGCCCGAGGGCTCAGGGAGCTGATCTCCACGAACCCCGAAACTACCGGCGCACACCGACTTTCATCTGAAATAGCGTCTTAAAGACACTAATAAGAATAAGTACAGGGATAACCGCCCACCCCCACATGCCGGCGAAGACTCCGGTTTTGTTATGGAGTCTGGGGAAGGGAGGGGAAATTTAAAAAATATATCTATATTTATTTTTTTAAATCCTGAGCCTAGCTCCGCCCCCACGACCCACCACCCTAGGCACCGGACCTAGAGATATAGATAGATAGAGAGATAGATAGATAGATAGATAGATAGATAGATAGATAGATAGATAGATAGATAGATAGATAGAGAGATATAGAGAGAGATATATATAGATAGATAGATAGAGAGATATAGATAGATAGATAGAGAGATATATATAGATAGATAGAGAGATAGATAGATAGATAGATAGATAGAGAGATATAGATAGATAGAGAGATATATAGATAGATAGAGAGATATAGATAGATAGAGAGATATATAGATAGATAGAGAGATAGATAGATAGATAGATAGATAGATAGTTAGATAGATAGATAGAGAGATATATAGATAGATAGAGAGATAGATAGATAGAGAGATAGATAATAGATAGAGAGATATAGATAGATAGATAGAGAGATAGATAGATAGATAGATAGATAGATAGATAGATAGATAGATAGATAGATAGATAGAGAGATAGATAGATAGAGAGATAGATAGATGGATAGATAGATAGATAGAGAGATATATAGATAGATAGATAGATAGAGAGATATATAGATAGATAGATAGATAGAGAGATATATAGATAGAGAGATAGATAGATAGATAGATAGATAGAGAGATATATAGATAGATAGATAGAGAGATATATAGATAGATAGATAGATAGAGAGATATATAGATAGATAGAGAGATAGATAGATAGATAGATAGATAGATAGATAGAGAGAAATATAGATAGAGAGATATATAGATAGATAGATAGAGAGATATATAGATAGAGAGATAGATAGATAGATAGATAGAGAGATATATAGAGAGATAGATAGATAGATAGATAGATAGATAGATAGATAGATAGAGAGATATATGATAGATAGAGAGATATATAGATAGATAGAGAGATAGATAGATAGATAGATACATAGATAGATAGATAGAGAGATATATAGATAGATAGATAGAGAGATATATAGATAGATAGAGAGATATATAGATAGATAGATAGAGAGATATATAGAGAGATAGATAATAGATAGAGAGATATAGAGAGAGATATATATAGATAGAGAAATATGTGTTTTTTTTTTAAATCCCAAGCCTGGTTCCACCCCCTGTCTTAGATAATCCTCTTGGCTTCAATACGCACTATGCAGCTTTTTCTTTGATCCCCCCTGCGGTTTCTGGTGGCTCAGGGAAGAGGGCACCCCCAGCACCATGTTACATCAATGTGAAGATTCAATGGCATTTCCCTATCTCACTTTAACCTGGATTTCTCCAGAACCGTGGGTCCGATAAACAATCCAAGATATACGTTCTGTAGACTGGACCGTCAGCTTTCCAGGGATTCATCTCTTGAGTGAGAGGCATCTTGTACCGAGGAGCAGCACCCCGAGAGCCGTGATCCCCCTCTGACCAGGCGGTCCATGTCTACTAAATGAGGTTACCCACTTTCCAGTGCTGATATATCGGCTTGTGAAGGTCCATGATGGCCCAAACTTGCAGTGTGTACAGAGCTCAAGTAGACCTACAGAATGAATGGTGGCACTTGTTAATATCAAGAGTGGTTCCAGTACCAGACATGTCTAAATTTGGTACCGTTTGCTCCGGTTCCGAAGGTCCAATCAACAATCGGCGACAAACACATTGTAGCACTCGCTCTCCCCTTTCAAGCAGCTCCTCACATGTGTATGTGTAGCACCCTGAGGATTCGGCTGCTACAGGGGTATTGCACCTCAACCCAGAGGTGTGATATTCCACTCCCGGGTAAGGATGGAGTGTGGGACTGAGCTCGGTAGGCTGCATGCACTACACACATCCCATTTCCGAGGAGCAGACCGACGGTACTCCCACTTAGAAATGTGCAGGTACGACCGAGTCTGTTCCTGGCTGGAGTGGGAGGGGGGTGGTACATCCCAAGTAGTGTAGGGGCAGATAGGGGGAGCAGCCTGGGTAAAGATAGGAGCTCATTGGGTGCTGGTCACCTGAGCTCACACATAGAGGGTGTATATAAGGTGGGCACCAACTAAGAACAGGGTCAGTTGCAGAGAGGAAGTCAGCGAGCAGAGGAGAAGAGAGACCCAGAGTGAGAGAGGAGAGAGAGAGACCCAGAGAGGGGGAAACAGAAGAAAAGGACTCCAAGACCCCAAACTAAATCCCCGGGTGAAGAGTCGGCATCAGGGTACCGGAACCCAAGCTGGTGGGGGCAAAAACACTCCCCAGCCAGAGACCGGAGACCGTGGGCAGCGTTTGCCACGGTCACCCACCACATCCACCACGAAGGCATACCACGAGGAGGGTCAGGGAACCCAAGGCCAAGGGTCTCCCAACAGAAGGCCCGAGGGAGCTGGACCTGGGTGGATCAATAGTGGGGACGGCCAGAGAAAGGACAGAAGGAGAGCTCAGGGTCACGCTCCGGACTTATTTGGGAGTTGGCTGGATCCAGAACCTGGTGGACGCAGCACGGCTCGGGAGGTCACTCGAAGCTGGAGTGACCAGAACATCAGCAGTGAGTAAACATCCTAAACTGCATAACCCGACTCTGTCTCTGATTGCCGTCTACACTGCATCACCACAACTCCCATCCTCTGCACCTGATCCCCCTGAGGCTATACCCCACCCGTTGGGGGTTATATCACCAAAGCTGCACCTACACCACCAGCCTCAGCGGACCCTGCTGCAGCGGCGGCCACAGTGACCGCAACACAACGGGTGGCGTAGTCGACATTAAGAACTTAGTAACATCTGTAGGACTGCCACATACAACTGAGTTTGACACCCTGGGCACGGACCGGGTCACAGCCACTCGGAGACTACAACCCCCATCTGATCCGGCTCCGGATATTCCCATAAAGAATATGGCCCAGGGGGCGCGTCAACTTTGGCGTAGTCGGCAGGATTACGTGCCCGCAACACCCGGGTACTGCGTGCCTGAAGAAAAGTGCAAGTTTACCTCAAGAAGAAGTCTCCTGCCGGTTCCGGAGGGTCCCCGCCATCGGACCCCATCACCAGTCGATTCCCGCCGGTTGTCCGCCATTGACGGCGTTTTCCCGCCATCTGCAGAGTTTCCCGCCACTGGGAAGCGATTCCCGCCATTTCCTAAGGTTTCCCGCCTTGGAAGAGCGGACGCCATTATGGGCGTGCCAGAGGGTGGCGAGAGGCCACCTCCCATCGTGGGCCAGGACCGAAAATGGCGCCAAAAGTGGAAACCGCCCCCACCAACAGAGACTGTGATGCTAGAGGTGTCGGTCAGCGTGAAAGAACCGCCCCTGGAGCTGACAATCACCAAGTGGCCCCGGGACCGCCCTCGAAGTGGGAGGAGACGAAAGAAAAGAACGAAGATGGGTGCCGCCTGGAGCAGTCTGGAGCGAGCGCACCCGGAGGCAGGAAGCCTGGAGAAGAGTAGCAGAGAAGCTCACCCGGAGATGGCGAGAGAGCAGAGCAGCACCGGCCCGCTGGCCAGGAGCCTGCTGGAAGAAGAGCAGAGCAGCACCGACCCGTTGGTCAGGAGCCTGCTGGAAACCACGACCCCACTAGGCCTAGTGGAGGTCCTCGCACAGCTCCCCCGAGACCGGGAGTGTGCACAGACAGCTCTGGAGGGCCTCGCACGGAGGATGGCCCGGGTACAGCGAGAGACATTGGCGGAGTGGAGCCGAGAGATGGCCCAGCAAACCAAGACCCGGAGCACGCCAGCCAAGATGAGGAGACAGACCGCCTCTGAGGACGGCGCGGGAGGACCCAAGGCCGGAGACGGCGCCGAGAAGGGAGCCGAACACATGGAGGCAGGTAAAGGGGACGTCTATACCCCAAACCAGGACACCGCTTACCTGCCCCAGCTCCCCGTCGCAGAGCCCGAAAGTCCCCCTGCTGTGCCCGAAAACGCCATGTCACCGACGCAGACTAGGCCCCAACCGGAAGCCGCCGCCGCGACCCCTGTGACGCCATGCGCACCGACCCCGAGCGTGGCAAAACAGGAAGTAACACCAGCCTGGTCGCAGGGCCTAGAATTCCCGGGCGTCGCAGCACCAACAGCGCCCCCTACCTCCGCGGAGCCTCCGGCCTGGCCGCAAGGCCAGGTAGCCCAGGGCGCCGCCGTCCTAACGGTGCCCTTCACCTTCCAAGTGCCTCAGGCCTGGCCGCAAGGCCTGGGCAACCCGGGCGCCACCACCACCGCGCCCGCACCCGTAAAACCAAGGGTGCCGCGTCTGGGAGAGGACTTGTTTGCCCAGCACACGTGGCCGGACGGGCAGCCTTTCATCTGGCCCCAGAGATATTATGAACTGGAGCACCAGAGGAGAGTTGGGGCCATGTGTGCACCCCTGATTCCGGCTCCGAAGCCCGTGATAAGGATCTCGCCCCCGCTTGAAGAGACCCAATTCGAGTGGGACCCCACTGGAGAAGACCTAATGGGGTTCACTCAGGAAACCAGGGCAGCTGCAGCGGAGCGTGCTGAGTGTTGCCGACAGCAGCTCGAGGAGTTTGCGAGGGAGCGGAGAGAGAGGCGGGTCCGGGAACAACAGGCCCAAATAAGGAGCGCCGAGCAGAAGAGCCGAACCAGGAGGGACCCCCGTGCAGCGCACAGTCCCCGCACCACCGGGACTGTAATTAAGTTCAATATGCAGCATGGGTGGGGTTTCATCAGAGACCACAACACCCCCGGCGACGTCTTTGTCACGCGCAGAGATGTGGAGTCCCATCTGCCGGAGGGGCACAGAGGTCGTGACCTTTATATCGGGGACGAGGTCACCTTTACCCGGCACAAGTGTGCCAAAGGACCTTACGCCCTCCATGTGCATCGCCTGACAGAGGAGGAGCTGCGATGTGAGGAGGAAGAGCAAGAGGATCCGGACGGGTCTGAAGCTGAGATCCCCAAAGAAGGAGCAGGAGGAAGACGCTGTTGAGTACAGCGGAGCAGGTGCTGTAAATAGTTACCCGATCGGGGTATAAAGAAACTGTTACTGCAAATATAGTCCCCGTTGGGACCAGCTGATGTGAACTGTTCACCCGTTTACCCTTAATCCCACAGGCTGAGGACTGTGAGCAGCCATTCCCTTTCCCTCCTTACCTGGCCGAGGACTGAGAGCGGCCATACCCTTGTACATAGTTGCGCGTCCTAAAGCGCCCCCTACCGGTTTTATAGGAAAACCAGTTTTCTAGAAAGACTGTCGCACTGTACCCGGTCACACGTTGCACAGTGACCGGAGGAGGAGCCAGAGGCGACGAGAAAGTTTTATATATATAATGTTTTATATATTTTATATGTTTATGAAAAATTTTGTATGTTATGTGATGTTTTTGTCTTACAGCCCGAGGACGTGCTGTGATTTACCAGGGGGGAATGTAGCACCCTGAGGATTCGGCTGCTACAGGGGTATTGCACCTCAACCCAGAGGTGTGATATTCCACTCCCGGGTAAGGATGGAGTGTGGGACTGAGCTCGGTAGGCTGCATGCACTACACACATCCCATTTCCGAGGAGCAGACCGACGGTACTCCCACTTAGAAATGTGCAGGTACGACCGAGTCTGTTCCTGGCTGGAGTGGGAGGGGGGTGGTACATCCCAAGTAGTGTAGGGGCAGATAGGGGGAGCAGCCTGGGTAAAGATAGGAGCTCATTGGGTGCTGGTCACCTGAGCTCACACATAGAGGGTGTATATAAGGTGGGCACCAACTAAGAACAGGGTCAGTTGCAGAGAGGAAGTCAGCGAGCAGAGGAGAAGAGAGACCCAGAGTGAGAGAGGAGAGAGAGAGACCCAGAGAGGGGGAAACAGAAGAAAAGGACTCCAAGACCCCAAACTAAATCCCCGGGTGAAGAGTCGGCATCAGGGTACCGGAACCCAAGCTGGTGGGGGCAAAAACACTCCCCAGCCAGAGACCGGAGACCGTGGGCAGCGTTTGCCACGGTCACCCACCACATCCACCACGAAGGCATACCACGAGGAGGGTCAGGGAACCCAAGGCCAAGGGTCTCCCAACAGAAGGCCCGAGGGAGCTGGACCTGGGTGGATCAATAGTGGGGATGGCCAGAGAAAGGACAGAAGGAGAGCTCAGGGTCACGCTCCGGACTTATTTGGGAGTTGGCTGGATCCAGAACCTGGTGGACGCAGCACGGCTCGGGAGGTCACTCGAAGCTGGAGTGACCAGAACATCAGCAGTGAGTAAACATCCTAAACTGCATAACCCGACTCTGTCTCTGATTGCCGTCTACACTGCATCACCACAACTCCCATCCTCTGCACCTGATCCCCCTGAGGCTATACCCCACCCGTTGGGGGTTATATCACCAAAGCTGCACCTACACCACCAGCCTCAGCGGACCCTGCTGCAGCGGCGGCCACAGTGACCGCAACACAACGGGTGGCGTAGTCGACATTAAGAACTTAGTAACATCTGTAGGACTGCCACATACAACTGAGTTTGACACCCTGGGCACGGACCGGGTCACAGCCACTCGGAGACTACAACCCCCATCTGATCCGGCTCCGGATATTCCCATAAAGAATATGGCCCAGGGGGCGCGTCATATGCATGTCATTTCCCTGAGGGGCAGCACCCCAAGAAGCAAGGCACCCATACCTGGTTAATGCTAAGTGTGAGTCTGTGATAGTGAGTGCCGTATTTGGCACATTCTATCAAAGTCTCACACTAAAGATCTGCATCTGAAAATGCTCCTCTGACTTTGGGGGGCAGATCTCAGCAGCTAAGGGAGCAGACTGCAAACGGACAGAGATGTTTATAGATAATCCTCTTGGCTTCAATATGTGACTAGCGGAAAATACAAATTTCAAAAAGAACTTCGGCACTCCATACATGAATACATAAGAAATATTGCATCTAGACTGATGTCACTTTACAAAATGAAGGTTTTTTGTGCATAATTTGGCCAATTCATGTGTGCCCATCAACCATGACAAGGTAACCTTCATATGATGGGTAACTACGCTAAGCTACCACTGGATATGCCACTCTTCGGCTGTAAGCCTCTATGGACAATATGTCTCTGCTTGGGCTTTAAACCTACATTGTATGGGCTGGTAGAGAAAGTTAAAACCACCTGTGAATGAATAGAAGGAATTAGTGGGAGGGACGCATGGTCAGAAAAAAGGCTATCAAACTTCTAATAGTGTGAACACGTACCTGCTGCAATGTCCCAGGAGCGGGATCCCAAAAATGATTAATAGAAAAGAGAGGGGTCGCTCACTGGTCTATTCGGGTGCTCTGAAGAAAAAAGTAATCTAAACTGCAAAAAGAACTTCGGCACTAGCGGAAAATACAGGCCTGGATATATCCGTTAAATAATAGAATAAATATTATCAAATGTTAACCATTTTTGGTCATAACATAAGCTTCAGCTAAACAATTGATTTTGATAAATTTACATTAGAGTGTACATTGTGATTTATATCTATCTATCTGTATACAGGGGGGTCGGTTCTATACAGTACAGACCAAAAGTTTGGACACACCTTCTCGTTTAAAGATTTTTCTGTATTTTCATGACTTTGAAAATTGTACATTCACACTGAAGGCATCAAAACTATGAATTACCACATGTGGAATTATATACTTACCAAAAAAGTGTGAAACAACTGAAAATATGTCTTATATTCTAGGTTCTTCAAAGTAGCCACCTTTTGCTTTGATGACTGCTTTGCACACTCTTGGCATCAAAGCAAAAGGTGGCTACTTTGAAGAACCTAGAATATAAGACATATTTTCAGTTGTTTCACACTATTTTGGTAAGTATATAATTCCACATGTGGTAATTCATAGTTTTGATGCCTTCAGTGTGAATGTACAATTTTCAAAGTCATGAAAATACAGAAAAATCTTTAAATGAGAAGGTGTGTCCAAACTTTTGGCCTATACTGTACATATAATATATATATATATATATATATATATATATATATATATATATATATATATATATAGTGTATATGCTTGGAAACACTTTATTAACAAAAAACCCTCAAGCCCCTGTCTCACATAGCGAGATCGCGAGCGAGATCGCTGCTGAGTCACGGTTTTGGTGACGCAATAGCGACCTCACCAGCGATGTCGCTATGTGTGACACTTTGCAGCGATCAGGCCCCTGCTGTGAGGTCGCTGATCGCTGCGAAATGTCCTGGACCATCGCTGTGTGGGACCAGCGATCAGGCTGGTAACCATGATAAACAGCGCGTTACTAGGGGTACACGTGCACTTAGTAATCTGCTGTTTATCATGGTTACCACTCTGCTACGGTGAGCGGTAACCTCCCGCTCACCGTAGCAGAGTGGTAATCATGATAAACAGCGGGTTACTAGGTGCGCGTGTGCCCCTAGTAACCCGATGTTTATCATGGTTACCAGCCTGCTCCTGCTTCAGCAGGCTGGTAACCAGGAGCAGGACATCGTGGAAAGATTCTTTCCACGATGTCGCTGCTCCCCTGATCGCTGGTGACCCTGCCTGTTTGACAGCTCACATAGCGACCACATAGCGACGCAGCAACGATCCCTGACAGGTCGTATCGTTGTCGGGATCGCTGTAGCGTGGCTAAGTGTGACGGGGCCTTCAGTCTTGCATCCTCGCCCCCTGCTGAGCTGATAAGGCCTAATGGACGGGGTGGGGAGAGCCATTCTTTTTCAAAATGTCCAATCACAAGCCTTACTCCGCCTACTTGTGAAACAAATACAAACTGCCATACTTGAAACCATTGTGCCAGACTAGCTGAAAAGCTATTGCTTGCTTACCTTGAATATCACTTTTGCTATTTTCCTAATATTGCTTTTTTTTCAGAGATTGATATTGCCCTTTTGGACACTGCTTCCAGAAGATATATTGGTTTTCTTACACTTTTGGATACCAAACTTCAGTTTCAAGCACGAAGTCTGCTAAAGTAAGTTCAAATATTCATTACCACGGAGTATATATATCTTTTATGTAATGGAATAAATATTATCAAATGTTAAGAATTATTGGTCATAAAATAGCCTTCAGCTAAACAAATGATTTTGATAAATTAACATTAGAGTGTACATAGTGATTTTGGAGTAATTGTGTATATATATATATATATACTGTACCTCTGTATACAGGGGTACGCTCCTGGGGTCTGTATACAGGGGGTCTGGTCCAGGGTTTGTATACAGGAAGTCTGGAGGAGATTATATATATATATATATATATATATTATACTTGCAAACTTTTCATTTACAAAGAACCCTCAGACTTGCTTTCTCCTCACCCCTGCTGGGCTGTTAACGCCAAATGAAGGGGGTGAGGAGAATGTACAGTCACAAACTTTACCACCCCTACCCTGCCTACCTATGAAGCAAATACAAATTGGGACACTTGAAACCATTGTGCCAGACGAGCTGAAAAGCCAGTGATTACTTATCTTGGATGTCACTTTTGCCATTTTCCTAATATTGCTTTTTTCGCTTTTTTTCAGTTTCAAGCATGAATTCTGCTAAAGTGTAAGTTCAAATATCCCTTCTCATGGAGGCTATATCCAGGGCCGTATTTGGTATTCATGCTGTCTTAGGCACTTTAAGTGGGCACGCCCCCTGCAGCATCACCCTCCCCTCCCCAGGTTCTCCATATTGCTTCTCCCCCCTCCCCAGGTTCTCACTCTACACTCTGCACTGATGACAGCAGCGTGATGAGGTCTCATGGTGCCGCAGTGACATCAGCAGCGTGCGCACGCCACAGCCCGAGGGCTCAGGGAGCTGATCTCCACGAACCCCGAAACTACCGGCGCACACCGACTTTCATCTGAAATAGCGTCTTAAAGACACTAATAAGAATAAGTACAGGGATAACCGCCCACCCCCACATGCCGGCGAAGACTCCGGTTTTGTTATGGAGTCTGGGGAAGGGAGGGGAAATTTAAAAAATATATATATATTTATTTTTTTAAATCCTGAGCCTAGCTCCGCCCCCACGACCCACCACCCTAGGCACCGGACCTAGAGATATAGATAGATAGAGAGATATATATTTTCTTTAAATCCCAAATATGGCTCCACCCCCCACCCTAGGTACAGGACCCCTGGTGCCTAGCGGAAGATACAGGCCTGGATATATCCTTTAAATAATTGAATAAATATGATCAAATTTATCATTTTAAATTATCATTTTTGGTCATAAAATAAGCTTCAGCTAAACAATTGCTTTTGATACATTTTCATTAGAGTGTACATAGTGATTTTGGTGTAATTGTGTACTTTCATACTTCCATGAGTTGCTTTTCTTATGGATAAGCTTTGGACCATCAGAAATGGAGCATCTAGTAACTATTTTTTCTGCCTTTTTAACAGTCACAACCGAACTCCGAAGACTTGCCCATTATGCTTCAGGCCACAGAAAATCCTCTCTACCCATTTAAAGCAGACATGTATGAGACTGAGCAGTAAAGATGAGAGAGAAGCTACTCTGGAATCGGCCAAAAAGACTCTGGTCAACATTGCATCCAAGGGAACAGCTATCGATTATGAAGAGATCCTGTCTCTTGGATCCCTGGAGAATGTGGTCCCCTTCTTGGAAGAAAGAGGGTTTTTAATATTCAACAAACCGTCTACCTCTACACCACCTACACCTGGTGCTTCATCTGAGCAAACTGCTGAAACTGAGGCGCTAGAAGAGAACGTTGCAGGTGTACTGGTCCTAGAGGAGACAGAAGAAGAAATGGAGGTTACACCGGCACATGAAGAGCGTGAAGATGATGCAGAAAATGTACCCACCCTATTGGAGCCTGAAGAGCCTACAGAATACTGGCATGCTGATGATGAAGAAGAAGAAAGAAGACTGGAAGAAGAAGACAGTAGAGAAGAAGGTCACAGAGATGTTGAACTTACACTGTCACCTGAGGAAGGTCACAACTAGTGTTGAGCCACCCCCGTAGTGTTCGAGTTCGGTTCGGTTCGTCGAACACCCGTGTGTTCGCCGAACTGTTCGTCGAACTGTTCGTCGAACACCTTCGAACACCGTTAAAACCAATGGCAGGCAAACAAAAACACATAGAAACACATAGAAAACACCTTCAAAGGTGTCCAAAAGCTGACAAACTGCTCAGAAGACACAACTAACACATGGAAAAGTGACAAGTACATATAGTCATGCGAAAATAAAAGAGGTGGAGGAGTAAAAGGAGGGGGAGACACAGATATAGGCATGTCATGCCCTTCTAAAATCCAAAAAGTGAGAAGCCGACACGGCCAGTCCGCTCCTGCCCGTGCCACCTCCGTGTCGCCGGGTTTGTGCCAGAGCCGCGGTGAACCCTGATGGCCAGCCCCCCTCTCCCAATACTGGTGCCTGTCCGCTGGTGGGTCGAGCGAGCCCCCCTGTGGTGGAGGCAGCTCTAAGCTTTTTAATTTAAATTGTCTCTCTAATTTGAATGAATACACTTTAAATCCATTTACAAGGATCTATTGGAGGGCAAGTCTCATGCCAGCAGCCGCGTAATTCCAGCTCCAGTAGCGTCCACTAAAGCTGCTGCAGTTAAAAAGCTTTTATAAGGATCGAGCTCGGCTGCCGCAAGGCATCCTACTGCCAGTCCCAGCCCCTATGCCTTGGGGTGCCTCCTGATGCTCTTCACTGAGTATCCCATGGTCTAAACTACAGGTGGTGTAGCTTGCTTAACAGCCGGGATAATCCGCTGACTAGCAGACACTGCTACTAGGCACAAAGTATTTCCTGGGCTAGATGCAGTTAAAAATTTGTAATTAGATACTCTCGTTGGATGCTGAGAAAGCATTCCATAGAGTCTCCTGGCACGCCATATATGATTCTCTTAAAAAGCTTGGGGTAGGGGTCTAGGGGACCCTTTTATAGCCAAAATCACGGCCCTGTATCGCAATACGTCACCTAGGCTGAAGATAAATGGAACTGTAGCACCCTGAGGGCTCGGTTGCTACAGACGTATTGCACCTCACCCAGAGGTGTGATATCTCACTCTCAGGTAAGGATGGAGTGTGGATCAGGACCCGACACCTGCATGCATTACACCACATTGCCGTGGGGCAGGGCGACCAATATGCCCCTGAGATGGGCACGACAGTCCCTGTCCCTGGCTGGAGTGGGGGGAAGGAACACTGAGGAAGGGGAACCCTGTAGTGCAGGAGCAGGGAGGAAGCAGTTCCTGGGTGCATTGAGAAGGGAGTATAAAAGGTGGGCACCATCTTAGTTCAGTGCAGAGAAGTCTGAGCAGAAGTGGCAGGGAGCAGGGGCTCTGCATGAGCTCTGCTCCGGAGGCGGGCCTAGTAACAGAGGCCCAGGCCTGGAAGAGGGAGAAGGAAGGAAGAGGAGCGGAGAAGGCTCCAGGAACGAGGAATGAAGGGATCCCAGGGGTGCGGACGGGCGAGTCGCCACCGCACGCCCGAATCCACCTGCGTGGAGGGGTCAGGCCAAAGGGGGAGACCGGTCCCCGAACTAGTGGAGGCAGGAAATGACCCTCAGCTAGAAACCGGAGGCTCTGACATTTTATGTGGCGCAGCCCCTCGCTACACCCGCTAGGAAGGCACCACATAGGGTCAGGGAAACTGGCGCCAAGTTTACCAAGAGGAGGCCCGAGGCAGCCGGACAGAAGTGTTGGTAAGAAAGGCCAGACAAAGGACACACAAAGGGGGTCCTGTGAAGTGCTCCAAAGTTATCTGGGAGTTGTCTGAGCCCCTCACCTGGTGAGCACAGTACGACGTGGGCAGCCGTTACCTGCAGACGTGGTCTGGATAATAAGAACTGTGAGTAAAGGCCCTGGACTGCATCACTGACTCCGTGTCGTTACTGCTGCTGCCCTGCACCATCACCCCCATCCTCCGCATACACTGCCCTGAGGCTATACTCCTCCCGTGGGGAGTTATGCTACGCTCTGCTGCACCCACAACACCAGCCTCAGCGGTCTGCCCTGTAGCGGCGGTTCACTCTGACCGCAATCCACGGGTGGCGTAGTCGGACATTTAAACATCAAAACCACATAAATAGTTCCGCCACTGGTTTGACCGCCCTGAGCCACGGAACCGGGTCGCCGCCACGAAGACTACAACCACCAGCATCCACCAAAAAGGGTCCGGCTCCGGGTGTCCCAAGGCCCAGGGGGTGCGTCAGAACATTTTCATCACCTTTCACAATCACCAATGGGACAAGGCAGGGATGTCCTCTGTCCCCTCTCTTATACATCCTAGTGACGGAGCACCTGCTCTCATCAATTCGCCATAACCCCAATATTAGGTGGATTGAGGTGGGAGGCACCGAGTACAAGTGCTCTCTATTTGCTGATGATGTCCTAGTATATATCACTCAATCACATATATCCATCCATGCTGTTATGGCTGAAATAGATCACTTTGTTACATGGTAAAATTTTAAAATCAATGCAGCGAAGTCTGAGGCCCTCGATGTCTCCCTCCCCAAATCCATATAGGATTCCATCCAGTCCAACTTTCCCTTTGCCTGGCCCTCACAGGGTATCAAATACTTAGGAATTCCTATTCATAGAGACCTCTCCCATCTATGTTATCTTAATTTTGGGCCCTTTATTGAACAATTCCATACAGACCACGGTTGGCAAGTTAGAGCTGTAAGATTCACTACGTGAACCGCTGGTGTTTTGTGGAAAAGCACATGTACACCGCGTTCCAAATTATTATGCAAAAAGTGTTTAGGAGTGATAAGGGAAGAATTTGTTTGTTTGTCAGTTAAACTCATTGATGGTGATGTGTGTCAGGGCTCTTTATATCACTGTAAGCAATTGCAGACACCTGTGCTAATTAGTTTGGCAGGTGTGTCCAATGAAAGGCAAGACTACTTAAGAAGGCTCTCTCACATTATTAAGCAGCCTACATTTTCTGCCAAAATGGGAAAGAAAAAGGATGTGTCGGCTGCTGAGAAGCAACAAATTGTGGAGTGTTTAGGTCAAGGTATGACTACAATCAACATTGTGCGATGATCAGGATGAAGTGTCTTGGCAATCAAGAAGTATGTAGCTGATTCACAGTACACACGCGTGCGTGCTGATAAGGGCAAATTGAGGACTCTTTCCTACAGGCAATTACGTCAGGTTGAAAGAGCAGCGGCAAAAAAGCCTTGTCATAGCAGCAGACAAGTTTTTGAAGCTGCTTGTGCCTCCAACGTCCCCCGAACAACAAGATGCAGGGTCCTTCAGAGGTTTGCAGCTGTGCATACGCCATCCTGTCGACCTCCTCTATCCACTTCACACAAGCAGAAACGGCTCCAGTGGGCCAAACATTACATGAAGACTGATTTCAAAACTGTTTTGTTCACGGATGAGTGCCATGCAGCGCTCGATGGTCCAGATGGATGGAGTGGAGGATGGCTGGTTGATGGACACCCCATGCAAACACGGCTACAGCGCCAACAAGGAGGAGGTGGAGTAATGTTTTGGGCTGGAATCATGGGGAGAGAGATTGTCGGCCCCTTTAGGATCCCTGAAGGCGCTAAAGATGAACTCCATAATGGATGTGGATTTTCTCAAACAGCACTTCCTGCCATGGTTCAAGAAGAAGAACCGTGTATTTCACAGCAAGATCATTTTTCTGCATGATAATGCACCATCTCATGCTGCACATAAAACATCTGCATCTCTGGCTGATATGGGCATAAAAGGGGACAAACTTATGGTGTGACCCCCATGCTCCCCTGACCTCTACCCCATTCCGAACCTTTGGAGCATCATTAAAAGGAGTGTCTATGATGGCGGGAGGCAGTTCACATCTAAGCAACAGCTCTGGGAGGGTATTCTGCCCTCATGCAAAACAATTGAAGCAGAAACCATGCAAAACCTGACAAATTCAATGGACGAGAGAGTTCAGAAGCTCCTTTCGAACAAGGGGTCCTATGTGAAAATGTAACATCACCTAGAATAAAGTTTTGAGTTGAAAACTGTTTGATTTCAGTTTCTAACAACCTGCTAATGCTTATAATTTCAAAAATGACCATTTTTTTGGTCTTTATTAAAATGAAAAGGTTGATCGAAAAGTTTGGGGGATCTAAGAGTGTGGCAACCCAGTAGTCATGATTACTTCGAATTCTGACAATATGAGGGTCATGCTGCAGGTAGTGCAGCAAGAAGGCACTTATGTGTCTTGCGCATCTCGGAGCCCCAAAATTATTTTCCGGGCTAGATGCAGCTAAAAATTATTTTTAATTTTAAATCTGGTGGAGCTTATTATAGATGGCCTAATAGGATCCGTGCTGCACACTGCTACAAAGCCCAAATTATTTTCCAGTCAAGATACAGATAAACATGATTAGTAATTTGAAAGCTTAAAACGTTTGGTAGGGTGATTTTAACCAATCATCAAGCTTTTACTCTCCCCAGGATGACACAGGGGTAGAAAAGTCGTTTCGGATCCATGATTTGTTCATCTTTATGAACGTGAGTCTGTCTACATTATCAGTGGAGAGCCGCGTGCGCTTATCTGTCAGCACACCACCAGCAGCGCTGAACACACGTTCAGACAGAACGCTGGCTGCGGGGCATGACAAGATCTCCAAGGCGTAAGTGGCTAGCTCCGGCCATTTATCCAGATTGGAAGCCCAAAAAGAGCAAGGGTCCAGTGACACAGTCGTGGCTTCAATGTTTACTTGGAGATACTCCTGTACCATCGTCTCTAGGCGTTGACTATGTGTCAGACTTCTTGTCTCCTGTGGCCTTGCAAAGGATGGGCTAAAAAAGTGGTGAAATGATTCCGCAAAATTGATGTTACCAGCAGATACTGTGGTTCTGTTACGGTTTGAGTGCTGAACACTTGACGGTCCGACGGTTGGCAAGTTGGAACTGTGAGATTCACTACGTGCACCACTGGTATTTTGTGGAAAAGCACATGTAAGATTCTGCAGCAGTCTCTGCTGATACTCCTGCATGCGTGCATCCCTTTCTATGGCAGGAATAATTTCTGCAAATTTACTTTTGTACCGGGGATCTAACAGTGTGGCAACCCAGTAGTCAGGATTATTTCTAATTCTCACAATTCGAGGGTCATGTTGCAGGTAGTGCAGCAAGAAGGCACTCATGTGTGTTGCGCATCCAGGAGCACCAAGTCCCTGTTGTGTTGGTGGCGAGGTAACAATCATGCTTCCTTCCTCTGTCCTCTCCCCCCAACCTCGCACAACAGAAATGTGATCAAGGTCTCCCTCATCTGATGAGTCTTCCATCAGTTCGTCCTCCACTTCTTCCTGGGCTCCTGCACCTTCCTCACTAGTTTGGCTGCTACCATGCGCCCTGGTAAAACCATCTCCCCCACCCTCACATGCCTGCCGCCTTGGTGCTGCCGACCTTCTGGACCTTGCAGATGTTAGCCCTTCCGCATACAACTCCTCCTCCTCTACTTCCTCCACCTCCTCTTGTGCCACCACCTGACTCCGAATTCTGTTTAACATGTGCTCCAGCATGTAAATCACCGGAATAGTCATGCTGATAATGGCATCGTCAGCACTAAACATCTTCGTCGCCATTTCAAAACTGTGCAGAAGGGTGCATAGGTCCCTGATCTGAGACCACTCCTCCAGCGTGATTTGCTCCACCTCTGGATCTCGTTGGCCCAGGCTATACGTCAGAACGTATTGCACCAGGGCTTGTCGGTGCTGCCACAGTCGCTGCAACATGTGCAGAGTTGAATTCCACCGGGTAGGCACATCGCATTTTAGCCGGTGAAGTGGCAGGCCCAACGACTTCTGTAGAGATGTAAGTCGCTGAGCTGCGGGATGCGAACGGCGGAAGTGAGCACACAGCGACCGTGCCCTCTGCAGAAGGCCATCTAGTCTGGGATAGTGGGCTAAAAATTGCTGGACAACCAGGTTCAACACGTGAGCCATACAAGGCACGTGTGTGACATTGCCCCGGCGAAGGGCCGCACCCAGGTTTGCAGCATTGTCGCACACGGCCTTCCCTGGTTTCAGGTCCAGTGGAGACAACCATTCATGAAATTGGTTCTCCAGAGCTGACCACATCTCCTCAGCTGTGTGACTCACATTTCCCAGACATTTCAATGTAAAAACTGCCTGATGACGTTGAGCCCTACTGCCAGCATAGTAAGGAGGTGTGCAGGATCCCTTCTGCGCAGTTAGAAAGCTTGTGGCATGACCAGACAGGCTTTGGGTGCAGGTGGAAGACCGAGAGGAGGTTGAGGAGGCAGAAGCAGTGGAGGAACTTTGACATAAAGAGGATTGACGCACAACTCGTGGGGACGGCAAGACTTGGACAGCAGCCCCTTGTCCTGCTGTCACCATAGTTACCCAGTGCCCAGTCAGCGACATGTAACGCCCCTGTCCATGCCTACTCGTCCAAGTGTCTGTGGTGAAATGCACCCTGTCACACACAGAGTTTCTCAAAGAAGCAGTGATGTTGTGTGCGACATGCTGGTGGAGCGCAGGCACACCTTTCTTTGAGAAGTAGTGCCGACTGGGCATCTGGTACTGGGGCACTGCGACGGACATAAGGTCTCGAAAATCCTCTGTGTCCACCAGGCGGAAAGGCAGCATTTCTGTAGCCAAGAGCTTGCAGATGGTGAAATTCAACCTCTTAGCTTTCTCATGGCTAGGAGGAAATGGTCTTTTACTTGTCCACATCTGAGGGACCGAGGGCTGGCTATTGTGCTTAGACGGGGTTGATAAGGGTGTCCCCGGCAAACTGCCGGTCTGTGAGGAAGATGCAGGCGGACATGTTAGGTTGCCTTCATCCAAAGGTGGTGCTATCGATGTCGGACAGCGCTCAACACCAGCTGGTGTTACCACCTCCAAAGAAAATGATGACCTGCCAATCACGCTGGCTGTTGCGGGTAAAGAGGTGGCAGGTCTGCGCCCCAAAACATGTGTGACTGCTGTCCCCCCAGTCACAGAGGATGAAGAGGCCGCGGATGCACAAGATATGGCAGACGGTGGTTGGCCCGGCCGGCTAGGCCGCATTGTAGCACACTGAGCTTCCCACTGCAACTTATGCTTCATGTCCATGTGCCGGTTCATGCATGAAGTACTCAAACTATGTATTTTTTGGCCTCTACTTAGCTTTTGCTGACAAATGTTACAGATAACACGAGTTGGGTCATCTTTATCGATCTGAAAAAATGCCCAGGCTATGCAAGGCTTAGCACCCATGCGACCTGAAGAGCCACCACGACTTGTGGTGAGAGGCAGAGTTGTGTTTGAGGATGCAGTTGTTGACGTGCTTCCAGTACTACGTCTCTGTCCAGGAAGGCGCAACCTGACCTCGTCGTCACTAGCATCTTCCTCCACCTCCTCTGCTGACCTCATCTCTTGGCTGACTGTGGGTTGACAGTAAGTGGGATCTCCGACCTCATCATCATCACCCTGTGCGTTATCACACCCGTCGTCCTCAGAGCCAACCTGTTCCTGCCCTGACAAAAAACTAAAGTTGTCGCTCCAATCAGGTATTTGAGTCTTATCATCGTCTTCCTCATTGTCTCCACCAACAGGAGTTACAGTTTGGGAATGAGGGTCTACATTATGGTCAGAACCTTCTGCGTCTGGTCCTGGATCCGACTCATAAAGATTCTGGGCATCAGTGCAGATCATTTCCTCGTCTGGATTCACAGAAGCGCTGGAGTTGACCTCTGATTCCCAGGCTATAGTATGAGTAAACAGCTCTGCAGACTCAACCATCTGTGCTACCTCATACTCAGACGGGCAGCTGGAGATTTGGGAGCTGTGAGGAAGCAAGTGCGATTTGGGTGACACCTTTGAGGACTGGAGTATTTGTGATGTTGAAGTTGATGTGGAGGAGAGCCCACTTAAAGGAGCACTTGATATCCGTTGAAGCACCTGCTGTTTTTGTGCCTCATCTGGAATTTGTAGCGATTGGCGTGGCCGTAAGAAAGGGATCTTATCACATTGTCCGCTAAAAGAAGTAGACATTTTAGTTTGGCTGGAAGATGGTCTTTCTTCTGCAGATGTTACTGTTGCTTTAACACCTACCCCACGGACACAACCTTTTTTCCCCTTCCCAACACGCCTATTCCCCTTTCCACCAGCAGCAGGCCTTTTTCCACTCATTTTGGTGGTTAACTAATTCACAACTCTGGAGTTGTTTGCACAAAAAAACAATGGATGGTAACCGAGCAGAGCTGAGTGGCCAAACTGTGGTATTAGGCCAAAACTATTGGCTGGGTTAGATGCAGAAAAAAATTATTTTGAATTTGCAACCTGATGGAGGTCAGTATAGATGGACTAATAGAGAAAGTCCGACACACTACTAGAAGGCCAAATATTTTTTCAGAGGTAGATGCAGGAAAAAATATATTCAGTTTGCAACCTGATGGAGGTCAGTATAGATGGACTAATACAACAAGTCCCGCACACAGCTAGAAGCCCAAATATTTTTTCAGAGGTACTGTAGATGCAGATAAAAATTATTTTTAATTTGCAACCTGATGGAGGTCAGTATAGATGGACTAATAGAGAAAGTCCGACACACTACTAGAAGGCGAAATATTTTTTCAGAGGTAGATGCAGAAAAAAATATATTCAGTTTGCAACCTGATGGAGGTCAGTATAGATGGACTAATACAACAAGTCCCACACACAGCTAGAAGCCCAAATATTTTTTCAGAGGTACTGTAGATGCAGATAAAAATTATTTTTAATTTGCAACCTGATGGAGGTCAGTATAGATGGACTAATAGAGAAAGTCCGACACACTACTAGAAGGCCAAATATTTTTTCAGAGGTAGATGCAGAAAAAAATATATTCAGTTTGCAACCTGATGGAGGTCAGTATAGATGGACTAATACAACAAGTCCCACACACAGCTAGAAGCCCAAATATTTTTTCAGAGGTACTGTAGATGCAGATAAAAATTAGTTTTAATTTGCAACCTGATGGAGGTCAGTATAGATGGACTAATAGAGAAAGTCCGACACACTACTAGAAGGCCAAATATTTTTTCAGAGGTAGATGCAGGAAAAAATATATTCAGTTTGCAACCTGATGGAGGTCAGTATAGATGGACTAATACAACAAGTCCCGCACACAGCTAGAAGCCCAAATATTTTTTCAGAGGTACTGTAGATGCAGATAAAAATTATTTTTAATTTGCAACCTGATGGAGGTCAGTATAGATGGACTAATAGAGAAAGTCCGACACACTACTAGAAGGCGAAATATTTTTTCAGAGGTAGATGCAGAAAAAAATATATTCAGTTTGCAACCTGATGGAGGTCAGTATAGATGGACTAATACAACAAGTCCCACACACAGCTAGAAGCCCAAATATTTTTTCAGAGGTACTGTAGATGCAGATAAAAATTATTTTTAATTTGCAACCTGATGGAGGTCAGTATAGATGGACTAATAGAGAAAGTCCGACACACTACTAGAAGGCCAAATATTTTTTCAGAGGTAGATGCAGAAAAAAATATATTCAGTTTGCAACCTGATGGAGGTCAGTATAGATGGACTAATACAACAAGTCCCACACACAGCTAGAAGCCCAAATATTTTTTCAGAGGTACTGTAGATGCAGATAAAAATTAGTTTTAATTTGCAACCTGATGGAGGTCAGTATAGATGGACTAATAGAGAAAGTCCGACACACTACTAGAAGGCCAAATATTTTTTCAGAGGTACTGTAGATGCAGATAAAAATTAGTTTTAATTTGCAACCTGATGGAGGTCAGTATAGATGGACTAATAGAGAAAGTCCGACACACTACTAGAAGGCCAAATATTTTTTCAGAGGTAGATGCAGAAAAAAATATATTCAGTTTGCAACCTGATGGAGGTCAGTATAGATGGACTAATACAACAAGTCCCACACACAGCTAGAAGCCCAAATATTTTTTCAGAGGTACTGTAGATGCAGATAAAAATTAGTTTTAATTTGCAACCTGATGGAGGTCAGTATAGATGGACTAATAGAGAAAGTCCGACACACTACTAGAAGGCCAAATATTTTTTCAGAGCTAGATGCAGAAAAAAATTATATTCAGTTTGCAACCTGATGGCGGTCAGTATAGATGGATTAATAGAACAAGACCCACACACAGCTAGAAGCCCAATATTTTTTCAGAGGTAGATGCAGAAAAAAATATATTCAGTTTGCAACCTGATGGAGGTCAGTATAGATGGACTAATAGAACAAGTCCCACACACTGCTAGAAGCCCAAATATTTTTTCAGAGGTACTGTAGATGCAGATAAAAATTAGTTTTAATTTGCAACCTGATGGAGGTCAGTATAGATGGACTAATAGAATGACGCTATGCCCAAAAGATTTTACTTCACTAGGTGCAGTAAAAAAATTGGTATTCTATACACAGGTGGTATATCTTGCAACACAGATAGGCTACTCCACTGACTAACACACTCTGCAATAGGCCAAAAAGGATTAGCTTTGCTAGATTCAGCCAAATGCTGTGAAAAAAACTTGCACAGCACTGGCACAGACCTGCCTGGCAAAAACTGATAGGAACTCATGTAACCTAGTCCTGAAAAGGACTGCAATTACAATTAGTCTTTACTCCCACAACCGATCTATTTAAGAGCACAGACCTCCCTGATAAAAGTCGTAGGAAATGCTGTAACCTAGTCCTTAAAAGGACTGCAATCACAACTATTCCCTACTCCCAAGCTATCTGTATATTTGTGCGAAAATTGGCTTGAAATTAACAAGGTATAGCGCACACAGCAACAGCGGTGCCGTCTAACACGCAGCTGCAGCAGTGAGAAAATGGTGGCGACGGGGAAAATGGCTTGGTCTTATAGGGCAAGGACATGTGACATACACTGCCAATGACACATGCCCTTGCTTGTGTGAAAAAAAGCACTTCACTCCGTGTGTGCGCTGCTGATAGGCTGACAGATTGCACCACCCCACTGTAAATGCGGGAAAGAGAAAAAAAAATGGAGATCTTCATTGTTCCTGCAGAGATCCATCCCCTGCCCCTCCCCCCACCCCGCTGTACACTCAAACTGCGTATTAACATTAATTTTCATCATTACTGAGAAAAAATCCAGTTATGATTTTGGTGCACGAACAGTTATCGAACATAACCTCGAACAGCCGAATTTTTCTCAAATTGTTCGTGTTTGCCGAACGGCTCGAACACCGCCCAAAACAGCTCGAATTTGAGATTGGCGAACAGCTCGAGTAGAACAACGCTCATCTCTAGTCACAACGAAGAAAATGTGGAGGAAGCGGGTTTCGATCAAACCACACAGAGGTCAGTATGTATACATGGCCTATATCCTCTTAGCACTGCTAAACTCTTTTTCTGACATAAAATGTGCACCCTTCTGTATGTCCTTGTATACCCTGGCTTTCCCTCCCCCATCCTCCTTCTCCCCCATTCTCCTTCAACTGTTACCTATGAAACCTCTGGCCTTAAGGAGGCCATATGCCTCTTTGTTTATCAAGCAAAATCAAAATGGGAGGAAGTCCAGCAATGGTCAGATGGAAGGAGGAGAAATGTTGGATATTTTTTATTTTTCATCTCCTCTTTCCATCTGACCATTGCTGGCCTTCCTCCTATATTGATATTGCTTGTTAAGCCTGGGTGTAGGCCCAAGATCTCTGTCCGTCCACCGCACCTACTCCTCTTGGACCTTGTGCACCTTGTCTACTAACTGGTGAGCTGATCCACCCATTTTATTTGACTCTTATGTTTATACATGAAACACTATGTAATTAATCTACAAGCTGACATCATTTTGCTTATGTCTTTATATTGCAAGCCTGACTGTGGCTGATGGTCGATCATACAGGTTTGCTAGTTCGCTATATGTTATGTTCTGTGACAAAAAGTAGTAAAGGGAGAATTGGTTAAAAAATGTCTAATGCCTGAGCTGTTTCTTTATTTCTCACCAATTACAGAGCCTTGCAGACAAAATGGACAGCAGATACAAGAAAGAAGATGCTGGCAGCTGGACTCTACAAACGCCACTCTCTGCAGGACCCACTGCTGGTGGGCTTCGCCAACTATTTACTGCACACCTTGGGGGTGAGACACTTCAGACAGGAAGTTGAGGATGTCGCCAGGTTCCTCTTTTACATGAACCCCAAGGTTGCCAATCTGGACTTTGTAAAAGATGTAGAAAAAGTCAACTCCTTCTTTACAAAGCTGAATCTGGCAAATCAGACCATTTTCAACTACCTAAAACACGTGCGTAGGTTCATGACTTACAATGTGAGAGCCTCCAACCTCTTTGAAAAAAAACGCGCACTGTTTAGGTCATGTGAGTTTTTTATGACCGTGACCGAGGACATACAAAAGAGGTTGTCAAAGGGAATATCAAGAGAAGTTGTCAGCAAAAGGTGGGTTATTAGCTAATATTTATATTGAAGTAATAGGAAATTATGGATAATGTAAAATCTAAATGTATATATCTTCTCCTCCATATAATTTCCCTCAACCTTAAAACACTGCTTGGTAATTACCAAGAAATACAATATTGACACCTGCAGCCGGGCAATGCAATTACCAATTGTCAATTAGCAATCTGACACTTATTTGGAGGTCTGTATTAGGTATAATGCATATTAGTGTCTGCTCATGATATATTTATATTACTCCCTTATATAGCGCCATTAATTCCACAGCACTTTACAGACATCATCATCACTGTCCCCATTGAGGCTCACAATCTAAATTCCCTATCAGTCTGTGGAGTGTGGGAGGAAACTGGAGGAAACCCAAGCAAACACGGGGAGAACATACAAACTCCTTGCAGAAGTTGTCCTTGGTGGGATTTAAACCCAGGTCCCCAGCGCTGCAAGGCTGCAGTGCTAACCACTGAGCCACCGTATATAGTGCTAACCACTGAGCCATATATGTGTTAATGCTACCATAGGTGGCCCTGTGGTTTGTGCAGCTTGACTCTTGGTGGTGTTTATTTAGTGTATGTGTATCTTATACCATGTGATTATGTTAAAGAGTTCAAGTGGTTAATTATAACTCCCCTTATTTGATGCATACACTCTGCATAATTGCTTGATTGTTTCTGGGGCATTGACACTTTATTGTATCCCCCTGAACACTCAGCAGTTTGGGGTATTTCCCATATACCACTTACCTTGGCAGTTAATTCCCTGAATCTACTGTATTTGGGCCGTCCTTCCGTGTATATTATTTCCTCCCATGTTTTGCTCTCTCCCATTACACCATATTGATCATGAATGTTTTGAATTGATTTTAATGCTTTGCTTTGTTTCTATTTGTAACATAATAATCTCTGATTTCCCTTCATTGTGTTGTGTGCTCTCTATTATACTATGCAGCCTTTCCTCTCCTTTTGTAATTCATTGTTTGAATAGTGAGTCGCACCCCTTGTTTTTGGTCCCCTTCATTACCTTATTACATTTTTTTGTTACACTTTTTTCTTCTTAGGAGATCTCATAACCCTCATACACTTAGTATTGAAGTAGATATTTTTTATATATTTGTACTGTGTGGCTTGTATATACTGTAATATTCTATTATTAATTTTATGTGTAGGTACAAATTACACCTCAGGAGTGCCGGAAGATCCTGGATGTGGCAAAGCAATCGTTTTTAAAGTGTCTTCAAGCTGCCAAAGATGGATGTCTGCGTCAAAGCAGCCAGCTGGAAGTGATTTACTATCTACAGGCCCTGGAGGTCCTGAGGCATCTGCAGAGACCTGGGGTCGTACAGAACATGACTGTAAGTGCCTCTCTTCTCTTTATTCACTACTCATACTCATTTTTAGTTTACTCTTCTTTATGTCTAACCTTTGGTCTCTTCATCCTTAGGTGTCTGAGTGGAAGGAGAGGATTAGCCACACGTATGATGGGGAAGACCTCGTTGTTATCGGTGTAAAGTTACACAAGACCGCTACACAGCAAGTGGCCACATTCGTGCTGACTAAGGAAGAAGAAATGGTGAGATTTACTTATTCTCCTTATTAATCTGATTTAATACATGATGACACATTTCTATTTTACTATAACTATTATTTCCTTTTGTTTTATTTCTAGTGGTTCAGAGTCTACTATGAAAGAGTCAGACCAAAGCTTGTGAGGAAGAAATAAAAAGCACATTATCATTCTTCAATAGTTAATGTAGTGCTATGTATTTTTTTTCTGTATTCCTTTCTAGGTAGGATGGCAGTGGTAAAAACTGTTCTGGGCTAATATGATAGATCCCCTATTAATCACTGATCAGTTGAGCACCAATCAGATGGGCAGCACCCAAAATATGCAATGAATGGCGCTCAGAAGTAGTGATGGGCGAACCCCTGACTGTTTGTGTATGGCAGGTTCAGCCAAACGCCGAACAGTTTATTAAAACTTCAAGCTCGGGTATCAGAAGAGTACCCCAGCCTGAACACAGACCCCATTCATGTGAATGGGGGACCGCAACACCCCTGTTATCATTCTTCAATAATAAATGCAGTGCAATGTATTTTATTTTTTCTGTATTCCTTTCCAGGTACAAACTTCCGGTTATCTCAAGTCAACTTGTGAGGAGGGTATGTGAGACATGGACTCTCCCAAACTATTCAGACTCCGAGAAATGTCTCTTTGCAAAATATCTTGCGCACACCAATATGACGGCAGAAAGGACGTATAGAGAGAAGACCCTGACGGACATATGCCATGCATACAAGCTGGTGGCACAGGCAGGGAAAGAAGCCAGTGATGAGCCTCAAGCCAGCACTTCAAGGTGATAGATTGTGGGTAGTAAATTCATATATGCTCTGTAATATCACATTGTTATTTTTCTTTAGCTGTGTCCCAGCTATGAAAAGCTATTTAGGTCTTCATATCTACTATAACATTAAACTTTGATTCTTTGAACATTAAACCTCCACCACTATGTTTGGCAGTTACAAAAAAAGTAAAATATAAGGTTTTACTAACTTTTCGTTAGGGATGCCGAAGCCTGCACTACCCAGGAGGAAGACCGCAGGGAAGAGGACCGAAGACTCCAAGTGGACGAGACTGACCAAGAGGAAGATGGTAGCGAAGAGGAGCAAACTAGTGAACCGGATGAGATCTGGACTACAAGGTGAATACGTCAAAATGATAACCCTGTCTATAGCTAGTTTGTGCAGGCATCACCTGATTGTATGCTAATGGTCATTTTATTCATATACCCATCTAATTATCTTTTTTCAGAGCAAGATCACCCTCTCCCCAGCTCAGGACAACGAGGTCCCAGAGAAAGAGGATGGGGCAGGACAGGAGCCCCTCAAGGTAATTAGTGCTCACTGTCTGACATTAGTAATTGGAAAATACAATAAAAAAACTCTCAAACAGTCTGATCTCATAAGGTTGTAATTTCAGTCTTCATTTTTTTTGTCTTTTAAAGGCATGAAGATCCAAGAGACAGAAGGAGGGACACACTACCAAAACGTGTTCCCATCGTCTACCTACGTCACCTTGATGAGGACACTGCCCAAACCTGTGGACACTCTGTAATATCACATTGTTATTTTATTTTTGTTAGCCGTGTCCCAGCTATGAAAAGCCATTTAGCTCTTCATCACTACTATAACATTAAACTTTGATCCTTTTCACATTAAACCTCCACCACCATGTTTGTCAGTTCCAAAAAAAATACACTTTTCACAGCCCTGGTACTTCCATACATAGCTAGGTATTTGTAACATGCTAACTTTTTAATCAATTATGAACCTAGCCTTGACATTTTAGTGTCACCATGACTCAACAATCATCCGGGCAAATCAGTGACCTCTTAAAAACATTAGCATTTTGAGAACTCAAACATCTAGGAATGTGGACTTAGTATGGCAGTGTATGTTTTAATACTACTTTGCTTCTAAATACAGTAAAATATAAGGTTTATTAACTCTTCCTTAGGGATGCCAAAGCCTGCACTGCCCAGGAGGGAGACCGCAGGGAAGAGGACCGAAGACTCCTAGTGGACTAGACTGACCAAGAGGAAGATTAGTGAACCGGATGAGATCTGGACTACAAGGTGAATACATCAAAATTATAAACCTGTCTATAGCTAGTTTCTGCAGGCTTCACCTGATTGTATACTAATGGTCATTTTATTCAGATACCCATCTAATTATCCAAAATCTCCCTCTCCCCTGCTCAGGATAATGAGGTTCCAGAAATAGTGGATGGGGCAGGACAGGAGCCCCTCAAGGCATAGATAGTACTCACTGTGTGACATTAGTTATTGGAAAATAAAAAAGCAAAACCCTCAAACTGTTTATCCTCATGAGGTTGTAATTTCAATCTTCATTTTTTTTTGTCTTTTAAAGGCATGAAGATCCAACAGACAGAAGGAGGGACACTGCCCAAATGTGTTCCCATCGTCTCCCTACATTGCCTACACTCTGCCCAAACGTGTACCAGTCGTCCTACCACGTCACTCGGATGAAAAAGATACATTTCCATTATATTTCTCCTTTACCGTTATAATCCATTTCTATTCTTCTCCGTCTATCTTTCGATCTTATAAAGAATAACCTACAGCGTGCCAAGGTAAAGTTGTGTCTTATTCCATCTTAGAAGAGAATAGATGTTCTGACATTTCAGCATCTCACACAGCAATCTCATGCTGGAACATAACAGTGTGAGTCGGTGTGATGCCACAACATGGATCCTCTCCAATGATGGAATAAAAATGCTACATTGATGTTACTTTACCATGGAGTACTTAAGGTTATCCCTTGTGTCTTCTGTTAGGAGTCCTGATTTTAACCCCTGCCTGCTGGCACCATTTCTCTGTTTAATGGTTGTGCTGCTCTATTCCGGTGACTATTTATTATCCATCATCATTTTTTTCTTTACTTTTAGCATATTTAACATTATTGATGGCAATGTTCAGGAGCAGTTTTTGCAGCCACAGTTTTCTCTTTAGGTGTCAGCCATGCCCCCTAAGAGCTAGTGTTCACACCTAGACAATGGGAATGTTTTTCTATTGTTCTCAATGGCCATCATTACAGAGACTGATCATATTGGTCAAGGGGTCTCAGTTTTCTGTGTAAAAGGCCAGATCAGAGTCTAATTGCTCAGACTGCTCTTGGCGATCCAGTGTAGCTCTGCTCTCTCTACAGGACTGATCTCCATGGACTGCTTTGCTCTGTCTACGGGACTGCTTTGTCCAACCTGCTTTTTACTTTTAGCTCGTTTTTGATTTGTTTACATACAGCTTTTTTAAAATCCATCTTAACCTTTTCATTTTGTATCTCTTTTCTTTTGTTCTAATTTTCAGGTTCAAGTATGGAATCCAAAGTGCACAACAGAACCCCGATGACCTGCCCGATCTGTTACAAGATAGATGAGAACCTGGCACCCACCTAAGAAGAAAATGCAAAAAAAACAGCAGCGAGGATGAGATCAAGGCTACCCTCGCACAAGCAAAGACAGATCTGGTTGCTGTGGCAGCAAAGGGCCTGGCCATTGAGTATAATGAGGTGGAGGAGCTGGTGTGTGACGGTGGGTGCCTGGAAAAAGTAATTGCATTTCTTAATGGACGTGGTTTTAAAATCATTAATCAGCCATGTCATACAAGAATGCCCCAGAAGAATGGCCATTGCGAGAAGGTTCCCAACATGAGGATAGAGGGACTCCTAACAGCTGAGATGACAACCGAAGAACAAGAAGATGCAACCTCAAAGGGAGATTGTGAAGATGCCACAGCCAAAAGAAGGAGCGAAACCAAAGAAGACACGGCCGGGCCACATGAGGAAGATGAAGGAGAAGAAGAAGAATCACCGATGGAAACTGAAGCAGCAACAACTGAGCCCAATGTTGTCTGGAGCAATCCACTACGACTTAAAATGGCCGAGGCTGGGATGTACACGAGGCACTCTCTGGATTTGGAACCAATTGCTGGCTTTGCAAGATATTTATCAAAAACCTTGTAAGTCGTGAGATACAAGCAGGAGGTAGAGAACGTCGCTGTACTTCATGGACAAGGAGAAGCCTTCACTGAAGTTTATATATGACATCGAGAAGACCAATGACTATTTTGACAAACTATTGGAAATCGGAAACACTCACCAGACTGTCTTTAATTATATGAAAAATGTCAAGCGTTCATATATTACCTAATGAATGCAACATCCCTTCATCATAAAGACCAGGAGACATATGGAGCAGCGGGAATGTACCTCAGCCAGCTAGGAGTATTTCAGAAGAGGCTAAGCAAAGGAATCTCCAGGGAGAATATCTTGAAGAAGTAAGTGTAAAAGAATTAATAGGAAGAAAATGTACCTTGTTACTAGGAAGATAATGTGCCTTGTTACTTTATTCAAAGTAATTTGAATTTTTTATTTCCAGAGAAAACCACTTATTGGATGAGATGAAAAGACCAGACGAGATGCAATCGATCCTGATAGTTGCAAAGACAGATTTTGAAAAGGCCATAAACAAGGCGGACCAGGATGAAAGGCTTCTAGATAGTGACAAGTTAGTTATTCTCAACTATCTTGAATGCTATATAATCTTGAATAAATTACAACGACCTGATGTGGTGCAAAATATGACTGTAAGTCACCTGTAGTACATTTCCCTTTTTTTTTTATAAATCAATTAGTTAAAGCTTTATTAATGTAGATTTCACACTTTCTTATCTTGTAGGTTGAGGAGTGGAAGAAGAGAGCTCCTTATCGTGAAAGTCATGTAGGAGTAGTCGTACATGAACACAAGACAGTGGCGAACCAGATTGCAGGATTGATTTTGAATAAAGAAGAAGAAAGGGTAAATATCTGTCTTTCTATCTCCTATCTGTCTATCTATCTTCTCTATGATTGAGCTAACATTTTCAGTTTATTTTTTAGTGGTTTCAAATTTATATTGAAAAAGTCCGGCCTACATTCCTGGAAAAATCAATGGACATCAAGAATTTCTTCATTTCTTCATCGGGGGGAAAAATCCACAATGTTTCTAATGATATCGCAAGATTTCATAAAAAGTAAGTATTTCTGTACAGTGACACTTAGATTCTATATATCAACATTACAAACATGTATTTTAACATTTATTTCTTCTATTGCACAGATTTGGAATAAAGACTGTGACGAGCCAAGAGATCAGGAGGAACGCAGAGACCTTCATTGCTTCCAATTGCAAGGACACTAATGACAAAGACATTTTTGCAAAATACCTGGCACATTCAAATCCCACAGCAGAACGTGTCTACAGGGAGAAGACCATGGAAAATATGGTGAAGGCATCCATGATGACAACACAAATTCTCGACAGACTGCAAGAGAAGTGTAGCACCCTGAGGATTCGGCTGCTACAGGGGTATTGCACCTCAACCCAGAGGTGTGATATTCCACTCCCGGGTAAGGATGGAGTGTGAAACTGAGCCCAGAGAGCTGCATGCACTACACACATTCCATTTCCGGAGGGCAGACCAACGGTACTCCCACTTAGAAATGTGCAGGTACGACCGAGTCTGTCCTTGGCTGGAGTGGGAGGGGGGTGGTACATCCCAAGTAGTGTAGGGGCAGATAGGGGGAGCAGCCTGGGTAAAGATAGGAGCTCATTGGGTGCTGGTCACCTGAGCTCACACATAGAGGGAGTATTTAAGGTGGGCACCATCTAAGATCAGGGTCAGTCAGTCAGTCAGTCAGCCAGTCTTTGCAAGAGGAGTGGAAGAGAGCAGAGGAGCAGAGCAGCAGAAGGCCCAGAGAGAGAGAGAGAGGAGAAAGGAAGAAAGACCCAGAGGGGGTGAAAGAAAAGGACTCTGAGAACCCAAAGTCCATCACCGGGTGAAGAGTTGGCAACTGGGTACCGGATCCCAAACTGGTGGGGGCTAAAGCACACCCTAGCCAGAGACCGGAGGCCGTGGGCAGGATCTGCCACGGCCACCCACCACATCCACCCTGAAGGCAAACCACGTGTAGGGTCAGGGAACCCAAGGCCAAGGGTCTCCCAACAGAAGGCCTGAGGGAGCTGGACCTAGGTGGATCCCTGGTGGGGACGGCCAGAAGACAGGACAGGAAGGAGGGCTCAGGGTCACGCTCCGGACTTGCTTGGGGGTTGGCTGAATCCAGGACCTGGTGGACGCAGCACGGCTCGGGTGGTCACTTGAAGCTGGAGTGACCGGAACATCAGCAGTAAGTAAATACCCTAAACTGCACAACCCGACTCTGTCTTTAATTACCATCTATGCTGCACCACCACAACCCCCATCCTCTGCACCTGACCCCCTGAGGCTATACCCCACCCGTTGGGGGTTATACTATCAAAAGCTGCACCAACACCATCAGCCTCAGCGGACCCTGCTGCAGCGGCGGCCGTAGTGACCGCAATACAACGGGTGGCGTAGTCGACATAAAGAACTTTATAACATCTGTAGGACTGCCACATACTCTGAGCTTGACACCCTGGGCACGGACCGGGTCACTGCCACTCGGCGACTACAACTCCCATCTGATCCGGCTCCGGGTATTCCCCTAAAGAATATGGCCCAGGGGGTGCGTCAACTTTGGCGTAGTCGGCAGGATTACGTGCCCACAACAACCGGGTACTGCGTGCCTGAAGAAAAGAACGAGTTTACCTCAAAAAGAAGTCTCCTGCCGGTTCCGGAGGGTCCCCGCCATCGGACCCCATCACAGATCGATTCCCGCCGGTTGTCCGCCATTAACAGCTTTTTCCCGCCATCTGCAGAGTTTCCCGCCACTGGGAGACGATTCCCGCCATTTCCAAAGGTTTCCCGCCTTGGAAGAGCGGACGCCATTATGGGCGTGCCAGAGGGTGGCAAGAGGCCACCTCCCATCGTGGGCCAGGACCGAAAATGGCGCCAAAAGTGGAAACCGCCCCCACCAACAGAGACTGTGATGCTAGAGGTGTCTGTCAGCGTGAAAGAACTGCCCCTGGAGCTGACAATCACCAAGTGGCCCCGGGACCGCCCTCGAAGTGGGAGGACTGAGAACGAGAGAGCAAAGATGGGTGTCGCCTGGAGCAGTCTGGAGAGAGCGCACCCGGAGACAAGAAGCCTAGAGCTGAGTCCAGAAGAAGCTTACCCGGAGATGGGAGAAGAGCAGAGCAGCACCGGCCCGCTGGCCAGGAGCCTGCCGGGAACAGCAGAAGGAGAGCAGAGCAGCACCGACCCGTTGGTCAGGAGCCTGCTAGAAGCAACGACCCCACTAGGCCTAGTGGAGGTCCTAGCACAGCTCCCCCGAGACCGGGAGTGTGCGCAGACCGCTCTGGAGGGCCTCGCAAGGAGGATGGCCCGGGTGCAGCGAGAGACGTTGGCGGAGTGGAGCCGTGAGATGGCCCAGCAGACCGAGACCCGTCAGCGGAGCACGCCACCCAAGACGAGGAGACAGACCGCCTCTAAGGATGGCGCAGGAGGACTGAAGGCCGGAGACGGCGCCGAGAAGGGAGCCGAACGAAAGGAGGCAGGTAAAGGGGACGTCTCTACCCCAAGCCGGGAAACCGCGTGCCTGCCCCAGCTCCCCGTCGCAGAGCCCGAAGTACCCCCGGCCGTGCCCGTCGCTGCAACGTCACCGCCGCAGACTAGGCCTCAAACGGAAGCCGCGACCCCTGTGACGTCACACGCCTCGACCCCGAGCGTGACCAAGCAGGAAGTACCACCAGCCTGGTCGCAAGGCCTAGTACCCCCGGGCGCCGCAATACCAACAGCGCCCCCTACCTCCGCGGAGCCACCGGCCTGGTCGCAGGGCCAAGTAGCCCAGGGCGCCGCCGTCCTTACGGTGCCCTTCACTTTCCTGGTGCCCCAGGCCTGGCCGCAAGGCCTGGGCAACCCAGGCGCCACCACCACCGCGCCCATAAAACCAAGAGTGCCGCATCTGGGAGAAGATTTGTTCGCCCAACATACGTGCCCGGATGGGCAGCCCTTTATATGGCCACCGGAGTTTCACCATCCCCGACTCCGGAAAGAGAGACCCCTAGATGAACCCCTGATTCCGGTTCCAAAGCCCGTAAAAAGGACCTCGCCCCCGCTAGAGGAGGCACAGTTTGAGTGGGACCCCACCGGAGAAGATCTCATGGGGTTCACTCAGGAGACCCGGGCAGCTGCAGCGGAGCGTGCAGAGTGCTGCCGCCAGCAGCTCGAGGTCTTTGAGAGAGAGCGGAGAGAGAGGCGGGTCCGGGAACAGCAAGCTCAAGTAAGGAGCGCGGAGCAGAAGAGCCGGGCCAGGAGAGACCCCCGTGCAGCGCATAGTCCCCGCACCACCGGGACTGTGATCAAGTTTAACATGCAGCATGGGTGGGGTTTCATCCGAGACCACCGCACCCCAGGCGACGTCTTCGTGACCAGGAGAGACGTTGAGTCCCACCTATCGGAGGGACACAGAGGTCGTGACCTTTACATCGGGGACGAGGTCACCTTTACCCGGCACAAGTGTGCCAAAGGATCCTACGCCCTCCATGTGCATCGCCTGACGGAGGAAGAGCTGCGGTGTGAGGAGGAAGAACAAGAGGACCCGGACGGGTCTGAAGTTAAAGGTAACCACAAAGAAAGAGCAGGAGGACGTCGTCGTTGAGTACGGCAGAGTAGAAGCTGTATATAGTTACCCGTAGGGGTACCAAAGAAACTGTTGCTGATAATATAGTCCCCGTTGGGACCAGCAAGTGTGAACTGTTTACCCGTTTATCCCTTAAATCCCACTGACCGAGGACTGAGAGCGGCCATATCCCTTGTAAATAGTTGCGCGTCCTAAAGCGCCCCCTACTGGTTTGATAGGAAAGCCACGAGTTCCAAAGACTGTCGCACTTTACCCGGTCACACGTTGCACAGTGACCGGAGGAGGAGCCAGAGGCGACGAGAATGTTATTAATATGAAAAGTTTTATGATGATGCTGATATGTATATGATATTTTATATGTTTGTATTATGTTGTTTATATGAAAAAAAAAAAAAATGTATGTTTGTGGATGTTTATATCTTACAGCCCGAGGACGTGCTGTGATTTACCAGGGGGGAATGTAGCACCCTGAGGATTCGGCTGCTACAGGGGTATTGCACCTCAACCCAGAGGTGTGATATTCCACTCCCGGGTAAGGATGGAGTGTGAAACTGAGCCCAGAGAGCTGCATGCACTACACACATCCCATTTCCGGAGGGCAGACCAACGGTACTCCCACTTAGAAATGTGCAGGTACGACCGAGTCTGTCCTTGGCTGGAGTGGGAGGGGGGTGGTACATCCCAAGTAGTGTAGGGGCAGATAGGGGGAGCAGCCTGGGTAAAGATAGGAGCTCATTGGGTGCTGGTCACCTGAGCTCACACATAGAGGGAGTATTTAAGGTGGGCACCATCTAAGATCAGGGTCAGTCAGTCAGTCAGTCAGCCAGTCTTTGCAAGAGGAGTGGAAGAGAGCAGAGGAGCAGAGCAGCCCAAGGCCCAGAGAGAGAGAGAGAGGAGAAAGGAAGAAAGACCCAGAGGGGGTGAAAGAAAAGGACTCTGAGAACCCAAAGTCCATCACCGGGTGAAGAGTTGGCAACTGGGTACCGGATCCCAAACTGGTGGGGGCTAAAGCACACCCTAGCCAGAGACCGGAGGCCGTGGGCAGGATCTGCCACGGCCACCCACCACATCCACCCTGAAGGCAAACCACGTGTAGGGTCAGGGAACCCAAGGCCAAGGGTCTCCCAACAGAAGGCCCGAGGGAGCTGGACCTAGGTGGATCCCTGGTGGGGACGGCCAGAAGACAGGACAGGAAGGAGGGCTCAGGGTCACGCTCCGGACTTGCTTGGGGGTTGGCTGAATCCAGGACCTGGTGGACGCAGCACGGCTCGGGTGGTCACTTGAAGCTGGAGTGACCGGAACATCAGCAGTAAGTAAATACCCTAAACTGCACAACCCGACTCTGTCTTTAATTACCATCTATGCTGCACCACCACAACCCCCATCCTCTGCACCTGACCCCCTGAGGCTATACCCCACCCGTTGGGGGTTATACTATCAAAAGCTGCACCAACACCATCAGCCTCAGCGGACCCTGCTGCAGCGGCGGCCGTAGTGACCGCAATACAACAGGTGGCGTAGTCGACATAAAGAACTTTATAACATCTGTAGGACTGCCACATACTCTGAGCTTGACACCCTGGGCACGGACCGGGTCACTGCCACTCGGCGACTACAACTCCCATCTGATCCGGCTCCGGGTATTCCCCTAAAGAATATGGCCCAGGGGGTGCGTCAGAAGCCTTCCACCTCACTGTGAGGACTTGAAAAATAGAATATTTTTGTTTCATCATTCTCACAAGTATTGCATTTTCCTGTGTTTTCTTTAAAACTAAAATATATGTCTTTTACAGAGCTGCAATTGAAAAAGAAGAAAAGTTTAATCAAGAAAAAGAAAATAAGCCTGGACCTTCCGCCATAGAGACCAAAGACGAGGATTTTCAAAGATTTATTTCCTTATATCCCCTAACTATTGAGACCGAACCACCAACGTTAAAAGAATGCCAGTTCAAGTTCCCACTGAATGGACCACATCTATATGATAGGTGGAGGAGGAGACAGAACAGAATGCGAGTGGACTATATATTCCGACTTCTTAAGGATGGTCAGCCAGATGAAGAGGAGGTGAACAGGTGTATTGCACAGAAACTTTGGAAAAGTAACTTGCCCAGGGTAAAGGATATTTTTGAAAAATGGAAAAAGTGTTAGACTTACACCAGGACAACGGACAGTACACTTTTAACAGGACACTTATTCTGTTGAATGGACACTTCTATGGATTTTGTTGGATATGTCAGGACATGTCAAAAGCTTTTGATCATATCGGGTCTCACTTATGAGACCTTCTGTGATCAGTAACTTTTGACATACCTTATGACCTGTCAAAAGTGTTTAAGAATGACAAACACATTGACTTGTGGGGGTTTGGGGTGATGGAGGTTGTTTAATAAAGTAGATATTTTTTAAGTTAAAGGAGAAGTGCAGCACTGGGACAACTTCCCAGCGTTACATCTACCAAATGAAATAGAGCATTTTTCTAAATCCAGTCACATGGCGGGACGGCCTCATTCCCCCGTCCTCTGCCTCCGTGCAGAGAGCGGAGTTAGCCGTGGCCACGATGTGAGTGTGATATCAGGGCATGTGTTTCTCACACTCCCAGGAGCAGCCGGAGAATCAGATGCCATGATGCTGCATTCACATCGAGGCCGTGGCTGCCCCAACTCTCTGCATGGAGACAAAAGGTTAATTATGACGCCTTACAATGTGAATGTGCATAGAAAAATGCTTTATTTAATAGGGAAATTTAACGCCAGGAAGATGTCTCAGCACTGCACTTCTTTAAGGAGTAAATTCAAATTTGATAGTGATGGCCGACACTAGAACACCTATAGTGTACTTCTGATCCAGGGGTCTAGGACTGATCGCCTTTCTAGGGGTCAAGAAGGAATTTTTCCCCGTGATGTAAATTGGCTGAATGTGTCCTGGGGTTTTTGCCTTCTTCTGGATCAACAGGTTTAGGTACAGAGATTTTAGTAATACAAAAATAAAACTAATTAAAAAATTATAAACTGGTTTATTTGTAATTGTAATAGTGCAGTAATTATAAAAATAGTAATTCATTTGTAAGGCCTGTTCTTTAACGTACACAATAAAATAAACCATTATGCTCATCAGGGGCGTACATAGAAATCATGGGTCTACATAGAATTATAATGCACCCCTCCATAGTCCTCCATATAATATACAGCTCAGCTCAGTCATTCATGTAGCATAATGCACAGCCCATAGTCCTCCATATAGTATAATGCATCACATAGTCCTCCATATAATATACAGCACAGCTCAGTCATCCATGTAGTATAATGCACAGCACATAGTCCTCCATATAATGTACAGCACAGCTCAGTCATCCATGTAGAATGATGCACAGCCCATAGTCCTCCATATAGTATAATGCATCACATAGTCCTCCATATAATATACAGCACAGCTCAGTCATCCATGTAGTATAATGCACAGCACATAGTCCTCCATATAATGTACAGCACAGCTCAGTCATCCATGTAGCATGATGCACAGCCCATAGTCCTCCATATAGTATAATGCATCACATAGTCCTCCATATAATATACAGCACAGCTCAGTCATCCATGTAGCATAATGCACAGCACATAGTCCTCCATATAGTATAATGCATCACATAGTCCTCCATATAATATACAGCACAGCTCAGTCATTCATGTAGCATAATGCACAGCACATAGTCCTCCATATAGTATAATGCATCACATAGTCCTCCATATAATATACAGCACAGCTCAGTCATCCATGTAGCATGATGCACAGCACATAGTCCTCCATATAGTATAATGCACCACATAGTCCTCCATATAATATACAGCACAGCTCAGTCATCCATGTAGCATGATGCACAGCACATAGTCCTCCATATAGTATAATGCATCACATAGTCCTCCATATAATGTACAGCACAGCTCAGTCATCGATGTAGCATGATGCACAGCCCATAGTCCTCCATATAGTATAATGCATCACATAGTCCTCCATATAATGTACAGCACAGCTCAGTCATCCATGTAGCATGATGCACAGCCCATAGTCCTCTATATAGTATAATGCATCACATAGTCCTCCATATAATATACAGCACAGCTCAGTCATTCATGAAGCATGATGCACAGCCCATAGTCCTCCATATAATATAATGCATCACATAGTCCTCCATATAATATACAGCACAGCTCAGTCATCCATGTAGCATAATGCACAGCACATAGTCCTCCATATAGTATAATGCATCACATAGTCCTCCATATAATATACAGCACAGCTCAGTCATCCATGTAGCATAATGCACAGCCCATAGTCCTCCATATAGTATAATGCATCACATAGTCCTCCATATAATATACAGCACAGCTCAGTCATTCATGAAGCATGATGCACAGCCCATAGTCCTCCATATAGTATAATGCATCACATAGTCCTCCATATAGTATAATGCATCACATAGTCCTCCATATAGTATAATGCATCACATAGTCCTCCATATAATACACAGCACAGCTCAGTCATTCATGTAGCATAATGCACAGCCCATAGTCCTCCATATAGTATAATGCATCACATAGTCCTCCATATAGTATAATGCATCACATAGTCCTCCATATAATACACAGCACAGCTCAGTCATTCATGTAGCATAATGCACAGCACATAGTCCTCCATATAGTATAATGCATCACATAGTCCTCCATATAATATACAGCGCAGCTCAGTCATCCATGTAGCATAATGCACAGCCCATAGCCCTCCATATAGTATAATGCATCACATAGTCCTCCATATAATACACAGCACAGCTCAGTCATCCATGTAGTATAATGCACAGCCCATAGTCCTCCATATAGTATAATGCATCACATAGTCCTCCATATAATATACAGCGCAGCTCAGTCATCCATGTAGCATAATGCACAGCCCATAGCCCTCCATATAGTATAATGCATCACATAGTCCTCCATATAATATACAGCACAGCTCAGTCATCCATGTAGCATGATGCACAGCCCATAGTCCTCCATATAGTATAATGCATCACATAGTCCTCCATATAATATACAGCACAGCTCAGTCATCCATGTAGCATAATGCACAGCCCATAGTCCTCCATATAATATACAGCACAGCTCAGTCATCCATGTAGCATGATGCACAGCCCATAGTCCTCCATATAGTATAATGCATCACATAGTCCTCCATATAATACACAGCACAGCTCAGTCATCCATGTAGCATGATGCACAGCCCATAGTCCTCCATATAATATACAGCGCAGCTCAGTCATTCATGTAGCATGATGCACAGCCCATAGCCCTCCATATAGTATAATGCATCACATAGTCCTCCATATAATATACAGCACAGCTCAGTCATCCATGTAGCATGATGCACAGCCCATAGCCCTCCATATAGTATAATGCATCACATAGTCCTCCATATAATATACAGCACAGCTCAGCCATCCATGTAGTATAATGCACAGCCCATAGTCCTCCATATAGTATAATGCATCACATAGTCCTCCATATAATATAAAGCACAGCTCAGTCATCCATGTAGTATAATGCACAGCCCATAGTCCTCCATATAGTATAATGCATCACATAGTCCTCCATATAATATACAGCACAGCTCAGTCATCCATGTAGCATGATGCACAGCCCATAGTTCTCCATAAAGTATAATGCATCACATAGTCCTCCATATAATATACAGCACAGCTCAGTCATCCATGTAGAATGATGCACAGCCCATAGTCCTCCATATAATATAATGCATCACATAGTCCTCCATATAATATACAGCACAGCTCAGTCATCCATGTAGCATGATGCACAGCCCATAGTCCTCCATATAATATACAGCACAGCTCAGTCATCCATGTAGCATGATGCACAGCCCATAGTCCTCCATAAAGTATAATGTATCACATAGTCCTCCATATAATATACAGCACAGCTCAATCATCCATGTAGCATGATGCACAGCCCACAGTCCTCCATATAATATAATGCATCACATAGTCCTCCATATAATATACAGCACAGCTCAGTCATCCATGTAGTATAATGCACAGCCCATAGTCCTCCATATAGTATAATGCATCACATAGTCCTCCATATAATACACAGCACAGCTCAGTCATCCATGTAGCATGATGCACAGCCCATAGTCCTCCATATAATATAATGCATCACATAGTCCTCCATATAATATACAGCACAGCTCAGTCATCCATGTAGCATGATGCACAGCCCATAGTCCTCCATAAAGTATAATGTATCACATAGTCCTCCATATAATATACAGCACAGCTCAGTCATCCATGTAGAATGATGCACAGCCCATAGTCCTCCATATAATATAATGCATCACATAGTCCTCCATATAATATACAGCACAGCTCAGTCATCCATGTACTATAATGCACAGCCCATAGTCCTCCATATAGTATAATGCATCACATAGTCCTCCATATAATGTACAGCACAGCTCAGTCATCCATGTAGCATGATGCACAGCCCATAGTCCTCCATATAATATAATGCATCACATAGTCCTCCATATAATATACAGCACAGCTCAGTCATCCATGTAGTATAATGCACAGCCCATAGTCCTCCATATAGTATAATGCATCACATAGTCCTCCATATAATATACAGCACAGCTCAGTCATCCATGTAGCATAATGCACAGCCCATAGTCCTCCATATAGTATAATGCATCACATAGTCCTCCATATAATACACAGCACAGCTCAGTCATCCATGTAGTATAATGCACAGCCCATAGTCCTCCATATAGTATAATGCATCACATAGTCCTCCATATAATATACAGCACAGCTCAGTCATCCATGTAGCATGATGCACAGCCCATAGTCCTCCATAAAGTATAATGCATCACATAGTCCTCCATATAATATACAGCACAGCTCAGTCATCCATGTAGAATGATGCACAGCCCATAGTCCTCCATATAATATACAGCACAGCTCAGTCATCCATGTAGTATAATGCACAGCCCATAGTCCTCCATATAGTATAATGCATCACATAGTCCTCCATATAATATACAGCACAGCTCAGTCATCCATGTAGCATGATGCACAGCCCATAGTCCTCCATATAATATACTGTGAGGGTCGTGATGACATTCCACTTGTCCTCCAGTCACTCCAAATTCAAACTATGAGCATGGGTCAACCATTCAAAGAATGAGTCAGACAACAAGCTGGTTCAAGCTCAGAGCATGCTCAGAAGGCTACTACAGACAACGTCCTCAGCAATGTTCTGTGTTTATTTTTTACATGCACTAACCTAAATACACTACATAATGGGGAGGGAAAAGCGGTTGTCCGGGGCGGGGTAAGCCATGAAAGTCCAGTGTCTGGCCACTCCTGATTGGTCCTCATCTCCTTATCTCAGTGTCTGGGCAGATATTGCAGCCGTCAGCTTATAATCTTGTTTCGTTTCTCTGAAATAAGTCTTGGCAACACTGGAACTGTCTTAGTTTAAGTTTCGATTTGAGTATTACGTAGCAAGGAAAGCTTATTGTTATATGATACAAAATGGTAGTTAGTACATTAGCAAAAAAGCGTATAAAAGTTACAAAAGTATAAAAGTTACAAATATATATATTCTCTTTTACCCCGACATTCCCCTCTAAACACTAAGCTTTCCCTTGCTTCGGGGCCTTTGAGACTGTCCATGTGTGGGGAGAGGGGAGGTGGATTTCTTCACCCAATCATCTTAGAAGCTGCCCCCTTATGGGACGCCCCCAGACAATCGAGCCCTATCCTGGGTGACACATGGAGTTCTCCCAACTGATCCTAAACTGAATCTTTCAATTGAACTTTGTTATGGGGGGGGGGGTCTGGTTAGACTTGTTCAAAGAAGTGTATTTCTCCATATCTTCTCTTGATTCAGAAAGGTCCCGGAGGTTGGGACAGCATTGGTTATATTTTTCCTGTATAAGGGGACTATGCAGCACAGGACCACCAGGCCCAATACTAATAGACCTCCCATTACTAGACAAACTTGTTGGAGGAATCCCTTGAGCCCTCCCAACCAACTTGAGAAAAAGGAGGTATCTACCCCTGTGTGGTAGCTGTCCACCCTGGGACAGACAGTAAGCATATGGAAAGGATATAGAAGAAGGTAGTCATCTTTTATAGACTCGTTCTGTCTCTCTTGCAGTGGGAGGCGTGAATCCAGGTGCTCTTGCCCTCAAGCTTCAGAGCCGTCGGGGTGGTGAGAAGCACAGTGTACGGTCCCTCGAACCGCGGCTGGAGGCAGTCTTTCCGGACAAACTTCTTCACATACACTAGATCACCTGGGATGAAATCATGTACTGCATCACCTGTAGATTCTGGGAGAGAAGCAGATACTGGAGAGCGGGTGTTAGTCAATTCTCTAGACAAGGCAATCACAAATTTTACCACTCTATCATGTGTTTCAGACAACTCTTGGGGCCTAATCTCTCCTATCTTGGGTGGGGGGTCCCAAACAAAATTTTATAGGGAGTCAGCCCATGTTTGACCTGAGGAGTGTGTGTAATATGATACAATACTATGGGGAGTAGGTCGGGCCAGGGGAGGGGATGATCTTAGGTCATTTTCAAGAGCTGGGTCTTGAGTGTGGAATTCATCCTCTCCACTTTGCCTGAACTGGCAGGATGGTATGGAGCGTGGAGGCCCAAATCTGTTCCCAACATGTTCCAGAGTTCTTTGTAGATATTTGCTGTGAAAGCTGGTCCTTGATCCGATTCTATGACTTGGGGAACTCCAAATCTGCAGGCAATTTCGGTGATCAGTTTCTTGGCTGTGACTTTAGCAGTCATGTTGACAACCGGGTAGGCCTCGGGCCAGGCTGAGAACATATCCACGGCTACCAAAACGTACTCCTATTTTCCTGCTTTAGGCATTTGGATAAGGTCGACTTGTGTTCTCTGCCAAGGGTAGTCTGGTTTAGCCAGATGTTGAAGAGGGACCCGTGCCGTACGCGTTGGGTTGCAGGTAGCGCAGACAGAGCAGGATTTTGAGTACGCAGTCACAGTGGAAGAGATTCCGGGTGCAAAGTACAGTTTCTTGATACATGCCAAAGCTTGATTCTTTCCTCTGTGTGTAGGCCCGTGAGCCCATGCTGCCACAGCTGAGTACATGCGTCTAGGCAAGCAAGGCTTCCCATCCACTTGGTAAAGAGTCGAGTTGACCTTTGAATCTTTGCGACCTGCCAGCACAGCTCCTGCCGCTTTCCATTGCTTGACTTCTTCAGTGGGGGTCTTCCTTTGTTCCTCACACAATTTTTCTTCAGGCATCTTGACCCCCCTGGATTCCACTCGTGTCTCCGCTGGACTTGTATGGTCTTCCGCCGGCTGTTCCTTGGCTCTTGCTCTAGTGAGCGCCACAGCTACGGTTTGCAGAGTCTCTCCCATCTCTTCTTCCTTTTCCTGCCACTTTGATGACACATTCTCCACTGCTGCAGTCTTGGCTGCTTGGTCAGCTAGGTGGTTGCCCCTGGCTTCTCTGGATTCTAGTCTTCCATGAACCTTGACCTTCATAACAGCAACCTGAATGGGTAGTTCCAGGGCCTTCATTAGGGCCTTAATCCATGAGGCATGTTTCACTGGTGTACCTGCAGCTGTGATGAATCCTCTAGACTTCCACAAGAGTCCAGAATCATTGCAAATTCCATGTCCATACCTGGAATCGGTATATATATATTCGCCTTTGTTCCTGCTGCCAGGTGGCAGGCCTCTGTGAGAGCCACAAGTTCAGCTTCTTGTGCAGACATGTATGGTGGTAGAGCTTCAGCCTTCAGAACTGTTAGGTCTGTTGTGACAGCATATCCTGTGTGGAACTTCCCTTGAGGGTCTGCGAAACGGGATCCATCAGTCCATAGGTGCATGGCAGGGTGTGCGAGCAGATGTGCCACCATATTCTCTGGAGCAGAAGTCTCTTCCTGCAAAATTTTTATACAATCATGAGGTTCCACCAATGGACCTTCACCCTCTTCACCTTCCCCCCTAGAAGGTGGAAGCAAAGTGGCAGGGTTGATAGTCAGACATCTGGTAAATGTTATATTGGAGGGCAACAATAGGGAACACTGCAGCCGCAGGTGTCTTTGGTTGGTTAGATGTTTCGGAGATGTTTGTTGCAGAACAGCTGAGAGATCATGTCCAAGGACGATATCAGCTGACTTGTCAAGGAGAATGTGAGCAGCGTGGACCGCCTTAAGGCACGTGGGGGTATTTCGGGCGACAGGGTCCAGGCGGGCTGAGTAGTAGCCCAAAGGCCGATACTTATGATCATAACGTTGTGCTAGAACTCCAGAGGCATGACCTTCCGATTCCGAGACAAAAAAATGAAATGGCTGAGTATAGTCTGGTAAGCCCAAGGCCGGGGCAGAGACAACAGCCTGTTTAAGGCGGTCAAAACATAGTCTGTGTTGAAGAGAAACACGTGGATCTTCAGCATGAAGCCAAACCGAGCCTTCATTTTTGAGACAGTCGTACAGAGGTTGCATGAGCTTTGAGACATCAGGGATCCATTGCCTGCAGTAAGTGATAAGACCAAGGAAAGTCTGCATAGCGGAATAGGTAGTTGGGAAGGTGATATCCATGATGGCTTGTTTTCTTTCTTCAGTCAGATATCTAGCACTTTGTGATATACAATGTCCGAGGAAAATGACCTTGGGCAGACACCATTGGACTTTGCCTTTCGAGACTTTACAGTTAGCTGAGTGAAGAAACCAGAGAAGGGATGCTGACATCTCTGGCAAATTTTCTTCAGTGCCACAGAGTAAAAGATCATCCACATACTGTAGAAGGGTGACCTGAGGGTTCTCTTGAACCCATGGCTCCAGAATAGACTTCATAGAATGAGTGAATTGGTTAGGAGAGTTCTGGTCCATGTAAGCTGTGCTCCTTGAAAGGTGAAGGCAGAAAGAAACCACGAATCTTCATGTAAGGGTATACTGAAAAAGGCGTTGGCCAGATCTAACACCGTAAACAAGGTGGCCGTTGGAGGCACCTGAGACAAAAGGGTGTTTGGGTTGGGTACCACTGGAGTTTCTAAAATGGTAGCTGCATTGACGGCTCTGAGATCCTGAACCAACCGGTATCTTGGAGGCTCTCCCAGAGCGGTTTTCTTTTTTACAGAAAAAAGGGGTGTATTGCATGGAGATACACATCTGACAAGGACTCCTGATTCCAGGAGGGAAGCGACTTGGGTACTCAAGCTTTGTTCTTGTGCAGCCTTGAGGGGGTATTGTGGCAACCGTGGGTACCTATGTCCAGGCTTGAGGTGTACTCGGGCCGGGGGAACCTGCAGGAGGCCGACGTCCTCTGGCCCACTGGACCACAGAGAGTGAGGGAACTGTGAGGTATCAAGAAGAGTGTGAGGTTGTATGGTCATCATTATGAGAGGGAAGGCTTTAAGAACACAGCGGTCTTCAGTCCCTTGTTCGGAATGAGGGTCCCGCAAAAGAAGCTCCATACCATGGTTTCCGAAGGTAATTGTTGCCTTCATCCGCTCTAAGAGATCGGCTCCCAACAGGTTGACAGGGCAAGTTTCAGAGACCAAGAATCTTGTGAGTACTCCGGTGAACGGTCCTGTAGACACAGGGACTGTGAGTGGAGAGGAAATATGTTGGCCTTCCACCCCAACACAGATGAGGGTATCCGGTGATAGGGATACAGAAGGAGGGAGCTGTGCAGAGGAAATGACAGATGTGGCCGCCCCAGTGTCCACCAGGAACTCCAGTGGTTGATGGTCCACCTGGTTGTGTGGACCATCACGGAACGACCGGTCATGGTACTATCTGCGGGTTGGACAGTCTCTGAGGATGTGGTCAAGGCTACCACACTTCCAACACAACATTCGTCCTCCAGAATCACGAGATTGTCTTCTGTTTCTGGATGGTCCCTTGTCATCTCTTCTGTCTCGTCTTCTATATGTGGGAGGAGTATCATCACCTGTGCCTTTAACCATTACCCACTTGATTCCATGTTGGTTGCCAAGGGGTGGGTAGCTTTCTTGAGCTTGATATACCATGGCAGGAGCGGTTTTCTTCTTTGGCTTAGTATCCTTTTCCATTTTTAGCATTGATTTTTGGAAAGCTTTAACGATATCCACCGCGTCGTTGAAAGAAGAAGAACGAATCTCGGGCCGTACTCTCAAGACTTCATCTCTGAGGGCGTCTTGTAGGCCATTTACCAGGGCCTGAACCAACAGGGCGGCCTGCGTCTTGACGTGAGGACTGTATCCAAGATCCTCAAAATGCATGCTGAGTTTTGCAGCATATCTTTCCACAGATTCATCAGGGTCTTGTTGAACATCTTGTACAGACCCAGCTTGATCTGACAAGCGATCCTGAGCCCAGGCCTTTAACTGTTTCATGTATTCTAGGCCGGATTCATACGTACTAAGGGATCCTGCTTTTGTGGAATTCATGGCCTTTTGAAAGCTCTCCGTTTTCGGCTAAGTGAGCCTGGCATTCTGCAGCCAGAGTAGAACCAGCAGCAAGGGAAATTTTGCGAGCCAATCCTCCAACATGGCTCATACAGGTGTTTGCAGGGTTGACTATGGCCCCCACCCAATATGTAAGGATGTCACCATAGCCTATTGACAGAGTGACAGGGCGTCCTGATGGGTCTACTAGATTCCGGGAGCGGCAGGGGTCCCAGACTTCTGAGGGGCTGGGGGGTGGTGCTCTTTCAGCAGTTGCTTGGAGCAAGGGCCAGAGTACGGGTAATGGATATGGGGTGGAGGATGCCATAGGAGACGTATGGGGTAAAGGAGGGGGGGGGCTGGAGTATCTTGAGCCCATCCCTCATCTGGCTCCGTATCGTCTTGAGTAACAGTATGTTGGCGGAGGGAGAGCAGTCTGGCCTGAAATTCTGGGGGGTTGAGGAGGATATCCCCAGGGTTGTGGGTGACTCCCATAGGAAACAGGGGAAGCGTCTCAGCATCGTGGACTGGAGCAGAGGGTGTCACATTAACTTCAGATGGGTGCTCTGGGCCTGCGGGCTTTTCCACCTGTGCTGGTGGCTGGTAATATGCACCGGACGGATCTAGTAGTGGATATAGGCCGGATTGGGGCTTTCCGGGCCTCCCACAACAAGTAAGAGGTGTAGCAAGATGGCCGTGGGAGGGAGGAGGTGGGAGTGGGGGTGGGATTGTTCTTGGAGGCAGGAAAAGGTGTAGTAAGATGGCCGTTGGAGGGAGGAGTTAGAGTGGAAGTGGGAATGTTCTTGGAGGCAGGAAAAGGTGTAGTAAGATGGCCGTTGGAGGGAGGAGTTAGAGTGGAAGTGGGAATGTTCTTGGAGGCAGGCTGGGCTTCGTGCCATGGGCGGCCCGCCCAGAGTGGGTTTTGCTCTCCACACACCCGACACGTCCACCCTTCCGGTGATTTGGCGTCGGCGCCATTATAGGGTGGTGACTGAGGGCTCAGTGTAGTGACAGGCATCAAAGGTGCAACGGCCATTTTGGGGGCACATAACAAATCACATTCTGCAGCTTTCATGTATCCGAACAAAGGCTCGGCATTCTCTGTTCCCCCCTGCACCATCTACTCTAAGATGTGCATGAGCCTGGTGTAGAAATCCTTACCCAACTTTCCCAACTTCTGTGTAACACATTCATTCTACACTGAAAACTAAAGCCTGCCTGTACTGGATAAGCTTATCATGTTATACAAATTCCTAACATTCTTCTTGCCTTCTTGCCTTCCCGTAACTCCACTAATTGGCTTAACTCCCACAGCAGCATTCCGCAACTTACGAAATCTTTCAAATTTGAATATACACAACATTTTCTTATAGAATGCAATGATCTGTCGCGACTCAGATCACTGGTGCAGCCGACAGGTCGCCACCCGTCAGTGTAGAGTACCTCTCAATACACTGATAAGATAGAGAGTACCTCTCAATCTATCCCTTCCCTAACCTTGAATGGCGACTTTACAGTACGACTCACCACAGCACCCTGACTGACAGCAGAACCCCTCCTTATGAGGTTTCTCTGTATAAGACGAAGAGCACCTCTCAATCCGTCTTCTTTCCTACCACGGCACCACCCGTCAGTGTAGAGTACCTCTCAATACACTGATGAGATAGAGAGTACACCTCTCAATCTATCTCCTTTCCTAACCTTGACTTTACAGCAGTCTCTGTGTTAGACGAAGAGCACACCTCAATTCGTCACAGATTCTTTCTCCCTTACACTACAATTCAGGAATGCTTTGAAACTTCGACTATCAGTTACGGGAGGCAGCTATCTAAGAAAAGTACAGTGACCGGGGGAGGAGGAGGTGGTGTGCACACGAGCACGCGCAGGCACTCGTTTTAACACTTGCTGGTTCAGGACGTGGTGCGGGACGCCCAAGGTCTCACCACTCGACCGGTCACCCACCCAGATCCATCCTGACAATCCCACAGGAACCGCTGCGGCTGACACACAGGCAAGTGAGACATATAAAATACATCTCAACTTACCGTGTTCGATGGAGGTTGATCAGGCCTCAAATTCAGCCACCGCGGTCACCACCAGGGAAATCAGCAATATGGGTCCGGGAGGGCGGCGTACCGCTAGCCACGCCCCACGTTGGGCGCCATTTGTGAGGGTCGTGATGACATTCCACTTGTCCTCCAGTCACTCCAAATTCAAACTATGAGCATGGGTCAACCATTCAAAGAATGAGTCAGACAACAAGCTGGTTCAAGCTCAGAGCATGCTCAGAAGGCTACTACAGACAACGTCCTCAGCAATGTTCTGTGTTTATTTTTTACATGCACAAACCTAAATACACTACATAATGGGGAGGGAAAAGGGGTTGTCCGGGGCGGGGTAAGCCATGAAAGTCCAGTGTCTGGCCACTCCTGATTGGTCCTCATCTCCTTATCTCAGTCTCTGGGCAGATATTGCAGCCGTCAGCTTATAATCTTGTTTCGTTTCTCTGAAATAAGTCTTGGCAACACTGGAACTGTCTTAGTTTAAGTTTCGATTTGAGTATTACGTAGCAAGGAAAGCTTATTGTTATATGATACAAAATGGTAGTTAGTACATTAGCAAAAAAGCGTATAAAAGTTATAAAAGTATAAAAGTTACAAATATATATATTCTCTTTTACCCCGACAATACAGCACAGCTCAGTCATCCATGTAGCATGATGCACAGCCCATAGTCCTCCATATAGTATAATGCATCACATAGTCCTCCATATAATACACAGCACAGCTCAGTCATCCATGTAGTATAATGCACAGCCCATAGTCCTCCATATAGTATAATGCATCACATAGTCCTCCATATAATATACAGCACAGCTCAGTCATCCATGTAGCATGATGCACAGCCCATAGTCCTCCATATAGTATAATGCATCACATAGTCCTCCATATAATATACAGCACAGCTCAGTCATCCATGTAGAATAATGCACAGCCCATAGTCCTCCATATAGTATAATGCATCACATAGTCCTCCATATAATGTACAGCACAGCTCAGTCATCCATGTAGAATGATGCACAGCCCATAGTCCTCCATATAGTATAATGCATCACATAGTCTTCCATATAATATACAGCGCAGCTCAGCCATCCATGTAGCATGATGCACAGCCCATAGTCCTCCATATAATATACAGCGCAGCTCAGTCATCCATGTAGTATAATGCACAGCCCATAGTTCTCCATATAGTATAATGCAACACATAGTCCTCCATATAATATACAGCACAGCTCAGTCATCCATGTAGCATGATGCACAGCCCATAGTCCTCCATAAAGTATAATGCATCACATAGTCCTCCATATAATATACAGCACTGCTCAGTCATCCATGTAGCATGATGCACAGCCCATAGTCCTCCATATAGTATAATGCATCACATAGTCCTCCATATAATATACAGCGCAGCTCAGTCATCCATGTAGTATAATGCACAGCCCATAGTCGTCCATATAGTATAATGCATCACATAGACCTCCATATAATGTACAGCACAGCTCAGTCATCCATGTAGCATGATGCACAGCCCATAGTCCTCCATATAGTATAATGCATCACATAGTCCTCCATATAATATACAGCACAGCTCAGTCATCCATGTAGCATGATGCACAGCCCATAGTCCTCCATATAGTATAATGCATCACATAGTCCTCCATATAATATACAGCACAGCTCAGTCATCCATGTAGTATAATGCACAGCCCATAGTCCTCCATATAGTATAATGCATCACATAGTCCTCCATATAATATACAGCACAGCTCAGTCATCCATGTAGTATAATGCACAGCCCATAGTCCTCCATATAGTATAATGCATCACATAGTCCTCCATATAATATACAGCGCAGCTCAGTCATCCATGTAGCATGATGCACAGCCCATAGTCCTCCATATAGTATAATGCATCACATAGTCCTCCATATAATATACAGCACAGCTCAGTCATCCATGTAGCATGATGCACAGCCCATAGTCCTCCATATAGTATAATGCATCACATAGTCCTCCATATAATGTACAGCACAGCTCAGTCATCCATGTAGCATGATGCACAGCCCATAGTCCTCCATAAAGTATAATGCATCACATAGTCCTCCATATAATATACAGCACAGCTCAGTCATCCATGTAGCATGATGCACAGCCCATAGTCCTCCATATAATATACAGCACAGCTCAGTCATCCATGTAGCATGATGCACAGCCACAGTCCTCCATAAAGTATAATGCATCACATAGTCCTCCATATAATATACAGCACAGCTCAGTCATCCATGTAGCATGATGCACAGCCCATAGTCCTCCATAAAGTATAATGCATCACATAGTCCTCCATATAATATACAGCACAGCTCAGTCATCCATGTAGTATAATGCACAGCCCATAGTCCTCCATATAGTATAATGCATCACATAGTCCTCCATATAATGTACAGCACAGCTCAGTCATCCATGTAGCATGATGCACAGCCCATAGTCCTCCATATAATATACAGCGCAGCTCAGTCATCCATGTAGCATGATGCACAGCCCATAGTCCTCCATAAAGTATAATGCATCACATAGTCCTCCATATAATATACAGCACAGCTCATTCATCCATGTAGAATAATGCACAGCCCATAGTCCTCCATATAATGTACAGCACAGCTCAGTCATCCATGTAACATGATGCACAGCCCATAGTCCTCCATATAATATACAGCACAGCTCAGTCATCCATGTAGCATGATGCACAGCCCATAGTCCTCCATATAGTATAATGCATCACATAGTCCTCCATATAATACACAGCGCAGCTCAGTCATCCATGTAGCATGATGCACAGCCCATAGTCCTCCATATAGTATAATGCATCACATAGTCCTCCATATAATATACAGCACAGCTCAGTCATCCATGTAGCATGATGCACAGCCCATAGTCCTCCATATAGTATAATGCATCACATAGTCCTCCATATAGTATACAGCGCAGCTCAGTCATCCTTGTAGCATGATGCACAGCCCATAGTCCTCCATATAATATACAGCACAGCTCAGTCATCCATGTAGCATGATGCACAGCACATAGTCCTCCATATAGTATAATGCATCACATAGTCCTTCATATAATATACAGCGCAGCTCAGTCATCCATGTAGCATGATGCACAGCACATAGTCCTCCATATAGTATAATACATCACATAGTCCTCCATATAATATACAGCACAGCTCAGTCATCCATGTAGTATAATGCATCACATAGTCCTCCATGTAATATACAGCACAGCTCAGTCATCCATGTAGTATAATGCATCACATAGTCCTCCATATAATATACAGCACAGCTCAGTCATCCATATAGCATAATGCATCACATAGTCCTTCATATAATATACAGCGCAGCTCAGTCATCCATGTAGCATGATGCACAGCACATAGTCCTCCATATAGTATAATACATCACATAGTCCTCCATATAATATACAGCACAGCTCAGTCATCCATGTAGTATAATGCATCACATAGTCCTTCATATAATATACAGCGCAGCTCAGTCATCCATGTAGCATGATGCACAGCCCATAGTTCTCCATATAGTATAATGCATCACATAGTCCTCCATATAATATACAGCACAGCTCAGTCATCCATGTAGCATGATGCACAGCCCATAGTCCTCCATATAGTATAATGCATCACTTAGTCCTCCATATAATATACAGCACAGCTCAGTCATCCATGTAGAATGATGCACAGCCCATAGTCCTCCATATAGTATAATGCATCACATAGTCCTCCATATAATGTACAGCACAGCTCAGTCATCCATGTAGCATGATGCACAGCCCATAGTCCTCCATATAGTATAATGCATCACATAGTCCTCCATATAATATACAGCACAGCTCAGTCATCCATGTAGCATGATGCACAGCACATAGTCCTCCATATAGTATAATGCATCACATAGTCCTCCATATAATATAAAGCACAGCTCAGTCATCCATGTAGCATGATGCAGAGCCCATAGTCCTCCATATAGTATAATGCATCACATAGTCCTCCATATAATATACAGCACAGCTCAGCCATCCATGTAGCATGATGCACAGCCCATAGTCCTCCATAAAGTATAATGCATCACATAGTCCTCCATATAATATACAGCACAGCTCAGTCATCCATGTAGCATGATGCACAGCCCATTGTCCTCCATATAGTATAATGCATCACATAGTCCTCCATATAATATACAGCACAGCTCAGTCATCCATGTAGAATGATGCACAGGCCATAGTCCTCCATATAGTATAATGCATCACATAGTCCTCCATATAATGTACAGCACAGCTCAGTCATCCATGTAGCATGATGCACAGCACATAGTCCTCCATATAGTATAATGCATCACATAGTCCTCCATATAATGTACAGCACAGCTCAGTCATCCATGTAGCATGATGCACAGCCCATAGTCCTCCATATAATATACAGCACAGCTCAGTCATCCATGTAGCATGATGCACAGCCCATAGTCCTCCATGTAGTATAATGCATCACATAGTCCTCCATATAATACACAGCACAGCTCAGTCATCCATGTAGTATAATGCACAGCCCATAGTCCTCCATGTAGTATAATGCATCACATAGTCCTCCATATAATACACAGCACAGCTCAGTCATCCATGTAGCATGATGCACAGCCCATAGTCCTCCATATAGTATAATGCATCACATAGTCCTCCATATAATATACAGCACAGCTCAGCCATCCATGTAGCATGATGCACAGCCCATAGTCCTCCATAAAGTATAATGCATCACATAGTCCTCCATATAATACACAGCACAGCTCAGTCATCCATGTAGAATGATGCACAGCCCATAGTCCTCCATATACTATACAGCACTGCTCAGTCATCCATGTAGCATGATGCACAGCCCATAGTCCTCCATATAGTATAATGCATCACATAGTCCTCCATATAATATACAGCACAGCTCAGTCATCCATGTAGAATGATGCACAGCCCATAGTCCTCCATATAGTATAATGCATCACATAGTCCTCCATATAATGTACAGCACAGCTCAGTCATCCATGTAGCATGATGCACAGCCCATAGTCCTCCATATAATATACAGCACAGCTCAGTCATCCATGTAGCAAGATGCACAGCCCATAGTCCTCCATATAGTATAATGCATAACATAGTCCTCCATATAATATACAGCACAGCTCAGTCATCCATGTAGAATGATGCACAGCCCATAGTCCTCCATATAATATACAGCACAGCTCAGTCATCCATGTAGCATGATGCACAGCCCATAGTCCTCCATATAGTATAATGCATCACATAGTCCTCCATATAATATACAGCACAGCTCAGTCATCCATGTAGCATGATGCACAGCCCATAGTCCTCCATAAAGTATAATGCATCACATAGTCCTCCATATAATACACAGCACAGCTCAGTCATCCATGTAGCATGATGCACAGCCCATAGTCCTCCATATAGTATAATGCATCACATAGTCCTCCATATAATACACAGCACAGCTCAGTCATCCATGTAGCATGATGCACAGCCCATAGTCCTCCATATAGTATAATGCATCACATAGTCCTCCATATAATATACAGCACAGCTCAGTCATCCATGTAGCATGATGCACAGCCCATAGTCCTCCATATAGTATAATGCATCACATAGTCCTCCATATAATATAAAGCACAGCTCAGTCATCCATGTAGAATGATGCACAGCCCATAGTCCTCAATATAATATACAGCACAGCTCAGTCATCCATGTAGAATGATGCACAGCCCATAGTCCTCCATATAGTATAATGCATCACATAGTCCTCCATATAATATACAGCACAGCTCAGTCATCCATGTAGCATGATGCACAGCCCATAGTCCTCCATAAAGTATAATGCATCACATAGTCCTCGATATAATACACAGCACAGCTCAGTCATCCATGTAGAATGATGCACAGCCCATAGTCCTCCATATAATATACAGCACAGCTCAGTCATCCATGTAGCATGATGCACAGCCCATAGTCCTCCATATAGTATAATGCATCACATAGTCCTCCATATAATATACAGCACAGCTCAGTCATCCATGTAGAATGATGCACAGCCCATAGTCCTCCATATAGTATAATGCATCACATAGTCCTCCATATAATGTACAGCACAGCTCAGTCATCCATGTAGCATGATGCACAGCCCATAGTCCTCCATATAGTATAATGCATCACATAGTCCTCCATATAATATACAGCGCAGCTCAGTCATCCATGTAGTATAATGCACAGCCCATAGTCCTCCATATAGTATAATGCTTCACATAGTCCTCCATATAATATACAGCACAGCTCAGTCATTCATGTAGCATGATGCACAGCCCATAGTCCTCCATAAAGTATAATGCATCACATAGTCCTCCATATAATATACAGCACTGCTCAGTCATCCATGTAGCATGATGCACAGCCCATAGTCCTCCATATAGTATAATGCATCACATAGTCCTCCATATAATATACAGCGCAGCTCAGTCATCCATGTAGTATAATGCACAGCCCATAGTCGTCCATATAGTATAATGCATCACATAGACCTCCATATAATGTACAGCACAGCTCAGTCATCCATGTAGCATGATGCACAGCCCATAGTCCTCCATATAGTATAATGCATCACATAGTCCTCCATATAATATACAGCACAGCTCAGTCATCCATGTAGCATGATGCACAGCCCATAGTCCTCCATATAGTATAATGCATCACATAGTCCTCCATATAATATACAGCACAGCTCAGTCATCCATGTAGTATAATGCACAGCCCATAGTCCTCCATATAGTATAATGCATCACATAGTCCTCCATATAATATACAGCACAGCTCAGTCATCCATGTAGTATAATGCACAGCCCATAGTCCTCCATATAGTATAATGCATCACATAGTCCTCCATATAATATACAGCGCAGCTCAGTCATCCATGTAGCATGATGCACAGCCCATAGTCCTCCATATAGTATAATGCATCACATAGTCCTCCATATAATATACAGCACAGCTCAGTCATCCATGTAGCATGATGCACAGCCCATAGTCCTCCATATAGTTTAATGCATCACATAGTCCTCCATATAATGTACAGCACAGCTCAGTCATCCATGTAGCATGATGCACAGCCCATAGTCCTCCATAAAGTATAATGCATCACATAGTCCTCCATATAATATACAGCACAGCTCAGTCATCCATGTAGCATGATGCACAGCCCATAGTCCTCCATATAATATACAGCACAGCTCAGTCATCCATGTAGCATGATGCACAGCCACAGTCCTCCATAAAGTATAATGCATCACATAGTCCTCCATATAATATACAGCACAGCTCAGTCATCCATGTAGCATGATGCACAGCCCATAGTCCTCCATAAAGTATAATGCATCACATAGTCCTCCATATAATATACAGCACAGCTCAGTCATCCATGTAGTATAATGCACAGCCCATAGTCCTCCATATAGTATAATGCATCACATAGTCCTCCATATAATGTACAGCACAGCTCAGTCATCCATGTAGCATGATGCACAGCCCATAGTCCTCCATATAATATACAGCGCAGCTCAGTCATCCATGTAGCATGATGCACAGCCCATAGTCCTCCATAAAGTATAATGCATCACATAGTCCTCCATATAATATACAGCACAGCTCATTCATCCATGTAGAATAATGCACAGCCCATAGTCCTCTATATAATGTACAGCACAGCTCAGTCATCCATGTAACATGATGCACAGCCCATAGTCCTCCATATAATATACAGCACAGCTCAGTCATCCATGTAGCATGATGCACAGCCCATAGTCCTCCATATAGTATAATGCATCACATAGTCCTCCATATAATACACAGCGCAGCTCAGTCATCCATGTAGCATGATGCACAGCCCATAGTCCTCCATATAGTATAATGCATCACATAGTCCTCCATATAATATACAGCACAGCTCAGTCATCCATGTAGCATGATGCACAGCCCATAGTCCTCCATATAGTATAATGCATCACATAGTCCTCCATATAGTATACAGCGCAGCTCAGTCATCCTTGTAGCATGATGCACAGCCCATAGTCCTCCATATAATATACAGCACAGCTCAGTCATCCATGTAGCATGATGCACAGCACATAGTCCTCCATATAGTATAATGCATCACATAGTCCTTCATATAATATACAGCGCAGCTCAGTCATCCATGTAGCATGATGCACAGCACATAGTCCTCCATATAGTATAATACATCACATAGTCCTCCATATAATATACAGCACAGCTCAGTCATCCATGTAGTATAATGCATCACATAGTCCTCCATGTAATATACAGCACAGCTCAGTCATCCATGTAGTATAATGCATCACATAGTCCTCCATATAATATACAGCACAGCTCAGTCATCCATATAGCATAATGCATCACATAGTCCTTCATATAATATACAGCGCAGCTCAGTCATCCATGTAGCATGATGCACAGCACATAGTCCTCCATATAGTATAATACATCACATAGTCCTCCATATAATATACAGCACAGCTCAGTCATCCATGTAGTATAATGCATCACATAGTCCTTCATATAATATACAGCGCAGCTCAGTCATCCATGTAGCATGATGCACAGCCCATAGTTCTCCATATAGTATAATGCATCACATAGTCCTCCATATAATATACAGCACAGCTCAGTCATCCATGTAGCATGATGCACAGCCCATAGTCCTCCATATAGTATAATGCATCACTTAGTCCTCCATATAATATACAGCACAGCTCAGTCATCCATGTAGAATGATGCACAGCCCATAGTCCTCCATATAGTATAATGCATCACATAGTCCTCCATATAATGTACAGCACAGCTCAGTCATCCATGTAGCATGATGCACAGCCCATAGTCCTCCATATAGTATAATGCATCACATAGTCCTCCATATAATATACAGCACAGCTCAGTCATCCATGTAGCATGATGCACAGCACATAGTCCTCCATATAGTATAATGCATCACATAGTCCTCCATATAATATAAAGCACAGCTCAGTCATCCATGTAGCATGATGCAGAGCCCATAGTCCTCCATATAGTATAATGCATCACATAGTCCTCCATATAATATACAGCACAGCTCAGCCATCCATGTAGCATGATGCACAGCCCATAGTCCTCCATAAAGTATAATGCATCACATAGTCCTCCATATAATATACAGCACAGCTCAGTCATCCATGTAGCATGATGCACAGCCCATTGTCCTCCATATAGTATAATGCATCACATAGTCCTCCATATAATATACAGCACAGCTCAGTCATCCATGTAGAATGATGCACAGGCCATAGTCCTCCATATAGTATAATGCATCACATAGTCCTCCATATAATGTACAGCACAGCTCAGTCATCCATGTAGCATGATGCACAGCACATAGTCCTCCATATAGTATAATGCATCACATAGTCCTCCATATAATGTACAGCACAGCTCAGTCATCCATGTAGCATGATGCACAGCCCATAGTCCTCCATATAATATACAGCACAGCTCAGTCATCCATGTAGCATGATGCACAGCCCATAGTCCTCCATGTAGTATAATGCATCACATAGTCCTCCATATAATACACAGCACAGCTCAGTCATCCATGTAGTATAATGCACAGCCCATAGTCCTCCATGTAGTATAATGCATCACATAGTCCTCCATATAATACACAGCACAGCTCAGTCATCCATGTAGCATGATGCACAGCCCATAGTCCTCCATATAGTATAATGCATCACATAGTCCTCCATATAATATACAGCACAGCTCAGCCATCCATGTAGCATGATGCACAGCCCATAGTCCTCCATAAAGTATAATGCATCACATAGTCCTCCATATAATACACAGCACAGCTCAGTCATCCATGTAGAATGATGCACAGCCCATAGTCCTCCATATACTATACAGCACTGCTCAGTCATCCATGTAGCATGATGCACAGCCCATAGTCCTCCATATAGTATAATGCATCACATAGTCCTCCATATAATATACAGCACAGCTCAGTCATCCATGTAGAATGATGCACAGCCCATAGTCCTCCATATAGTATAATGCATCACATAGTCCTCCATATAATGTACAGCACAGCTCAGTCATCCATGTAGCATGATGCACAGCCCATAGTCCTCCATATAATATACAGCACAGCTCAGTCATCCATGTAGCAAGATGCACAGCCCATAGTCCTCCATATAGTATAATGCATAACATAGTCCTCCATATAATATACAGCACAGCTCAGTCATCCATGTAGAATGATGCACAGCCCATAGTCCTCCATATAATATACAGCACAGCTCAGTCATCCATGTAGCATGATGCACAGCCCATAGTCCTCCATATAGTATAATGCATCACATAGTCCTCCATATAATATACAGCACAGCTCAGTCATCCATGTAGCATGATGCACAGCCCATAGTCCTCCATAAAGTATAATGCATCACATAGTCCTCCATATAATACACAGCACAGCTCAGTCATCCATGTAGCATGATGCACAGCCCATAGTCCTCCATATAGTATAATGCATCACATAGTCCTCCATATAATACACAGCACAGCTCAGTCATCCATGTAGCATGATGCATAGCCCATAGTCCTCCATATAGTATAATGCATCACATAGTCCTCCATATAATATACAGCACAGCTCAGTCATCCATGTAGCATGATGCACAGTCCATAGTCCTCCATATAGTATAATGCATCACATAGTCCTCCATATAATATAAAGCACAGCTCAGTCATCCATGTAGAATGATGCACAGCCCATAGTCCTCAATATAATATACAGCACAGCTCAGTCATCCATGTAGAATGATGCACAGCCCATAGTCCTCCATATAGTATAATGCATCACATAGTCCTCCATATAATATACAGCACAGCTCAGTCATCCATGTAGCATGATGCACAGCCCATAGTCCTCCATAAAGTATAATGCATCACATAGTCCTCGATATAATACACAGCACAGCTCAGTCATCCATGTAGAATGATGCACAGCCCATAGTCCTCCATATAATATACAGCACAGCTCAGTCATCCATGTAGCATGATGCACAGCCCATAGTCCTCCATATAGTATAATGCATCACATAGTCCTCCATATAATATACAGCACAGCTCAGTCATCCATGTAGAATGATGCACAGCCCATAGTCCTCCATATAGTATAATGCATCACATAGTCCTCCATATAATGTACAGCACAGCTCAGTCATCCATGTAGCATGATGCACAGCACATAGTCCTCCATATAGTATAATGCATCACATAGTCCTCCATATAATATACAGCGCAGCTCAGTCATCCATGTAGTATAATGCACAGCCCATAGTCCTCCATATAGTATAATGCTTCACATAGTCCTCCATATAATATACAGCACAGCTCAGTCATTCATGTAGCATGATGCACAGCCCATAGTCCTCCATAAAGTATAATGCATCACATAGTCCTCCATATAATATACAGCACAGCTCAGTCATCCATGTAGCATGATGCACAGCCCATAGTCCTCCATATAGTATAGTGCACAGCCCATAGTCCTCCATATAATATACAGCGCAGCTCAGTCATCCATGTAGTATAATGCACAGCCCATAGTCCTCCATATAGTATAATGCATCACATAGTCGTCCATATAATGTACAGCACTGCTCAGTCATCCATGTAGTATAATGCACAGCCCATAGTCCTCCATATAGTATAATGCATCACATAGTCCTCCATATAATATACAGCACAGCTCAGTCATCCATGTAGCATGATGCACAGCCCATAGTCCTCCATAAAGTATAATGCATCACATAGTCCTCCATATAATATACAGCACAGCTCAGTCATCCATGTAGCATGATGCAGAGCCCATAGTCCTCCATATAGTATAATGCACAGCCCATAGTCCTCCATATAATATACAGGGCAGCTCAGTCATCCATGTAGTATAATGCACAGCCCATAGTCCTCCATATAGTATAATGCATCACATAGTCCTCCATATAATATACAGCACTGCTCAGTCATCCATGTAGCATGATGCAGAGCCCATAGTCCTCCATATAGTATAATGCACAGCCCATAGTCCTCCATATAATATACAGCGCAGCTCAGTCATCCATGTAGTATAATGCACAGCCCATAGTCCTCCATATAGTATAATGCATCACATAGTCCTCCATATAATGTACAGCACAGCTCAGTCATCCATGTAGCATGATGCACAGCCCATAGTCCTCCATATAGTATAATGCATCACATAGTCCTCCATATAATATACAGCACAGCTCAGTCATCCATGTAGCATGATGCACAGCCCATAGTCCTCCATATAGTATAATGCATCACATAGTCCTCCATATAATACACAGCACAGCTCAGTCATCCATGTAGCATGATGCACAGCCCATAGTCCTCCATAAAGTATAATGCATCACATAGTCCTCCATATAATATACAGCACAGCTCAGTCATCCATGTAGCATGATGCACAGCCCATAGTCCTCCATATAGTATAATGCATCACATAGTCCTCCATATAATATACAGCACAGCTCAGTCATCCATGTAGAATAATGCACAGCCCATAGTCCTCCATATAATGTACAGCACAGCTCAGTCATCCATGTAGCATGATGCACAGCCCATAGTCCTCCATAAAGTATAATGCATCACATAGTCCTCCATATAATATACAGCACAGCTCAGTCATCCATGTAGCATAATGCACAGCCCATAGTCCTCCATATAGTATAATGCATCACATAGTCCTCCATATAATATACAGCACAGCTCAGTCATTCATGTAGCATGATGCACAGCCCATAGTCCTCCATATAGTATAATGCATCACATAGTCCTCCATATAATGTACAGCACAGCTCAGTCATCCATGTAGCATGATGCACAGCCCATAGTCCTCCATATAGTATAATGCATCACATAGTCCTCCATATAATATACAGCACAGCTCAGTCATCCATGTAGCATGATGCACAGCCCATAGTCCTCCATAAAGTATAATGCATCACACAGTCCTCCATATAATATACAGCACAGCTCAGTCATCCATGTAGCATGATGCACAGCCCATAGTCCTCCATATAGTATAATGCATCACATAGTCCTCCATATAATGTACAGCACAGCTCAGTCATCCATGTAGCATGATGCACAGCCCATAGTCCTCCATATAGTATAATGCATCACATAGTCCTCCATATAATACACAGCACAGCTCAGTCATCCATGTAGCATGATGCACAGCCCATAGTCCTCCATATAGTATAATGCATCACATAGTCCTCCATATAATATACAGCACAGCTCAGTCATCCATGTAGCATGATGCACAGCCCATAGTCCTCCATAAAGTATAATGCATCACATAGTCCTCCATATAATATACAGCACAGCTCAGTCATCCATGTAGCATGATGCACAGCCCATAGTCCTCCATATAGTATAATGCATCACATAGTCCTCCATATAATACACAGCACAGCTCAGTCATCCATGTAGAATGATGCACAGCCCATAGTCCTCCATATAATATACAGCACAGCTCAGTCATCCATGTAGCATGATGCACAGCCCATAGTCCTCCATATAGTATAATGCATCACATAGTCCTCCATATAATATACAGCACAGCTCAGTCATCCATGTAGCATGATGCACAGCCCATAGTCCTCCATATAGTATAATGCATCACATAGTCCTCCATATAATGTACAGCACAACTCAGTCATCCATGTAGCATGATGCACAGCCTATAGTCCTCCATATAATATACAGCACAGCTCAGTCATCCATGTAGCATGATGCACAGCCCATAGTCCTCCATATAGTATAATGCATCACATAGTCCTCCATATAATACACAGCGCAGCTCAGTCATCCATGTATTATAATGCACAGCCCATAGTCCTCCATATAGTATAATGCATCACATAGTCCTCCATATAATATACAGCACAGCTCAGTCATCCATGTAGCATGATGCACAGCCCATAGTCCTCCATAAAGTATAATGCATCACATAGTCCTCCATATAATATACAGCACAGCTCAGTCATCCATGTAGCATGATGCACAGCCCATAGTCCTCCATATAATATACAGCACAGCTCAGTCATCCATGAAGCATGATGCACAGCCCATAGTCCTCCATATAGTATAATGCATCACATAGTCCTCCATATAATACACAGCGCAGCTCAGTCTTCCATGTAGCATGATGCACAGCACATAGTCCTCCATATAGTATAATGCATCACATAGTCCTCCATATAATGTACAGCACAGCTCAGTCATCCATGTAGCATGATGCACAGCCCATAGTCCTCCATATAATATACAGCACAGCTCAGTCATCCATGTAGCATGATGCACGGCACATAGTCCTCCATATACTATAATGCATCACATAGTCCTCCATATAATATACAGCACAGCTCAGTCATCCATGTAGCATGATGCACAGCCCATAGTCCTCCATATAGTATAATGCATCACATAGTCCTCCATATAATACACAGCGCAGCTCAGTCATCCATGTAGCATGATGCACAGCCCATAGTCCTCCATATAGTATAATGCATCACATAGTCCTCCATATAATACAAAGCGCAGCTCAGTCATCCATGTAGCATGATGCACAGCCCATAGTCCTCCATATAGTATAATGCATCACATAGTCCTCCATATAATACACAGCACAGCTCAGTCATCCATATAGCATGATGCACAGCACATAGTCCTCCATATAGTATAATGCATCACATAGTCCTCCATATAATATACAGCACTGCTCAGTCATCCATGTAGCATGATGCACAGCCCATAGTCCTCCATATAATATACAGCACAGCTCAGTCATCCATGTAGCATGATGCACAGCACATAGCCCTCCATATAGTATAATGCATCACATAGTCCTCCATATAATATACAGCACTGCTCAGTCATCCATGTAGCATGATGCACAGCACATAGCCCTCCATATAGTATAATGCATCACATAGTCCTCCATATAATACACAGCACAGCTCAGTCATCCATGTAGCATGATGCACAGCCTATAGTCCTCCATATAATATAATGCATCACATAGTCCTCCATATAATATACAGCACAGCTCAGTCATCCATGTAGTATAATGCACAGCCCATAGTCCTCCATATAATATACAGCACAGCTCAGTCATCCATGTAGCATAATGCACAGCGCATAGTCCTCCATATAATATACAGCACAGCTCAGTCATCCATGTAGTATAATGCACAGCCCACAGTCCTCCATATAGTATAATGCACAGCCCATAGTCCTCCATATAATATACAGCACAGCTCAGTCATCCATGTAGCATGATGCACAGCCCATAGTACTCCATATAATATAATGCATCACATAGTCCTCCATATAATATACAGCACAGCTCAGTCATCCATGTAGTAAAATGCACAGCCCGTAGTCCTCCATATAGTATAATGCACAGCCCATAGTCCTCCATATAATATACAGCACAGCTCAGTCATCCATGTAGCATGATGCACAGCCCATAGTACTTCATATAATATAATGCATCACATAGTCCTCCATATAATATACAGCACAGCTCAGTCATCCATGTAGTATAATGCACAGCCCATAGTCCTCCATATAGTATAATGCACAGCCCATAGTCCTCCATATAATATACAGCACAGCTCAGTCATCCATGTAGCATGATGCACAGCCCATAGTACTCCATATAATATAATGCATCACATAGTCTTCCATATAATATACAGCACAGCTCAGTCATCCATGTAGTATAATGCACAGCCCATAGTCCTCCATATAGTATAATGCACAGCCCATAGTCCTCCATATAATATACAGCACAGCTCAGTCATCCATGTAGCATGATGCACAGCCCATAGTACTCCATATAATATAATGCATCACATAGTCCTCCATATAATATACAGCACAGCTCAGTCATCCATGTAGTATAATGCACAGCCCATAGTCCTCCATATAGTATAATGCACAGCCCATAGTCCTCCATATAATATACAGCACAGCTCAGTCATCCATATAGTATAATGCACAGCCCATAGTCCTCCATATAGTATACAGCGCAGCTCAGTCATCCATGTAGCATAATGCACAGCCCATAGTCCTCCATATAGTATAATGCATCACATAGTCCTCCATATAATATACAGCACAGCTCAGTCATCCATGTAGCATGATGCACAGCCCATAGTCCTCCATATAGTATAATGCATCACATAGTCCTCCATATAATGTACAGCACAGCTCAGTCATCCATGTAGCATGATGCACAGCCTATAGTCCTCCATATAATATACAGCACAGCTCAGTCACCCATGTAGCATGATGCACAGCCCATAGTCCTCCATATAGTATAATGCATCACATAGTCCTCCATATAATATACAGCACAGCTCAGTCATCCATGTAGCATGATGCACAGCCCATAGTCCTCCATATAATATACAGCACAGCTCAGTCATCCATGTAGTATAATGCATCACATATTCCTCCATATAATATACAGCACAGCTCAGTCATCCATGTAGTATAATGCATCACATAGTCCTCCATATAATATACAGCACAGATCAGTCATCCATGTAGCATGATGCACAGCCCATAGTTCTCCATATAGTATAATGCATCACATAGTCCTCCATATAATATACAGCACAGCTCAGTCATCCATGTAGCATGATGCACAGCCCATAGTCCTCCATATAGTATAATGCATCACATAGTCCTCCATATAATATACAGCACAGCTCAGTCATCCATGTAGCATGATGCACAGCCCATAGTCCTCCATATAGTATAATGCATCACATAGTCCTCCATATAATATAAAGCACAGCTCAGTCATCCATGTAGCATGATGCACAGCACATAGTCCTCCATATAGTATAATGCATCACATAGTCCTCCATATAATATACAGCACTGCTCAGTCATCCATGTAGTATAATGCACAGCCCATAGTCCTCCATATAATATACAGCACAGCTCAGTCATCCATGTAGAATAATGCACAGCCCATAGTCCTCCATATAGTATAATGCATCACATAGTCCTCCATATAATATACAGCACAGCTCAGACATCCATGTAGTATAATGCACAGCCCATAGTCCTCCATATAATATACAGCACAGCTCAGTCATCCATGTAGAATAATGCACAGCCCATAGTCCTCCATATAGTATAATGCATCACATAGTCCTCCATATAATATACAGCACAGCTCAGTCATCCATGTAGCATGATGCATAGCCCATAGTCCTCCATATAGTATAATGCATCACATAGTCCTCCATATAATATACAGCACAGCTCAGTCATCCATGTAGCATGATGCACAGCCCATAGTCCTCCATATAGTATAATGCATCACATAGTCCTCCATATAATATACAGCACAGCTCAGTCATCCATGTAGCATGATGCACAGCCCATAGTCCTCCATATAGTATAATGCATCACATAGTCCTCCATATAATATACAGCACAGCTCAGTCATTCATGTAGCATAATGCACAGCACATAGTCCTCCATATAGTATAATGCATCACATAGTCCTCCATATAATATACAGCACAGCTCAGTCATCCATGTAGCATGATGCACAGCCCATAGTCCTCCATATAATACACAGCACAGCTCAGTCATCCATGTAGTATAATGCACAGCCCATAGTCCTCCATATAGTATAATGCATCACATAGTCCTCCATATAATATACAGCACAGCTCAGTCATCCATGTAGCATGATGCACAGCCCATAGTCCTCCATATAATACACAGCACAGCTCAGTCATCCATGTAGTATAATGCACAGCCCATAGTCCTCCATATAGTATAATGCATCACATAGTCCTCCATATAATATACAGCACAGCTCAGTCATCCATGTAGCATGATGCACAGCCCATAGTCCTCCATATAGTATAATGCATCACATAGTCCTCCATATAATATACAGCACAGCTCAGTCATTCATGTAGCATAATGCACAGCCCATAGTCCTCCATATAGTATAATGCATCACATAGTCCTCCATATAATATACAGCACAGCTCAGTCATCCATGTAGCATGATGCACAGCCCATAGTCCTCCATATAGTATAATGCATCACATAGTCCTCCATATAATATACAGCACAGCTCAGTCATCCATGTAGCATGATGCACAGCCCATAGTCCTCCATATAATACACAGCACAGCTCAGTCATCCATGTAGTATAATGCACAGCCCATAGTCCTCCATATAGTATAATGCATCACATAGTCCTCCATATAATATACAGCACAGCTCAGTCCTCCATGTAGCATGATGCACAGCCCATAGTCCTCCATATAGTATAATGCATCACATAGTCCTCCATATAATATACAGCACAGCTCAGTCATCCATGTAGCATGATGCACAGCCCATAGTCCTCCATATAGTATAATGCATCACATAGTCCTCCATATAATATACAGCACAGCTCAGTCATTCATGTAGCATGATGCACAGCCCATAGTCCTCCATATAATGTACAGCACAGCTCAGTCATTCATGTAGCATAATGCACAGCACATAGTCCTCCATATAGTATAATGCATCACATAGTTCTCCATATAATACACAGCACAGCTCAGTCATCCATGTAGCATAATGCACAGCACATAATCCTCCATATAGTATAATGCATCACATAGTCCTCCATATAATACACAGCACAGCTCAGTCATCCATGTAGCATAATGCACAGCACATAGTCCTCCATATAGTATAATGCATCACATAGTCCTCCATATAATACACAGCACAGCTCAGTCATCCATGTAGAATGATGCACAGCCCATAGTCCTCCATATAGTATAATGCATCACATAGTCCTCCATATAATATACAGCACAGCTCAGTCATCCATGTAGCATAATGCACAGCCCATAGTCCTCCATATAGTATAATGCATCACATAGTCCTCCATATAATACACAGCACAGCTCAGTCATCCATGTAGTATAATGCACAGCCCATAGTCCTCCATATAGTATAATGCATCACATAGTCCTCCATATAGTATAATGCATCACATAGTCCTCCATATAATATACAGCACAGCTCAGTCATCCATGTTGCATGATGCACAGCCCATAGTCCTCCATATAGTGTAATGCATCACATAGTCCTCCATATAGTATAATGCATCACATAGTCCTCCATATAATATAAAGCACAGCTCAGTCATCCATGTAGTATAATGCACAGCCCATAGTCCTCCATATAGTATAATGCATCACATAGTCCTCCATATAGTATAATGTATCACATAGTCCTCCATATAATATACAGCACAGCTCAGTCATCCATGTAGCATGATGCACAGCCCATAGTCCTCCATATAGTATAATGCATCACATAGTCCTCCATATAGTATAATGCATCACATAGTCCTCCATATAATATAAAGCACAGCTCAGTCATCCATGTAGTATAATGCACAGCCCATAGTCCTCCATATAGTATAATGCATCACATAGTCCTCCATATAGTATAATGCATCACATAGTCCTCCATATAGTATAAAGCACAGCTCAGTCATCCATGTAGTATAATGCACAGCCCATAGTCCTCCATATAATATAATGCATCACATAGTCCTCCATATAATGTACAGCGCAGCTCAGCCATCCATGTAGCATGATGCACAGCCCATAGTCCTCCATATAGTATAATGCATCCCATAGTCCTCCATATAATGTACAGCACAGCTCAGTCATCCATGTAGTATAATGCACAGCCCATAGTCCTCCATATAGTATAATGCATCACATAGTCCTCCATATAATATACAGCACAGCTAAGTCATCCATGTAGCATGATGCACAGTCCATAGTCCTCCATATAGTATAATGCATCACATAGTCCTCCATATAATATACAGCACAGCTCAGTCATCCATGTAGCATGATGCAGAGCCCAAAGTCCTCCATATAGTATAATGCATCACATAGTCCTCCATATAATACACAGCACAGCTCAGTCATCCATGTAGAATGATGCACAGCCCATAGTCCTCCATATAGTATAATGCATCACATAGTCCTCCATATAATATACAGCACAGCTCAGTCATCCATGTAGCATGATGCACAGCCCATAGTCCTCCATAAAGTATAATGCATCACATAGTCCTCCATATAATATACAGCACTGCTCAGTCATCCATGTAGCATGATGCACAGCCCATAGTCCTCCATATAGTATAATGCATCACATAGTCCTCCATATAATATACAGCACAGCTCAGTCATCCATGTAGCATGATGCACAGCACATAGTCCTCCATATAGTATAATGCATCACATAGTCCTCCATATAATATACAGCACAGTTCAGTCATCCATGTAGCATGATGCACAGCCCATAGTCCTCCATATAATACACAGCACAGCTCAGTCATCGATGTAGCATGATGCACAGCCCATAGTCCTCCATATAGTATAATTCATCACATAGTCCTCCATATAATATACAGCGCAGTTCAGTCATTCATGTAGCATAATGCACAGCCCATAGTCCTCCATATAGTATAATGCATCACATAGTTCTCCATATAATGTACAGCACAGCTCAGTCATCTATGTAGCATGATGCATAGCCCATAGTCCTCCATAAAGTATAATGCATCACATAGTCCTCCATATAATATACAGCACAGCTCAGTCATCCATGTAGTATAATGCACAGCCCATAGTCCTCCATATAGTATAATGCATCACATAGTCCTCCATATAATGTACAGCACAGCTCAGTCATCCATGTAGCATGATGCACAGCCCATAGTCCTCCATATAGTATAATGCATCACATAGTCCTCCATATAATATACAGCACAGCTCAGTCATCCATGTAGCATGATGCACAGCCCATAGTCCTCCATATAATATACAGCACTGCTCAGTCATCCATTTAGCATGATGCACAGCCCATAGTCCTCCATATAGTATAATGCATCACATAGTCCTCCATATAATATACAGCACAGCTCAGTCATCCATGTAGCATGATGCATAGCACATAGTCCTCCATATAGTATAATGCATCACATAGTCCTCCATATAATATACAGCACAGCTCAGTCATCCATGTAGCATGATGCACAGCCCATAGTCCTCCATATAATACACAGCACAGCTCAGTCATCGATGTAGCATGATGCACAGCCCATAGTCCTCCATATAGTATAATGCATCACATAGTCCTCCATATAATATACAGCGCAGTTCAGTCATTCATATAGCATAATGCACAGCCCATAGTCCTCCATATAGTATAATGCATCACATAGTCCTCCATATAATGTACAGCACAGCTCAGTCATCCATGTAGCATGATGCACAGCCCATAGTCCTCCATAAAGTATAATGCATCACATAGTCCTCCATATAATATACAGCACAGCTCAGTCATCCATGTAGTATAATGCACAGCCCATAGTCCTCCATATAGTATAATGCATCACATAGTCCTCCATATAATGTACAGCACAGCTCAGTCATCCATGTAGCATGATGCACAGCCCATAGTCCTCCATATAATATACAGCGCAGCTCAGTCATCCATGTAGCATGATGCACAGCCCATAGTCCTCCATATAGTATAATGCATCACATAATCCTCCATATAATACACAGCGCAGCTCAGTCATCCATGTAGTATAATGCACAGCCCATAGTCCTCCATATAGTATAATGCATCACATAGTCCTCCATATAATGTACAGCACAGCTCAGTCATCCATGTAGCATGATGCACAGCCCATAGTCCTCCATATAATATACAGCGCAGCTCAGTCATCCATGTAGCATGATGCACAGCCCATAGTCCTCCATAAAGTATAATGCATCACATAGTCCTCCATATAATATACAGCACAGCTCATTCATCCATGTAGAATAATGCACAGCCCATAGTCCTCCATATAATGTACAGCACAGCTCAGTCATCCATGTAGCATGATGCACAGCCCATAGTCCTCCATATAATATACAGCACAGCTCAGTCATCCATGTAGCATGATGCACAGCCCATAGTCCTCCATATAGTATAATGCATCACATAATCCTCCATATAATACACAGCGCAGCTCAGTCATCCATGTAGCATGATGCACAGCACATAGTCCTCCATATAGTATAATGCATCACATAGTCCTCCATATAATGTACAGCACAGCTCAGTCATCCATGTAGAATAATGCACAGCCCATAGTCCTCCATATAGTATAATGCATCACATAGTCCTCCATATAATATACAGCACAGCTCAGTCATCCATGTAGCATGATGCACAGCACATAGTCCTCCATATAGTATAGTACATCACATAGTCCTCCATATAATGTACAGCACAGCTCAGTCATCCATGTAGCATGATGCAGAGCCCATAGTCCTCCATGTAGTATAATGCACAGCCCATAGTCATCCATGTAGTATAATGCACAGCCCATAGTCCTCCATGTAGTATAATGCACAGCCCATAGTCATCCATGTAGTATAATGCACAGCCCACAGTCATCCATGTAGTATAATGCACAGCCCACAGTCATCTATGTAGTATAATGCACAGCCCACAGTCATCTATGTAGCATGATGCACAGCCCATAGTCCTCCATATAATATACAGCACAGCTCAGTCATCCATGTAGCATGATGCACAGCCCATAGTCCTCCATATAGTATAATGCATCACATAGTCCTCCATATAATACACAGCACAGCTCAGTCATCCATGTAGCATGATGCACAGCCCATAGTCCTCCATATAGTATAATGCATCACATAATCCTCCATATAATACACAGCACAGCTCAGTCATCCATGTAGCATGATGCACAGCACATAGTCCTCCATATAGTATAATGCATCACATAGTCCTCCATATAATATACAGCACAGCTCAGTCATCCATGTAGCATGATGCACAGCCCATAGTCCTCCATATACTATAATGCATCACATAGTCCTCCATATAATATACAGCACAGCTCAGTCATCCATGTAGCATGATGCACAGCCCATAGTCCTCCATATAGTATAATGCATCACATAGTCCTCCATATAGTATACAGCGCAGCTCAGTCATCCATGTAGCATGATGCACAGCCCATAGTCCTCCATATAGTAAACAGCACAGCTCAGTCATCCATGTAGCATGATGCACAGCACATAGTCCTCCATATAGTATAATGCATCACATAGTCCTCCATATAATATACAGCGCAGCTCAGTCATCCATGTAGCATGATGCACAGCACATAGTCCTCCATATAGTATAATGCATCACATAGTCCTCCATATAATATACAGCACAGCTCAGTCATCCATGTAGTATAATGCATCACATAGTCCTCCATATAATATACAGCACAGCTCAGTCATCCATGTAGCATGATGCACAGCACATAGTCCTCCATATAGTATAATGCATCACATAATCCTCCATATAATACACAGCACAGCTCAGTCATCCATGTAGCATGATGCACAGCACATAGTCCTCCATATAGTATAATGCATCACATAGTCCTCCATATAATATACAGCACAGCTCAGTCATCCATGTAGCATGATGCACAGCCCATAGTCCTCCATATACTATAATGCATCACATAGTCCTCCATATAATATACAGCACAGCTCAGTCATCCATGTAGCATGATGCACAGCCCATAGTCCTCCATATAGTATAATGCATCACATAGTCCTCCATATAGTATACAGCGCAGCTCAGTCATCCATGTAGCATGATGCACAGCCCATAGTCCTCCATATAGTATACAGCACAGCTCAGTCATCCATGTAGCATGATGCACAGCACATAGTCCTCCATATAGTATAATGCATCACATAGTCCTCCATATAATATACAGCGCAGCTCAGTCATCCATGTAGCATGATGCACAGCACATAGTCCTCCATATAGTATAATGCATCACATAGTCCTCCATATAATATACAGCACAGCTCAGTCATCCATGTAGTATAATGCATCACATAGTCCTCCATATAATATACAGCACAGCTCAGTCATCCATGTAGCATGATGCACAGCACATAGTCCTCCATATAGTTTAATACATCACATAGTCCTCCATATAATATACAGCACAGCTCAGTAATCCATGTAGTATAATGCATCACATAGTCCTCCATATAATATACAGCACAGCTCAGTCATCCATGTAGTATAATGCATCACATAGTCCTCCATATAATATACAGCACAGCTCAGTCATCCATGTAGCATGATGCACAGCCCATAGTTCTCCATATAGTATAATGCATCACATAGTCCTCCATATAATATACAGCACAGCTCAGTCATCCATGTAGCATGATGCACAGCACATAGTCCTCCATAAAATATACAGCACAGCTCAGTCATCCATGTAGCATGATGCACAGCCCATAGTCCTCCATATAGTATAATGCATCACATAGTCCTCCATATAATATACAGCACAGCTCAGTCATCCATATAGCATGATGCACAGCCCATAGTCCTCCATATAGTATAATGCATCACAAAGTCCAACATATAATATAAAGCACAGCTCAGTCATCCATGTAGCATGATGCACAGCCCATAGTCCTCCATATAGTATAATGCATCACATAGTCCTCCATATAATACACAGCACAGCTCAGTCATCCATGTAGTATAATGCACAGCCCATAGTCCTCCATATAGTATAATGCATCACATAGTCCTCCATATAATATACAGCACAGCTCAGTCATCCATGTAGCATAATTCACAGCCCTAGTCCTCCATATAGTATAATGCATCACATAGTCCTCCATATAATACACAGCACAGCTCAGTCATCCATGTAGCATGATGCACAGCCCATAGTCCTCCATATAGTAGAATGCATCACATAGTCCTCCATATAATACACAGCACAGCTCAATCATCCATGTAGCATGATGCACAGCCCATAGTCCTCCATATAATATACAGCACAGCTCAGTCATCCATGTAGTATAATGCACAGCCCATAGTCCTCCATATAGTATAATGCATCACATAGTCCTCCATATAATATACAGCACAGCTCAGTCATCCATGTAGCATGATGCACAGCCCATAGCCCTCCATATAATATACAGCACAGCTCAGTCATCCATGTAGCATGATGCACAGCCCATAGTCCTCCATATAATATACAGCACAGCTCAGCCATCCATGTAGCATGATGCACAGCCCATAGTCCTCTATAAAGTATAATGCATCACATAGTCCTCCATATAATACACAGCACAGCTCAGTCATCCATGTAGCATGATGCACAGTCCATAGTCCTCCATATAATATACAGCACAGCTCAGCCATCCATGTAGCATGATGCACAGCCCATAGTCCTCCATAAAGTATAATGCATCACATAGTCCTCCATATAATATACAGCACAGCTCAGTCATCCATGTAGCATGATGCACAGCCCATAGTTCTCCATATAGTTTAATGCATCACATAGTCCTCCATATAATATACAGCACAGCTCAGTCATCCATGTAGCATGATGCACAGCCCATAGTCCTCCATATATTATAATGCATCACATAGTCCTCCATATAATATACAGCACAGCTCAGTCATCCATGTAGAATGAATCACAGCCCATAGTCCTCCATATAGTATAATGCATCACATAGTCCTCCATATAGTATACAGCGCAGCTCAGTCATCCATGTAGCATGATGCACAGCCCATAGTCCTCCATATAGTATAATGAATCACATAGTCCTCCATATAATACACAGCACAGCTCAGTCATCCATGTAGCATGATGCACAGCCCATAGTCCTCCATATAGTATAATGCATCACATAGTCCTCCATATAATATACAGCGCAGCTCAGACATCCATGTAGCATGATGCACAGCCCATAGTCCTCCATATAGTAGAATGCATCACATAGTCCTCCATATAGTATACAGCGCAGCTCAGTCATCCATGTAGCATGATGCACAGCCCATAGTCCTCCATAAAGTATAATGCATCACATAGTCCTCCATATAGTATACAGCGCAGCTCAGACATCCATGTAGTATAATGCACAGCCCATAGTCCTCCATATAGTATAATGCATCACATAGTCCTCCATATAATATACAGCACAGCTCAGTCATCCATGTAGCATGATGCACAGCCCATAGTCCTCCATAAAGTATAATGCATCACATAGTCCTCCATATAATATACAGCACTGCTCAGTCATCCATGTAGCATGATGCACAGCCCATAGTCCTCCATATAGTATAATGCATCACATAGTCCTCCATATAATATACAGCACAGCTCAGTCATCCATGTAGCATGATGCACAGCCCATAGTCCTCCATGTAGTATAATGCATCACATAGTCCTCCATATAATATACAGCACAGCTCAGTCATCCATGTAGCATGATGCACAGCCCATAGTCCTCCATAAAGTATAATGCATCACATAGTCCTCCATATAATATACAGCACAGCTCAGTCATCCATGTAGCATGATGCACAGCCCATAGTCCTCCATAAAGTATAATGCATCACATAGTCCTCCATATAATATACAGCACAGCTCAGTCATCCATGTAGCATAATGCACAGCCCATAGTCCTCCATATAATATAAAGCACATCTCAGTCATCCATGTAGCATGATGCACAGCCCATAGTCCTCCATATAGTATAATGCATCACATAGTCCTCCATATAATATACAGCACAGCTCAGTCATCCATGTAGTATAATGCACAGCCCATAGTCCTCCATATAGTATAATGCATCACATAGTCCTCCATATAATGTACAGCACAGCTCAGTCATCCATGTAGCATGATGCACAGCCCATAGTCCTCCATATAGTATAATGCATCACATAGTCCTCCATATAATATACAGCACAGCTCAGTCATCCATGTAGCATGATGCACAGCCCATAGTCCTCCATATAGTATAATGCATCACATAGTCCTCGATATAATGTACAGCGCAGCTCAGCCATCCATGTAGCATGATGCACAGCCCATAGTCCTCCATAAAGTATAATGCATCACATAGTCCTCCATATAATATACAGCACAGCTCAGTCATTCATGTAGCATGATGCACAGCCCATAGTCCTCCATATAGTATAATGCATCACATAGTCCTCCATATAATATACAGCACAGCTCAGTCATCCATGTAGCATGATGCACAGCCCATAGTCCTCCATATAGTATAATGCATCACATAGTCCTCCATATAATATACAGCGCAGCTCAGTCATTCATGTAGCATGATGCACAGCCCATAGTCCTCCATATAGTTTAATGCATCACATAGTCCTCCATATAATGTACAGCACAGCTCAGTCATCCATGTAGCATGATGCACAGCCCATAGTCCTCCATATAGTATAATGCATCACATAGTCCTCCATATAATATACAGCACAGCTCAGTCATCCATGTAGCATGATGCCAGCCCATAGTCCTCCATATAATGTACAGCGCAGCTCAGCCATCCATGTAGCATGATGCACAGCCCATAGTCCTCCATATAATATACAGCACAGCTCAGTCATCCATGTAGCATGATGCACAGCCCATAGTCCTCCATATAGTATAATGAATCACATAGTCCTCCATATAATGTACAGCGCAGCTCAGCCATCCATATAGCATGATGCACAGCCCATAGTCCTCCATAAAGTATAATGCATCACATAGTCCTCCATATAATATACAGCACAGCTCAGTCATCCATGTAGCATGATGCACAGCCCATAGTCCTCCATAAAGTATAATGCATCACATAGTCCTCCATATAATATACAGCACAGCTCAGTCATCCATGTAGTATAATGCACAGCCCATAGTCCTCCATATAGTATAATGCATCACATAGTCCTCCATATAATGTACAGCACAGCTCAGTCATCCATGTAGCATGATGCACAGCCCATAGTCCTCCATGTAGTATAATGCATCACATAGTCCTCCATATAATATACAGCACAGCTCAGTCATCCATGTAGCATGATGCACAGCCCATAGTTCTCCATATAGTATAATGCATCACATAGTCCTCCATATAATGTACAGCACAGCTCAGTCATCCATGTAGCATGATGCACAGCCCATAGTCTTCCATATAGTATAATGCATCACATAGTCCTCCATATAATGTACAGCACAGCTCAGTCATCCATGTAGCATGATGCACAGCCTACAGTCCTCCATATAGTATAATGCATCACATAGTCCTCCATATAATATACAGCACAGATCAGTCATCCATGTAGCATAATGCACAGCCCATAGTCCTCCATATAGTATAATGCATCACATAGTCCTCCATATAATACACAGCACAGCTCAGTCATCCATGTAGCATGATGCACAGCCCATAGTCCTCCATATAGTATAATGCATCACATAGTCCTCCATATAATACACAGCGCAGCTCAGTCATCCATGTAGCATGATGCACAGCCCATAGTCCTCCATATAGTATAATGCATCACATAGTCCTCCATATAATACACAGCACAGCTCAGTCATCCATGTAGCATGATGCACAGCACATAGTCCTCCATATAGTATAATGCATCACATAGTCCTCCATATAATATACAGCACAGCTCAGTCATCCATGTAGCATGATGCACAGCCCATAGTCCTCCATATAATATAATGCATCACATAGTCCTCCATATAATATACAGCACAGCTCAGTCATCCATGTAGCATAATGCACAGCCCATAGCCCTCCATATAGTATACAGCGCAGCTCAGTCATCCATGTAGAATAATGCACAGCCCATAGTCCTCCATATAGTATAATGCATCACATAGTCCTCCATATAATATACAGCACAGCTCAGTCATCCATGTAGCATAATGCACAGCCCATAGTCCTCCATATAGTATAATGCATCACATAGTCTCCATATAATGTACAGTACAGCTCAGTCATCCATGTAGCATGATGCACAGCCCATAGTCCTCCATATAGTATAATGCATCACATAGTCCTCCATATAATATACAGCACAGCTCAGTCATCCATGTAGCATGATGCACAGCCCATAGTCCTCCATATAGTATAATGCATCACATAGTCCTCCATATAATATACAGCGCAGCTCAGTCATCCATGTAGCATGATGCACAGCACATAGTCCTCCATATAATATACAGCACAGCTCAGTCATCCATGTAGAATGATGCACAGCCCATAGTCCTCCATATAATATACAGCACAGCTCAGTCATCCATGTAGCATGATGCACAGCCCTTAGTCCTCCATATAGTATAATGCATCACATAGTCCTCCATATAATATACAGCACAGCTCAGTCATCCATGTAGAATGATGCACAGCCCATAGTCCTCCATATAGTATAATGCATCACATAGTCCTCCATATAATGTACAGCACAGCTCAGTCATCCATGTAGCATGATGCACAGCCCATATTCCTCCATATAATATACAGCACTGCTCAGTCATCCATGTACCATGATGCACAGCCCATAGTCCTCCATATAGTATAATGCATCACATAGTCCTCCATATAATATACAGCACAGCTCAGTCATCCATGTAGCATGATGCACAGCCCGTAGTCCTCCATATAGTATAATGCATCACATAGTCCTCCATATAATATACAGCACAGCTCAGTCATCCATGTAGCATGATGCACAGCCCATAGTCCTCCATATAATATACAGCACAGCTCAGTCATCCATGTAGTATAATGCACAGCCCATAGTCCTCCATATAGTATAATGCATCACATAGTCCTCCATATAATATAGAGCACAGCTCAGTCATCCATGTAGCATGATGCACAGCCCATAGTCCTCCATATAGTATAATGCATCACATAGTCCTCCATATAATATACAGCACAGCTCAGTCATCCATGTAGAATGATGCACAGCCCATAGTCCTCCATATAGTATAATGCATCACATAGTCCTCCATATAATATACAGCACAGCTCAGTCATCCATGTAGAATGATGCACAGCCCATAGTCCTCCATATAGTATAATGCATCACATAGTCCTCCATATAATATACAGCACAGCTCAGTCATCCATGTAGCATGATGCACAGCCCATAGTCCTCCATAAAGTATAATGCATCACATAGTTCTCCATATAATATACAGCACTGCTCAGTCATCCATGTAGCATGATGCACAGCCCATAGTCCTCCATAAAGTATAATGCATCACATAGTCCTCCATATAATATACAGCACAGCTCAGTCATCCATGTAGCATGATGCACAGCCCATAGTCCTCCATATAATATACAGCACAGCTCAGTCATCCATGTAGCATGATGCACAGCCCATAGTCCTCCATATAGTATAATGCATCACATAGTCCTCCATATAATGTACAGCACAGCTCAGTCATCCATGTAGCATGATGCACAGCCCATAGTCCTCCATATAGTATATTGCATCACATAGTCCTCCATATAATACACAGCACAGCTCAGTCATCCATGTAGCATGATGCACAGCCCATAGTCCTCCATATAATATACAGCACAGCTCAGTCATCCATGTAGCATGATGCACAGCCCATAGTCCTCCATATAGTATAATGCATCACATAGTCCTCCATATAATATATAGCGCAGCTCAGTCATCTATGTAGCATGATGCACAGCCCATAGTCCTCCATATAGTATAATGCATCACATAGTCCTCCATATAATATACAGCACAGCTCAGTCATCCATGTAGCATGATGCACAGCCCATAGTCCTCCATATAATAAACAGCACAGCTCAGTCATCCATGTAGCATGATGCACAGCCCATAGTCCTCCATATAGTATAATGCATCACATAGTCCTCCATATAATACACAGCACAGCTCAGTCATCCATGTAGTATGATGCACAGCCCATAGTCCTCCATATAGTATAATGAATCAAATAGTCCTCCATATAATATACAGCGCCGCTCAGTCATCCATGTAGCATGATGCACAGCCCATAGTCCTCCATATAGTATAATGCATCACATAGTCCTCCATATAATATACAGCACAGCTCAGTCATCCATGTAGCATGATGCACAGCCCATAGTCCTCCATATAGTATAATGCATCACATAGTCCTCCATATAGTATACAGCGCAGCTCAGTCATCCATGTAGCATGATGCACAGCCCATAGTCCTCCATATAGTATAATGCATCATATAGTCCTCCATATAATATACAGCACAGCTCAGTCATCCATGTAGAATAATGCACAGCCCATAGTCCTCCATATAGTATAATGCATCACATAGTCCTCCATATAATATACAGCACAGCTCAGTCATCCATGTAGCATGATGCACAGCCCATAGTCCTCCATAAAGTATAATGCATCACATAGTCCTCCATATAATATACAGCACAGCTCAGTCATCCATGTAGCATGATGCACAGCCCTTAGTCCTCCATATAGTATAATGCATCACATAGTCCTCCATATAATATACAGCACAGCTCAGTCATCCATGTAGCATGATGCACAGCCCATAGTCCTCCATATAGTATAATGCATCACATAGTCCTCCATATAATGTACAGCACAGCTCAGTCATCCATGTAGCATGATGCACAGCCCATAGTCCTCCATATAGTATATTGCATCACATAGTCCTCCATATAATGTACAGCACAGCTCAGTCATCCATGTAGCATGATGCACAGCCCATAGTCCTCCATATAATATACAGCACAGCTCAGTCATCCATGTAGCATGATGCACAGCCCATAGTCCTCCATATAGTATAATGCATCACATAGTCCTCCATATAATATATAGCGCAGCTCAGTCATCTATGTAGCATGATGCACAGCCCATAGTCCTCCATATAGTATAATGCATCACATAGTCCTCCATATAATATACAGCACAGCTCAGTCATCCATGTAGCATGATGCACAGCCCATAGTCCTCCATATAATATACAGCACAGCTCAGTCATCCATGTAGCATGATGCACAGCCCATAGTCCTCCATATAGTATAATGCATCACATAGTCCTCCATATAATGTACAGCACAGCTCAGTCATCCATGTAGCATGATGCACAGCCCATAGTCCTCCATATAGTATAATGCATCACATAGTCCTCCATATAATATACAGCGCAGCTCAGTCATCCATGTAGCATGATGCACAGCCCATAGTCCTCCATATAGTATAATGCATCACATAGTCCTCCATATAATATACAGCACAGCTCAGTCATCCATGTAGCATGATGCACAGCCCATAGTCCTCCATATAGTATAATGCATCACATAGTCCTCCATATAGTATACAGTGCAGCTCAGTCATCCATGTAGCATGATGCACAGCCCATAGTCCTCCATATAGTATAATGCATCATATAGTCCTCCATATAATATACAGCACAGCTCAGTCATCCATGTAGAATAATGCACAGCCCATAGTCCTCCATATAGTATGATGCATCACATAGTCCTCCATATAATATACAGCACAGCTCAGTCATCCATGTAGCATGATGCACAGCCCATAGTCCTCCATAAAGTATAATGCATCACATAGTCCTCCATATAATATACAGCACAGCTCAGTCATCCATGTAGGATGATGCACAGCCCATAGTCCTCCATATAGTATAATGCATCACATAGTCCTCCATATAATATAAAGCACAGCTCAGTCATCCATGTAGCATGATGTACAGCCCATAGTCCTCCATAAAGTATAATGCATCACATAGTCCTCCATATAATATACAGCACAGCTCAGTCATCCATGTAGTATAATGCACATCCCATAGTCCTCCATATAGTATAATGCATCACATAGTCCTCCATATAGTATAATGCATCACATAGTCCTCCATATAATATACAGCATAGCTCAGTCATCCATGTAGAATGATGCACAGCCCATAGTCCTCCATATAATATACAGCACAGCTCAGTCATCCATGTAGCATGATGCACAGCCCATAGTCCTCCATATAATATACAGCACAGCTCATTCATCCATGTGGAATGATGCACAGCCCATAGTCCTCCATATAGTATAATGCATCACATAGTCCTCCATATAATATACAGCACAGCTCAGTCATCCATGTAGCATGATGCACAGCCCATAGTCCTCCATATAGTATAATGCATCACATAGTCCTCCATATAATACACAGCACAGCTCAGTCATCCATGTAGCATGATGCACAGCCCATAGTCCTCCATATAGTATAATGCATCACATAGTCCTCCATATAATGTACAGCACAGCTCAGTCATCCATGTAGCATGATGCACAGCCTACAGTCCTCCATATAGTATAATGCATCACATAGTCCTCCATATAATATACAGCACAGATCAGTCATCCATGTAGCATAATGCACAGCCCATAGTCCTCCATATAGTATAATGCATCACATAGTCCTCCATATAATACACAGCACAGCTCAGTCATCCATGTAGCATGATGCACAGCCCATAGTCCTCCATATAGTATAATGCATCACATAGTCCTCCATATAATACACAGCGCAGCTCAGTCATCCATGTAGCATGATGCACAGCCCATAGTCCTCCATATAGTATAATGCATCACATAGTCCTCCATATAATACACAGCACAGCTCAGTCATCCATGTAGCATGATGCACAGCACATAGTCCTCCATATAGTATAATGCATCACATAGTCCTCCATATAATATACAGCACAGCTCAGTCATCCATGTAGCATGATGCACAGCCCATAGTCCTCCATATAATATAATGCATCACATAGTCCTCCATATAATATACAGCACAGCTCAGTCATCCATGTAGCATAATGCACAGCCCATAGCCCTCCATATAGTATACAGCGCAGCTCAGTCATCCATGTAGAATAATGCACAGCCCATAGTCCTCCATATAGTATAATGCATCACATAGTCCTCCATATAATATACAGCACAGCTCAGTCATCCATGTAGCATAATGCACAGCCCATAGTCCTCCATATAGTATAATGCATCACATAGTCTCCATATAATGTACAGTACAGCTCAGTCATCCATGTAGCATGATGCACAGCCCATAGTCCTCCATATAGTATAATGCATCACATAGTCCTCCATATAATATACAGCACAGCACAGTCATCCATGTAGAATGATGCACAGCCCATAGTCCTCCATGTAGTATAATGCATCACATAGTCCTCCATATAATATACAGCACAGCTCAGTCATCCATGTAGTATAATGCACAGCCCATAGTCCTCCATATAGTATAATGCATCACATAGTCCTCCATATAATATACAGCACAGCTCAGTCATCCATGTAGAATGATGCACAGCCCATAGTCCTCCATGTAGTATAATGCATCACATAGTCCTCCATATAATATACAGCACAGCTCAGTCATCCATGTAGCATGATGCACAGCCCATAGTCCTCCATATAATATACAGCACAGCTCAGTCATCCATGTAGCATGATGCATAGCCCATAGTCCTCCATATAGTATAATGCATTACATAGTCCTCCATATAATATACAGCACAGCTCAGTCATCCATGTAGCATGATGCACAGCCCATAGTCCTCCATATAGTATAATGCATCACATAGTCCTCCATATAATATACAGCACAGCTCAGTCATCCATGTAGCATGATGCACAGCCCATAGTCCTCCATATAATATACAGCACAGCTCAGTCATCCATGTAGCATGAATCATAGAATCATAGAATCATAGAATGGTAGAGTTGGAAGGGACCTCCTGGGTCATCTGGTCCAACCCCCTGCTCAAAGCAGGATTCACTAAATCATCTCAGACAGATGTCTGTCCAGCCTCTGTTTGAAGACGTCCATTGAAGGGGAACTCACCACCTCTCGTGGCAGCCTGTTCCACTCATTAATCACCCTAACTGTCAAAAAGTTTTTTCTAATATCTAATCTGTGTCTCCTCCCATTTAGTTTCATCCCATTGCTTCTAGTCTTTCCTTGTGCAAATGAGAATAAAGATGATCCTTCTACAATGTGACAGCCCTTGACATATTTGTAGACAGCTATTAAGTCTCCTCTCAGTCTTCTTTTTTGCAAGCTAAACATTCCCAAATCCTGCAACCGTTCCTCATAGGACATGGTTTGCAGACCAGTCACCATTCTGGTCGCTCTTCTCTGAACTTGCTCCAGTTTGTCTATGTCTTTTTTAAAATGTGGTGCCCAAAACTGTACACAGTATTCCAGATGAGGTCTGACCAAAGAGGAGTAAAGACCGATAATGACTTCACGTGATCTAGACTGTATGCTTCTGTTAATACATCCCAGAATTGTATTTGCCTTTTTTGCTGCTGCATCACACTGTTGACTCATGTTCAGTCTATGATCTATTAGTATACCTAAGTCTTTTTCACATGTACTGTTGCTTAGCTCTATTCCTCCCATACTGTATATGCTTTTTTCATTTTTATTGCCCAGATGTAGTACTTTGCATTTTTCCCTGTTAAAAACCATTCTGTTGGTTGCTGCCCACTGCTCCAGTTTATTTAGGTCTTTTTGAATCCTCTCTCTCTCTTCTCTAGTATTAGCTATCCCTCCTAGCTTTGTGTCATCAGCAAATTTAATCAGTTTACCCTCAATTCCTTCATCTAAATCATTGATAAAGATGTTGAACAATACAGGTCCCAGGACGGAGCCCTGTGGTACCCCACTTGAGACATTCATCCAGCTGGATGTGAAGCCATTTACAACCACCCTTTGAGTCCGATCACTAAGCCAGTTATGAATCCACCTAACAGTTGCCTGGTCCATTGCATACTTGGTCATTTTTTCAATAAGGATGGTGTGAGATACTTTGTCAAATGCTTTGCTGAAGTCAAGATATACTATATCTACAGCATTTCCCTGATCCACCCAGTCAGTGATTCTGTCATAGAAGGAAATTAAGTTAGTCTGACATGACTTGTTAGTTACAAACCCATGCTGACTCTGGTTAATCACTTCATTCTTATCCATGTACTTACATACATGTTGTTTAATAATTTGTTCAAAGATCTTTCCTGGTATAGAAGTCAGACTCACCGGCCTGTAGTTCCCTGGGTCCACCTTCTTCCCCTTTTTGAAGATAGGAATAACATTTGCTCTTCTCCAGTCTTCTGGGACTTCTCCTGTTCTCCAAGAATTTTCAAAGATTATGGAGAGTGGTTCTAAAATTTCTTCTATGATCTCCTTCAGTACTCTGGGGTGTAATTCATCTGGACCTGGAGACTTGAACTCATTTATGTTAGCTAAATATTCCCTCACAATCTTTCTGTTTACAGATAACTTGGATTCCTCTATTCCTCTAAAAGGACAGTGAAGATCAGTTGATGTTACATTTTCTTTCTGAGAGAAAACAGATGCAAAATAGGAATTAAAAAGTTCGGCCTTCTCAACATCCTCTCTTACCATTTCTCCATTTTCATCCTGTAAAAAGCCTATAGCATCTTTGACTTTTCTTTTACTTTTGACATACTCCCAAAATCCTTTTTTATTGCTTTTGACATCTCTTGCAAGCCTTAATTCATTGTCAGCTTTAGCTAACCTGATACGTGCCCTGCAGGATCTGCAGACTGCATTATAATCTTCTTTAGATATGCCTCCCTCTTTCCATTTAATAAACATTTCTTTCTTTCTTTTTAGCATGTGTTTAAGTTCTGTGTTCATCCATCCTGGTTTCCTTAAATGCTTCCCATTCTTCCTACTTTTCGGGATTGTTAACGATTGTGCTTTGAGAATCTCATTTTTAAAAATTTCCCATCCTTCCTGGACATTTTTGTCCTTAAGGACATCCAGCCATTGGATCCCTCCTATTCTCTTTCTGAGTCTCTTAAAATCTGCCTTTCTAAAATCTAACCTTGAAGTTTGAGTCTTCACATGTCTTCCTCCTCTAGTTATCCAAAATTCTATAATAGCATGATCGCTGCCTCCTAGGGTCCCAGCCACCTTTACCTCCTCAACCATTTCCTCCCTGTTTATAAGGATTAGATCCAAAGTAGCAGATCCCCTTGTTTTCTCCCCTACCTTTTGGAAGATAAAGTTGTCAGCAAGAGAGGATAAGAATTTGCTTGACCTGTTAGTTTTACTTGAGAGAGATTCCCAACAAATGTCTGGATAGTTGAAATCTCCCATGACCACTACGTCATATTTTTTGGAGAACTTGGTCATTTGATACATAAAGAGTTCATCCATATCTTCAGCTTGCCCAGGTGGCCTGTAGTAAATGCCTACAATGGTGTCCTTTCCGTTGTTCTCTCCTTGTATTCTTACCCAGTTTCCACAGAACTCCCAGTCTCTGAAGCTTCAATCTCTGTGCAGATATACGCTTTTCTAACATACAATGCGACACCTCCTCCTCGTTTATCAAGTCTGTTTCTTGCAAATAAGTTGTATCCTTTTAGCCTTTTATTCCAATCATGTGTATCGTCCCACCAAGTTTCAGTGATTCCAATAACATCATATTCCTTTTCCTGCGTTAGTAGTTCCAATTCTCCTTGTTTGTTGCCCATGCTTTGTGCATTTGTATAAAAACATTTTAGTTTGTGATTGGTTTCTCTTCCTCCCATATTTTTATTATTTAAATTGTTTTGTCTTTGTTCTTCCTTTCCACTTCCAGTAGCAGAGATCTCAATAGTATTTGTCAGCTGTATGGCTTTTTCTGGCCTTTTGCTTCCTTTCCCACATTGTTCTAGTTTAAAGCTCTCCTGATGAGTGTAGCAAGGCGACTTCCAAATACATGTTTTCCAGTCTTCGTAAGGTGCACCCCATCTCTAGCAAGTAGTCCATCGTATAGGTAATTCATTCCGTGATCCAGAAATCCAAATCCTTGTTGACGGCACCATCGACGTAGCCAGTTGTTCACCTGTAGAATCTTATTCCACCTCATTGTTCCATGGCCATCCACTGGGATGATGGATGAGAAGACCACCTGCGCTCCCAATTCTTTCACTTTCTTGCCTAAGTCTTCAAAGTCACTGCAGATGGTTTCCAGGTCCTTTCTTGCGGTGTCATTTGTCCCCACATGTATTAGCAGGAATGGGTAGTGATCTGTAGGTCTGAAGAGTCTTGATATCCTGTCAGACACATCTTTAATTTTTGCTCCTGGAAGACAGCACATTTCTCTTGAGGTTATGTCTGGTCTGCAGATAGCGGCCTCTGTTCCTCTTAACAGGGAATCCCCCATGACCACCACTCTCCGTTTTTTCTTGACAACATTCTTCTTTCTCCATCCAGGAGGATTCTGAGGGCTTACAAGGTTATTCATTGCTGGCAAAGTCTTATTTTGCTGTATTTCTTCATGGTTCTCCTGCGTGAGAGCCTGGTACTGGTTCCTGAGCAGTATGGGTGCTGACTGCCTCTCGATCCTCCTACTTCTCTGGGTCACATGCTTCCATTCCTCTGTTTCCTCAGGTGCAGTTCGAATTTCTTCTCTTTCTGAATCATGAAGAGATAATTCTGCTCTGTCTAAGAACTCTTCACCTTCCTTAATGATTTTCAAGGTAGTTAACCTCTCTTCTAGATTTCGCAACTTTTCCTCCAACAGGGACACAAGCTTGCATTTCTGGCATGTGAAGTTTGGCTTTTCCACTGGCAAGTCTGTGAACATGTAGCAGGATATGCAGCTCACCAAATGGCTCCTGGACTCTTCCATGTTCTTACTGTTAATGTTCTGAAAACAGTGAAAAAAAAAAAGCTTAAAAAAAAAAAAAAAGCCTCAAAATGCGCGCGGTTTACCGATGTCCTCTTTTCAGCTCCAACAGCCAAAATCCAGTGTTCTTTGAGCTCGCGGAGACTCTTCACTTACCCCAAAATGCAGTGGGAATATGCAAATTATCTCCTCAGGACTCCTCCCCTGGTTTACCGATGTCCTCTTTTCAGCTCCAACAGCCAAAATCCAGTGTTCTTTGAGCTCGCGGAGACTCTTCACTTACCCCAAAATGCAGTGGGAATATGCAAATTATCTCCTCAGGACTCCTCCCCTGATGCACAGCACATAGTCCTCCATATAATACACAGCACAGCTCAGTCATCCATGTAGCATGATGCACAGCCCATAGTCCTCCATATAGTATAATGCATCACATAGTCCTCCATATAATACACAGCACAGCTCAGTCATCCATGTAGCATGATGCACAGCCCATAGTCCTCCATATAGTATAATGCATCACATAGTCCTCCATATAATATACAGCACAGCTCAGTCATCCATGTAGCATGATGCACAGCCCATAGTCCTCCATATAGTATAATGCCTCACATAGTCCTCCATATAATATAATGCATCACATAGTCCTCCATATAATACACAGCACAGCTCAGTCATCCATGTAGCATGATGCACAGCCCATAGTCCTCCATATAGTATAATGCATCACATAGTCCTCCATATAATACACAGCACAGCTCAGTCATCCATGTAGCATGATGCACAGCCCATAGTCCTCCATATAGTATAATGCATCACATAGTCCTCCATATAATGTACAGCACAGCTCAGTCATCCATGTAGCATGATGCACAGCCCATAGTCCTCCATATAGTATAATGCATCACATAGTCCTCCATATAATATACAGCACAGCTCAGTCATCCATGTAGCATGATGCACAGCCCATAGTCCTACATGTAGTATAATGCATCACATAGTCCTCCATATAGTATAATGCATCACATAGTCCTCCATATAGTATAATGCATCACATAGTCCTCCATATAATATACAGCACAGCTCAGTCATCCATGTAGCATGATGCACAGCCCATAGTCCTCCATATAATATACAGCACAGCTCAGTCATCCATGTAGTATAATGCACAGCCCATAGTCCTCCATATAGTATAATGCATCACATAATCCTCCATATAGTATAATGCATCACATAGTCCTCCATATAATATACAGCACAGCTCAGTCATCCATGTAGCATGATGCACAGCCCATAGTCCTCCATATAGTATAATGCATCACATAGTCCTCCATATAGTATAATGCATCACATAGTCCTCCATATAATATACAGCACAGCTCAGTCATCCATGTAGCATGATGTACAGCCCATAGTCCTCCATATAGTATAATGCATCACATAGTCCTCCATATAATATACAGCACAGCTCAGTCATCCATGTAGCATGATGCACAGCCCATAGTCCTCCATATAGTATAATGCATCACATAGTCCTCCATATAATACACAGCACAGCTCAGTCATCCATGTAGCATGATGCACAGCCCATAGTCCTCCATATAGTATAATGCATCACATAGTCCTCCATATAATATACAGCACAGCTCAGTCATCCATGTAGCATGATGCACAGCCCATAGTCCTCCATATAGTATAATGCATCACATAGTCCTCCATATAATGTACAGCACAGCTCAGTCATCCATGTAGCATGATGCACAGCACATAGACCTCCATATAGTATAATACATCACATAGTCCTCCATATAATGTACAGCACAGCTCAGTCATCCATGTAGCATGATGCACAGCCCATAGTCCTCCATATAGTATAATGCATCACATAGTCCTCCATATAATGTATAGCACAGATCAGTCATCCATGTAGCATGATGCACAGCCCATAGTCCTCCATATAGTATAATGCATCACATAGTCCTCCATATAATGTACAGCACAGCTCAGTCATCCATGTAGCATGATGCACAGCCCATAGTCCTCCATATAGTATAATGCATCACATAGTCCTCCATATAATGTACAGCACAGCTCAGTCATCCATGTAGCATGATGCACAGCACATAGTCCTCCATATAGTATAATGCATCACATAGTCCTCCATATAATATACAGCACAGCTCAGTCATCCATGTAGCATGATGCACAGCACATAGTCCTCCATATAGTATAATGCATCACATAGTCCTCCATATAATACACAGCACAGTTCAGTCATCCATGTAGCATGATGCACAGCCCATAGTCCTCCATATAATATACAGCACAGCTCAGTCATCCATGCAGCATGATGCACAGCCCATAGTCCTCCATATAGTATAATGCATCACATAGTCCTCCATATAATATACAGCACAGCTCAGTCATCCATGTAGCATGATGCACAGCCCATAGTCCTCCATATAATATACAGCACAGCTCAGTCATCCATGTAGCATGATGCACAGCCCATAGTCCTCCATATAGTATAATGCATCACATAGTCCTCCATATAATATACAGCACAGCTCAGTCATCCATGTAGCATGATGCACAGCCCATAGTCCTCCATATAGTATAATGCATCACATAGTCCTCCATATAATATACAGCACAGCTCAGTCATCCATGTAGCATGATGCACAGCCCACAGTCCTCCATAAAGTATATGTCACCTGCAGCGATGCTCAGTAAGGATCAACCCAGAAGCTGTCTCACGCACAGGGGTGTCATCCCCATGGGTGCATGTCACCTGCAGCGATGCTCAGTAAGGATCACCCCAGAGGCTGACTCACCCACATGGGTGTCATCCCCACGGGTGCACGTAACCTGCAGCGGTGCTCAGTAAGGATCACCCCAGAGGCTGACTCACCCACAGGGGTGTCATCCCCATGGTAGCATGTCACCTGCAGTGGTGATCAGTAAGGATCACCCCAGAGGCTGACTCACCCACAGGGGTGTCATACCCATGGGTGCATGTCACCAGCAGCGGTGATCTGTAAGGATCACCCCTGAGGCAGACTCACTCACAGGGGTGTCTTCCCCATGGGTGCATGTCACCAGCAGCGCTGCTCTGTAAGGATCACCCCAGAGGCAGACTCACTCACAGAGGTGTCATTCCCATGGGTGCATGTCACCTGCAGCAGTGCTCAGTAAGGATCACCCCAGAGGCTGACTCACTCACAGGGGTGTCATCCCCACGGGTGCAAGTCACCTGCAGCAGTGCTCAGTAAGGATCACCCCAGAGGCTGACTCACTCACAGAGGTGTCATCCCCACGGGTGCATGTCACATGCAGCGATACTCAGTAAGGATCATCCCAGAGACTGACTCACTCACAGAGGTGTCATCCCCATGGGTGCATGTCACCTGCAGCGATGCTCAGTAAGGATCACCCCAGAGGCTGACTCACCCACAGGGGTGTCGGCCCTCGGGAGCATGTCACATGCAGCGGTGCTCAGTAAGGATCACCCCAGAAGCTGACTCACCCACAGGGGTGTCATCCCCATGGGTGCATGTCACCTGCAGCGGTGCTCAGTAAGGATCACCCCAGAAGCTGTCTCACCCACAGGGGTGTCATCCCCATGGGTGCATGTCACCTTCAGCGATGCTCAGTAAGGATCACCCCAGAGGCTGACTCACCCACAGGGGTGTCATCCCCATGGTTGCATGTCACCTGCAGTGATGCTCGGTAAGGATCAACCCAGAAGCTGTCTCACCCACAGGGGTGTCTTCCCCATGGGTGGATGTCACCTGCAGCGATGCACAGTAAGGATCACCCCAGAGGCTGACTCACACACAGGGGTGTCATCCTCATTGGTGCATGTCACCTGCAGCGGTGCTCAGTAAGGATTACCCCAGAGGCTGACTCACTCACAGAGGTGTCATCCCCACGGGTGCATGTCACCTGCAGCTGTGCTCAGTAAGGATCACCCCAGAGGCTGACTCACTCACAGGGGTGTCATCCCCATGGGTGCATGTCACCTGCAGCGGTGCTCAGTAAGGATCACCCCAGAGGCTGACTCACCCACAGGGGTGTCATCCCCATGGGTGCATGTCACCAGCAGCGGTGCTCTGTAAGGATCACCTCAGAGGCTGATGACGCGCCCCTGGGCCTGTGTCGCGCTGCGTTGCGCACGCGGGAGCTTACCCGGAGCCGGATCTCTTGAGGGTTGTAGTCTCGTGGCGGTGACCCGGTCCGTGCCCAGGGAGTCAAACTGAGCGGCGATGTATCAGCGGTAGATGTTGGACGACTACGCCACCCGTTGAGTACAGCTAAGGAGCTGCTGCTGCAGGGCAGACCGCTGAGGCCGGTGGTAGGATTGTGCAGCGTGATAGTATAACCCCCAACGGGAGGGGTATGGCCTCAGGGCAGCCGACGTGGATGATGGGGGTAGCAGGAACCACTCGGAGACGGTACTGTGTAGTTCAGGGTCTTTACTGGAGACAAAGATAGACCCTCCCGGAGTACTGGCTAGCGATTGGGGCCTGGTCAGTCCTTGAGCAGATGGGATCTCCCCTGGCCAGGCGGAGTTGTAGGCCTCCCAAACTAACTGTACTCTTCTGGCTACCTTGCTAGAGGCGGGTAAAAGTAGCCCACGTCCCTGAGTGTACCGTGTGGTGCTCACCCGTATGGCCGGTGACTCGGGGCCTTCTAGTAGCTTCCGCTCCACGACGGCGGTGCTGGTCCCATGCGTGTGACCGTGCCTTCGGGTTTCTTGGCCAGAGGACCTGGAATCCCCTGCCTGACGGATTCTGCTGCTGGGTAGGAGTTAGTCCCCACAGCCTCGGACTCCGGGTCCGGTAAGAAATCTTCTCAGTCAGGGCGAGCTCTGCAGCTGCCAGCCCCTGACTCCTTGTAACACTGCTCCCACAGAGCTCCTGATGTTCTGTTCCTATATCTGCTTCTTTTCTCTGTCTCTACTTCTTCTCTACTCACTCACCCTGCCTCAGCCCCAGTTTTATATAGTGGAAGTTCTTCCCCTCTCAGGACTGTGCAGGAGGTGTGGCATGCATAGGATTCCTGACCAAGAGACCTCCCACCTGCTCTCAGACGTAATATCTCTATCACTGTGGCAACCAGACCCCTGGGGTGTCACACTGACTCACTCACAGGGGTGTCATCCCCATGGGTGCATGTCACCTGCAGCGGTGCTCTGTAAGGATCACCTAAGAGGCTGACTCACTCACAGGGGTGTCATCCCCATGTGTGCATGTCACCTGCAGCACTGCTCAGTATGGATCACCCCAGAGGCTGACTTACCCACACAGGTGTCATACCCATGGGCGCATGTTAGCTGCAGTGGTGCTCAGTAAGGATCAATCCAGAGGCTGACTCACCCACAGGGGTGTGATCCCCATGGGTGCATGTCTCATGCAGCAGTGCTCAGTAAGGATCTCCCCAGAGGCTGACTCACTCACAGGGGTGTCATCCTCATGGGTGCATGTCACCTGCAGCGGAGCTCAGTAAGGATCACCCCAGTGGCTGATTCACTCACAGGGGTGTCATCCTCATGGGTGCATGTCACCTGCAGCGGTGCTCAGTTAGGATCACCCCAGAGGCTGACTCACTCACAGGAGTGTCATCCCCATGGGTGCATGTCACCTGCAGCATTGCTCAGTAAGGATCACCTCAGAGGCTGACTCACTCACATAGGTGTCATCCCCATGGGTGCATGTCACCTGCAGCGGTGCTCAGTAAGGATCACCCCAGAGGCTGACTCACTCAAAGAGGTGTCATCCCCATGGGTGCATGTCACCTGCAGCGGTGCTCAGTAAGGATCACCCAGAGGCTGACTCACTCACAGTGGTGTCATCCCCATGGGTACATGTCAACTGCAGCGGTGCCCAGTAAGGATCACCCCAGAGGCAGACTCAGTCAGAGCGGCGTCATCCCCAGGGGTGCATGTCACCTGCAGCAGTGCTCAGTAAGGATCACCCCAGAGGCTGACTCACTCACAGGGGTGTCATCCCCATGGGTGCATGTCACCTGCAGCAGTGCTCAGTAAGGATCACCCCAGAGGCTGTCTCACTCACAGAGGTGTCATCCCCATGGGTGCATGTCACCTGCTGCAGTGCTCAGGAAGGATCACCCCAGAGGCTTACTCACTCGCAGGGGTGTCATCCCCATAGGTGCATGTCACCTGCAGCGGTGCTCAGTAAGAATCACCCCAGAGGCTGACTCACTCACAGTGGTGTCACCCCCATGGGTGCATGTCACCTGCAGCGGTGCTTAGTAATGATCACCCCAGAGGCTGACTCGCTCACAGAGGTGTCATCCCCATGGGTACATGTCACCTGCAGCGGTGCTTAGTAAGGATCACCCCAGAGGCTGACTCACTCACAGGGGTGTCATCCCCACGGGTGCATGTCATCTTCAGCGATGGTCAGTAAGGATCACCCCAGAGGCTGACTCACCCACACTGGTGTCATCCCCATGGGTGCATGTCACCTGCAGCGGTGCTCAGTTAGGATTACCCCAGAGGCTGACTCACCCACAGTGGTGTCATTCCCATGGGTGCTTGTCACCTGCGGCGGTGCTCAGTTAGGATCACCCCAAAGGCTGAATCACCCAGAGGGGTGTTATCCCCACGGGTGCATGTCACCTTCAGCGATGGTCAGTAAGGATCACTCCAGAGTCTGACTCACCCTCAGTGGTGTCATCCCCATGTGTGCATGTCACCTGCAGCGGTGCTCAGTTAGGATCACCCCAGAGGCTGACTCACCCACAGTGGTGTCATTCCCATGGGTGCATGTCACCTGCAGCGGTGCTCAGTTAGGTTCACCCCAGAGGCTGACTCACCCACAGTGGTGTCATCCCCATGGGTCCATGTCAGCTGCAGCGGTGCTCAGTAAGGATCACCCCAGAGGCTGACTCACTCACAGGGGTGTCATCCCCACGGGAGAATGTCACATGCAGCGGTGCTCAGTAAGGATCACCCCAGAGGCTGACTCACCCACAGGGGTGTCATCCCCACGGGAGAATTTCACATGCAGCGGTGCTCAGAAAGGATCACCCCAGAGGCTGACTCACCCACATGGGTGTCATCCCCACGGGTGCATGTCACATGCAGCGGTGCTCTATAAGGATCAACCCAGAAGCTGTCTCACCCACAGGGGTGTCATTCCCATGGGTGCATGTCACCTGCAGCGGTGCTCAGTAAGGATCACCCCAGAGGCTGACTCACTGACAGGGCTGTCATCCCCATGGGTGCATGTCACATGCAGCGTTGATCAATAAGGATCACCCAGAGGCTGACTCACTCACAGAGGTGTCATCCCCATGGGTGCATGTCACCTTCAGCGATGCTCAGTAAGGATCACCACAGAGGCTGACTCACCCACATGGGTGTCATCCCCATGGGTGCATGTCACTTGCAGCGATGCTCAGTAAAGATCACCCACAGGGGTGTCATCCCCACAGGTGCGTGTCACCTGCAGCAGTGGTCAGTAAGGATCACCCCAGAGGCTGACTCACCCACAGAGGTGTCATCCCCACGGGGGAATGTCACATGCAGCGGTGCTCAGTGAGGATCACCCGAGAGGCTGACTCACCCACAGGGTTGTCATCCCCACGGGTGCATGTCACCTGCAGCGGTGCTCAGTAAGGATCACCCCAGAGGCTGACTCACCCACATGGGTGTCATCCCCACGGGTGCATGTCACATGCAGCGGTGCTCTATAAGGATCAACCCAGAAGCTGTCTCACCCACAGGGGTGTCATCCCCATGGGTGCATGTCACCTGCAGCGGTGCTCAGTAAGGATCACCCCAGAGGCTGACTCACTCACAGGGGTGTCATCCACATGGGTGCATGTCACCTGCAGCGGTGCTCAGCAAGGATCACCCCAGAGGCTAACTCACTCACAGGGGAGTCATCCCCACGAGTGCATGTCACATGCAGCGTTGATCAATAAGGATCACCCCAGAGGCTGACTCACTCACAAGGGTGTCATCCCCATGGGTGCATGTCACTTGCAGCGGTGCTCAGTAAGGATCACCCCAGAGGCTGACTCACTGACAGGGCTGTCATCCCCATGGGTGCATGTCACATGCAGCGTTGATCAATAAGGATCACCCAGAGGCTGACTCACTCACAGAGGTGTCATCCCCATGGGTGCATGTCACCTTCAGCGATGCTCAGTAAGGATCACCACAGAGGCTGACTCACCCACATGGGTGTCATCCCCATGGGTGCATGTCACTTGCAGCGATGCTCAGTAAAGATCACCCACAGGGGTGTCATCCCCACAGGTGCGTGTCACCTGCAGCAGTGGTCAGTAAGGATCACCCCAGAGGCTGACTCACCCACAGAGGTGTCATCCCCACGGGGGAATGTCACATGCAGCGGTGCTCAGTAAGGATCACCCGAGAGGCTGACTCACCCACAGGGTTGTCATCCCCATGGGTGCATGTCACCTGCAGCGGTGCTCAGTAAGGATCACCCCAGAGGCTGACTCACCCACATGGGTGTCATCCCCACGGGTGCATGTCACATGCAGCGGTGCTCTATAAGGATCAACCCAGAAGCTGTCTCACCCACAGGGGTGTCATCCCCATGGGTGCATGTCACCTGCAGCGGTGCTCAGTAAGGATCACCCCAGAGGCTGACTCACTCACAGGGGTGTCATCCACATGGGTGCATGTCACCTGCAGCGGTGCTCAGCAAGGATCACCCCAGAGGCTAACTCACTCACAGGGGAGTCATCCCCACGAGTGCATGTCACATGCAGCGTTGATCAATAAGGATCACCCAGAGGCTGACTCACTCACAGGGGTGTCATTCCCACGGTTGCATGTCACCTGCAGCGGTGGTCAGTAAGGATCACCCCAGAGGCTGACTCACCCACAGAGGTGTCATTCCCATGGGTGCATGTCACCTGCAGCGGCGCTCAGTAAGGATCACCCTAGAGGCTGACTCACTCACAGAGGTGTCATCCCCACGCATGCATGTCACCTGCAGTGGTGCTCAGTAAGGATCACCCCAGAGGCTGACTCACCCACAGAGGTGTCATCCCCATGGGTGCATGTCAACTGCAGCGGCGCTCAGTAAGGATCACCCCAGAGGCTGACTCACCCACAGAGGTTTCGTTCCCACGGTTGCATATCAACTGCAGCGGTGCTCAGTAAGGATCACACCAGAGGCTGACTCACTCACAGGGGTGTGATCCCAATGGGTGCATATCACCTGCAGCGGTGCTCAGTAAGGATCACCCCAGAGGCTGACTCACCCACAGAGGTGTCATCCCCATGGATGCATGTCACCTGCAGCGGTGCTCAGTAAGGATCACCCCAGAGGCTAAGTCACTCACAGGGGTATCATCCCCAAGGGTGCATGTCACCTGCAGCGGTGCACAGTAAGGATCACCCCAGAGGCTGACTCACCCACAGAGGTGTCATCCCCATGGGTGCATGTCTCCTACAGCAGTGCTCAGTAAGGATTCCCCCAGAGGCTGACTCACTCACAGGGGTGTCATCCCCATGGGTGCATGTCACCTGCAGCAGTGCTCAGTAAGGATCACCCCAGAGGCTGACTCACTCACAGGGGTGTCATTCCCACAGGTGCTTGTCACCTGCAGCGGTGCTCACTAAGGATCACACTAGAGTTGACTCACTCACAGAGGTGTCATCCCCATGGGTGCATGTCACCTGCAGCGGTGCTCAGTAAGGATCACACCAGAGTTGACTCACCCACAGAGGTGTCAACCCCATGGGTGCATGTCACCTGCAGCAGTGCTCAGTAAGAATCACCACAGAGGCTGACTCACCCACAGGGGTGTCATTCCCATGGTTGCATGTCACCTGCAGCAGTGCTCAGAAAGGATCACCCCAGAGGCTGACTCACTCACAGAGTTGTCATCCACATGGGTGCATGTCACCTGCAGCGATGCTCAGTAAGGATCACCCCAGAGGCTGCCTCACTCACAGGGGTGTCATCCCCACGGGTGCATGTCACCTGCAGCGGTGCTCAGTAAGGATCACCCCAGAGGCTGACTCACTCACAGGGGTGTCATCCCCACGGGTGCATGTCACCTGCAGCAGTGCTCAGTAAGGATCACCCCAGAGACTGACTCACTCACAGAAGTGTCATCCCCACGGGTGCATGTCACCTGCAGCGGTGCTCAGTAAGGATCACCCCAGAGGCTGACTCACTCACAGGGGTGTCATCCCCACGGGTGCATGTCACCTGCAGCAGTGCTCAGTAAGGATCACCCCAGAGACTGACTCACTCACAGAAGTGTCATCCCCATGGGTGCATGTCACCTGCAGCAGTGCTCAGTAAGGATCACCCCAGACGCTGACTCACCCACAGGGGTGTCATCCCCATGGGTGCATGCGACCTGCAGCGGTGCTCTGTAAGGATCACCCCAGAGGGTGACTCACTCAAAAATTTGTCATCTCCATGGGTGCATGTCACCTGCAGCAGTGCTCAGTAAGGATCACCCCAGACGCTGACTCACCCACAGGGGTGTCATCCCCATGGGTGCATGCGTCCTGCAGCGGTGCTCATTAAGGATCACCCCAGAAGCTGACGCACTCACAGATTTGTCATCCCCATGGGTACATGTCACCTGCAGTGATGCTCATTAAGGATCACCCCAGAAGCTGACTCACTCACAGGGGTGTCATCCCCATGGGTGCATGTCACCTGCAGCGGTGCTCAGTAAGGATCACCTCAGAGGCTGCCTCACTCACAGGGGTGTCATCCCCATGGGTGCATGTCACCTGCAGCGGTGCTCAGTAAGGATCACCCCAGAGGCAGACTCACCCACAGAGGTGTCATTCCCACAGTTGCATGTCACCTGCAGCGGTGCTCAGTAAGGATCACCCCAGAGGCAGACTCACTCACAGTGGTGTCATCCCCATGGGTGCAAGTCACCAGCAGCGATGCTCAGTAAGGATCACCCCAGAGGCTGACTCACTCACAGGGGTGTCATCCCTACGATTGCATGTCACCTGCAGCTGTTCTCAGTAAGGATCACCCCAGAAACTAACTCACCTACAGGGGTGTCATCCCCATGGGTGCATGTCACCTGCAACGGTGCTCAGTAAGGATCACCGCAGAGGCTGACTCACTCACAGAGGTGTCATCCCCATGGGTGCATGTCACCTGCAACGGTGCTCAGTAAGGATCACCCCAGAAACTAACTCACCCACAGGGGTGTCATCCCCATGGGTGCATGTCACCTGCAACGGTGCTCAGTAAGGATCACCGCAGAGGCTGACTCACTCACAGGGGTGTCATCCCCATGGGTGCATGTCAAGTGCAGCTGTGCTCAGTAAGGATCACCCCAGAAACTAACTCACCCACAGGGGTGTCATCCCCATGGGTGCATGTCACCTGCAACGGTGCTCATTAAGGATCACCCCAGAGGCTGACTCACTCACAGGGGTGTCATCCCTACGATTGCATGTCACCTGCAGCTGTTCTCAGTAAGGATCACCCCAGAAACTAACTCACCTACAGGGGTGTCATCCCCATGGGTGCATGTCACCTGCAACGGTGCTCAGTAAGGATCACCGCAGAGGCTGACTCACTCACAGGGGTGTCATCCCCATGGGTGCATGTCAAGTGCAGCTGTGCTCAGTAAGGATCACCCCAGAAACTAACTCACCCACAGGGGTGTCATCCCCATGGGTGCATGTCACCTGCAACGGTGCTCATTAAGGATCACCCCAGAGGCTGACTCACTCACAGGGGTGTCATATCCCCATGGGTGCTTGTCACCTGCAGCGGTGCTTAGTAAGGATCACCCCAGAAACTAACTCACCCACAGGGGTGTCATCCCCATGGGTGCATGTCACCTGCAATGGTGCTCATTAAGGATCACCCCAGAGGCTGACTCACTCACAGGGGTGTCATATCCCCATGGGTGCTTGTCACCTGCAGCGTTGCTTAGTAAGGATCACCCCAGAAACTAACTCACTCACAGAGTTGTCATCCACATGGGTGCATGTCACCTGCAGCGGTGCTCAATAAGGATCACACCAGAGGCTGACTGACTCACAGGGGTGTCATCCCCACGGGTGCATATCAACTGCAGCGGTGCTCAGTAAGGATCACAACAGAAGCTGACTCACTCACAGAGGTGTCATTCCCACGGGTGCATGTCACCTGCAGCGGTGCTCAGTAAGGATCACCCCAGAGGCTGACTCACTCACAGGGGTGTCATATCCCCATGGGTGCTTGTCACCTGCAGCGGTGCTTAGTAAGGATCACCCCAGAAACTAACTCACCCACAGGGGTGTCATCCCCATGGGTGCTTGTCATCTGCAGCGGTGCTCAGAAAGGATCACCCCAGAGGCTGACTCACTCACAGGGGTGTCATCCCCACGGGTGCATGTCACCTGCAGCGGTGCTCAGTAAGGATCACCCCAGAAGCTGACTCACTCACAGAGGTGTCATTCCCACGGGTGCTTGTCACCTGAAGCGGTGCTCAGTTAGGATCACCCCAGAGGCTGACTCACCCACAGAGGTGTCATCCCCACGGTTGCATGTCACCTGCAGCTGTGCTCAGTAAGGATCACCCAAGAAGCTGACTCACTCACAGGGGTGTCATCCTCATGGGTGCATGTCACCTGCAGCAGTGCTCAGTAAGGATCACCCAAGAAGCTGACTCACTCACAGGGGTGTCATCCCCATGGGTGCATGCGACCTGCAGCGGTGCTCAGTAAGGATCACCCCAGCGGGTGACTCACTCACAGGGGTGTCATCCCCATGGGTGCATGTCACCTGCAGCAGTGCTCAGTAAGGATCACCCCAGAGGCTGACTCACTCACAGGGGTGTCATCCCCATGGGTGCATGTCACCTGCAGCGGTGCTCAGTAAGGATCACCTCAGAGGCTGCCTCACTCACAGGGGTTTCATCCCCACGGGTGCATGTCACCTGCAGCGGTGCTCAGTAAGGATCACCCCAGATGCTAACTCACTCACAGGGGTGTCATCCCCATGGGTGCATGTCACCTGCAGCGGTGCTCAGTAAGGATCACACCAGAGGCTGACTCACTCACAGTGGTGTCATCCCCATGGGTGCATGTCACCTGCAGCGGTGCTCAGTAAGGATCACCACAGAGTCTGACTCACTCACAGAGGTGTCATCCCCATGGGTGCATGTCACTTGCATCGGTACTCAGTAAGGATCACCCGGGACGCTGATTCACCCACAGGGGTGTCATCCCCATGGGTGCATGCGACCTGCAGCGGTGCTCAGTAGGGATCACCCCAGAGGGTGACTCACTCACAGATTTGTCATCTCCATGGGTGCATGTCACCTGCAGTGATGCTCATTAAGGATCACCCCAGAAGCTGACTCACTCACAGGGGTGTCATCCCCATGGGTGCATGTCACCTGCAGCGGTGCTCAGTAAGGATCACCTCAGAGGCTGCCTCACTCACAGGGGTGTCATCCCCACGGATGCATGTCACCTGCAGCGGTGCTCAGAAAGGATCACCCCAGAGGCTTACTCACTCACAGTGGTGTCATCCCCATGGGTGCATGTCACCTGCAGCGGTACTCAGTAAGGATCACCCCAGAGGCTGACTCACCCACAGAGGTGTCATTCCCACGGTTGCATGTCACCTGCAGCTGTGCTCAGTAAGGATCACCCAAGAAGCTGACTCACTCACAGGGGTGTCATCCCTACGATTGCATGTCACCTGCAGCTGTGCTCAGTAAGGATCACCCCAGAAACTAACTCACCTACAGGGGTGTCATCCCCATGGGTGCATGTCACCTGCAACGGTGCTCAGTAAGGATCACCCAAGAAGCTAACTCACTCACAGAGGTGTCATCCACATGGGTGCATGTCACCTGCAGCGATGCTTAGTAAGGATCACCACAGAGGCTGACTCACTCACAGGGGTGTCATCCCTACGATTGCATGTCACCTGCAGCTGTGCTCAGTAAGGATCACCCCAGAAACTAACTCACCCACAGGGGTGTCATCCCCATGGGTGCTTGTCATCTGCAGCGGTGCTCAGTAAGGATCACCCCAGAGGCTGACTCATCCACAGGGGTGTCAACCCGACGGGTGCATGTCCCCTGCAGCGGTGCTCAGTTAAGGATCACCCCAGAAGCTGACTCACTCACAGGGGGGTCTCATCCCCACGGGTGCATGTCACCTGCAGCGGTGCTCAGTAAGCATCACCACAGAGGCTGACTCACCCACAGGGGTGTCATCCCCACGGGTGCATGTCACCTGCAGCAGTGCTCAGTAAGGGTCACCCCAGAGGCTGACTCACTCACAGAGGTGTCATCCCCATGGGTGCATGTCACCTGCAGCAGTGCTCAGTAAGGATCACCCCAGAGGCTGACTCACCCACAGGGGTGTCATCCCCATGGGTGTATGCGACCTGCAACGGTGCTCAGTAAGGATCACCCCAGAGGGTGACTCACTCACAGTGGTGTCATCCCCATGGGTGCATGTCACCTGCAGTGATGCTCATTAAGGATCACCCCAGAAGCTGACTCACTCACAGGGGTGTCATCCCCATGGGTGCATGTCACCTGCAGCGGTGCTCAGTATGGATCACCTCAGAGGCTGACTTATTCACAGTGGTGTCATCCCCATGGGTGCATGTCACCTGCAGCGGTGCTCAGTAAGGATCACCCCAGAGGTTGGCTCACCCACAGGGGTGAAATCCCCATGGGTGCATGTCACCTGCAGCGGTGCTCAGTAAGGATCACGCCAGAGGCTGACTCACTCACAGGGGTGTCATCCCCACTGGTGCATGTCACCTGCAGCGGTGCTCAGTAAGGATCACCACAGAGGCTGACTCACCCACAGTGGTGTCATCCCCACGGGTGCATGTCACCTGCAGCAGTGCTCAGTAAGGATCACCCCAGAGACTGACTCACTCACAGAGGTGTCATCCCCATGGGTGCATGTCACCTGCAGCAGTGCTCAGTAAGGATCACCCCAGACGCTGACTCACCCACAGGGGTGTCATCCCGATGGGTGCATGCGACCTGCAGCGGTGCTCAGTAGGGATCACCCCAGAGGGTGACTAACTCACAGATTTGTCATCTCCATGGGTGCATGTCACCTGCAGTGATGCTCATTAAGGATCACCCCAGAAGCTGACTCACTCACAGTGGTGTCATCCCCATGGGTGCATGTCACCTGCAGCGGTGCTCAGTAAGGATCACTCCAGAGACTGACTCACTCACAGAGGTGTCACCCCCATGGGTGCATGTCACTTGCAGCAGTGCTCATTAAGGATCACCCCAGAGGCTGACTCACCCACAGATGTGTTATCCCCATGGGTGCATGTCACCTGCAGCGGTGCGCAGTAAGGATCACCCCAGAGGCTGACTCACTCACAGGGGTGTTATCCCCATGGGTGCATGTCACATGCAGCAGTGCTCAGTAAGGATCACCCCAGAGGCTGACTCACCCACAGAGGTGTCATCCCCATGGGTGCATGCGACCTGCAGCGGTGCTCAGTAAGGATCACCCCAGAGGGTGACTCACTCACAGATTTGTCATCTCCATGGGTGCATGTCACCTGCAGTGATGCTCATTAAGGATCACCCCAGAAGCTGACTCACTCACAGATTTGTCATCCCATGGGTGCATGTCACCTGCAGTGATGCTCATTAAGGATCACCCCAGAAGCTGACTCACTCACAGGGGTGTCATCCCCATGGGTACATGTCACCTGCAGCGGTGCTCAGTAAGGATCACCTCAGAGGCTGCCTCACTCACAGGGGTGTCATCCCCACGGGTGCATGTCACCTGCAGCGGTGCTCAGTAAGGATCACCCCAGAAACTAACTCACCTACAGGGGTGTCATCCCCATGGGTGCATGTCACCTGCAACGGTGCTCAGTAAGGATCACCCAAGAAGCTAACTCACTCACAGAGGTGTCATCCACATGGGTGCATGTCACCTGCAGCGATGCTTAGTAAGGATCACCACAGAAGCTGACTCACTCACAGGGGTGTCATCCCTACGATTGCATGTCACCTGCAGCAGTGCTCAGTAAGGATCACCCCAGAGGCTGACTCACCCACTGGGGTGTCATCCCCATGGGTGCATGTCACCTGCAGCGGTGCTCAGTAAGGATCACCCCAGAAACTAACTCACCCACAGGGGTGTCATCCACATGGGTGCATGTCACCTGCAACGGTGCTCATTAAGGATCACCCAGAGGCTGACTCACTCACAGGGGTGTCATATCCCCATGGGTGCTTGTCACCTGCAGCGGTGCTTAGTAAGGATCACCCCAGAAACTAACTCACCCACAGGGGTGTCATCCCCATGGGTGCTTGTCATCTGCAGCGGTGCTCAGAAAGGATCACCCCAGAGGCTGACTCACTCACAGAGTTGTCATCCACATGGGTGCATGTCACCTGCAGCGGTGCTCAGTAAGGATCACCTCAGAGGCTGCCTCACTCACAGGGGTGTCATCCCCATGGGTGCATGTCACCTGCAGCGGTGCTCAGTAAGGATCACCCCAGAGCCTGACTCACCCACAGAGGTGTCATTCCCACGGGTGCATGTCACCTGCAGCGGTGCTCAGTAAGGATCACCCCAGAGGCTGACTCACCCACAGAGGTGTCATTCCCACGGTTGCATGTCACCTGCAGCTGTGCTCAGTAAGGATCACCCCAGAGGCTGACTCACCCACAGAGGTGTCATCCCCATGGGTGCATGTCACCTGCAGCAGTGCTCAGTAAGGATCACCCCAGACGCTGACTCACCCACAGGGGTGTCATCCCGATGGGTGCATGCGACCTGCAGCGGTGCTCAGTAGGGATCACCCCAGAGGGTGACTCACTCACAGATTTGTCATCTCCATGGGTGCATGTCACCTGCAGTGATGCTCATTAAGGATCACCCCAGAAGCTGACTCACTCACAGTGGTGTCATCCCCATGGGTGCATGTCACCTGCAGAGGTGCTCAGTAAGGATCACCACAGAGGCTGACTCACCCACAGGGGTGTCATCCCCACAGGTGCATGTCACTTGCAGCAGTGCTCAGTAAGGATCACCCCAGAGACTGACTCACTCACAGAGGTGTCACCCCCATGGGTGCATGTCACTTGCAGCAGTGCTCAGTAAGGATCACCCCAGAGGCTGACTCACTCACAGTGGTGTCATCCCCATGGGTGCATGTCACCTGTAGCTGTGCTCAGTAAGGATCACCCAAGAAGCTAACTCACTTACAGAGGTGTCATCCACATGGGTGCATGTCACCTGCAGCGGTGCTCAGTAAGGATCACCCCAGAGGCTGACTCACTCACAGGGGTGTCATCCCTACGATTGCATGTCACATGCAGCTGTGCTTAGTAAGGATCACCCCAGAAACTAACTCACCCACAGGGGTGTCATCCCCATGGGTGCATGTCATCTGCAACGGTGCTCAGTAAGGATCACCCCAGAAGCTGACTCAATCACAGGGGTGTGATCCCAATGGGTGCATGTCTCCTGCAGCGATGCTCTGTAAGGATCACCCCAGAGTCTGACTAACTCGCAGGGGTGTCATCCCCACGGGTGCATGTCACCTGCAGCGGTGCTCAGTAAGGATCACCCAGAGGCTGACTCACCCACAGGGGTGTCATCCCCACGGGTGCATGTCACATGCAGCGGTGCTCTATAAGGATTAACCCAGAAGCTGTCTCACCCACATGGGTGTCATCCCCACGGGTGCATGTCACATGCAGCGGTGCTCTATAAGGATCAACCCAGAAGCTGTATCACCCACAGGGGTGTCATCCACATGGGTGCATGTCACCTGCAGCGGTGCTCAGCAAGGATCACCCCAGAGGCTAACTCACTTACAGGGCTGTGATCCCCATGGGTGCATGTCACCTGCAGTGGTGCTCAGTAAGGGTCACCCCAGAGGCTGACTCACTCACAGGGGAGTCATCCCCACGGGTGCATGTCACCTGCAGTGGTGCTCAGTAAGGATCACCCAGAGGCTGACTCACTCACAGAGGTGTCATCCCCATGGGTGCATGTCACCTGCAGCGGTGCTCAGTAAGGATCACACCAGAGGCTGACTCACCCACAGAGTGGTCATCCCCACGGGTGCATGTCTCCTGCAGCGGTGCTCAGTAAGGATCACCCCAGAGGCTGACTCACTCACAGAGTGGTCATCCCCACGGGTGCATGTCAGCTGCAGCGATGCTCAGTAAGGATCACCCCAGACGCTGACTCACTCACAGAGGTGTCATCCCCATGGGAGCATGTCACCTGCAGCGGTGCTCAGTAAGTATCACCCCAGAGGCTGACTCACTCACAGGGGTGTGATCCCCATGGTGCATGCCACCTGCAGGTGTTCTCAGTAAGGATCACCCCAGAGGCAGACTCACCCACAGGGGTGTCATCCCCAAGGGTGCATGTCACCTGCAGCAGTGCTCAGTAAGGATCACCCCAGAGGCTGACTCACTCACAGGGGTGATATCCTCATGGGTGCATGTCACCTGCAGCGTTGCTCAGTAAGGGTCACCCCAGAGGCTGAATCACTTACAGGGGTGTCATCCCCATGGGTGCATGTCACCTGCAGCGGAGCTAAATAAGGATCACCCTAGAGACTGACTCACGCACAGGGGTGTCATCCCCACGGGTGCATGTCACCTGCAGCGCTGCTCAGTAAGGGTCACCCCAGAGGCTGACTCACCCACAGGGGTGTCATCCCAACAGGTGCATGTCACCTGCAGCGGTGCACAGAAAGGATCACCCCAGAGGCAGACTCACTCAGAGAGGTGTCATCCCCAAGGGTGCATGTCACTTGCAGCAGTGCTCAGTAAGGTTCACCCCAGAGTCTGACACACTCAGAGAGGTGTCATCCCCATAGGTGCATGTCACCTGCAGCGGCGCTCAGGAATGTTCACCCCAGAGGCTGACTCACTCACAGGGGTGTCATCCTCATGGTTGCATGTCACCTGCAGCGGTGCTCAGTAAGGATCACCCCAGAGGCTGACTCAGTCACAGAGGGGTCATCCCCACGGGTGCATGTCAGCTGCAGCGGTGCTCAGTAAGGATCACCCCAGAGGCTGACTCACCCACAGAGTTGTCATCCCCATGGGTGCATGTCACCTGCAGCGGTGCTCAACAAGGATCAATCCAGAGGCTGTCTCACCCACAGAGGTGTCATCCCCATGGGTGCATGTCACCTGCAGCGATGCTCAGTAAGGATCACCCCAGAGGCTGACTCACTCACAGGGGTGTCATCCCCATGGGTGCATGTCACCTGCAGCGATGCTCAGTAAGGATCAATCCAGAGGCTGTCTCACCCACAGAGGTGTCATCCCCATGGGTGCATGTCACCTGCAGCGGTTCTCAGTAAGGATCACCCCAGAGGCTGACTCACTCGCAGGGGTGTTATCCTCATGGGTGCATGTCACCTGCAGCGGTGCTCAGTAAGGGTCACCCAAGAGGCTGAATCACTTACAGGGGTGTTATCCCCATGGGTGCATGTCACCTACAGTGGTGCTCAGTAAGGATCACCCCAGAGGCATACTTTCTCACAGGGGTGCCATCTTCATCGGTGCATGTCACCTGCAGCAGTGCTCAGTAAGGATCACCCCAGAGGCTGACTCACCCACAGGGGTGTCATCCTCATGGGTGCATGTCACCGGCAGCGTTGCTCAGTAAGGATCACCCCAGAGGCTGACTCACTCACAGAGGTGTCATCCCCACGGATGCATGTCACCTGCAGCGGTGCTTAGTAAGGATCACCCCAGAGGCTGACTCACTCACAGAGATGTCATCCCCATGGGTGCATGTCACCGGCAGCGATGCTCAGTAAGGATCACCCCAGAGGCTTGACTCACCAACAGAGGTGTCATCCCCATGGGTGCAAGTCACCAGAAGCGATGCTCAGTAAGGATTACCCCAGAGGCTGACTCACCCACAGGGTTGTCATCCCCATGGGTGCATGTCACCTGCAGCGGTGCACAGTAAGGATCACCATAGAGGCTGACTCACTCACAGGAGTGTCATCCCCACTGGTGCATGGCACATGCAGCGGTGCTCAGTAAGGATTACACCAGAGGCTAAGTCACTCACAGGAGTATCATCCCCACTGGTGCATGTCACCTGCAGCGTTGCTCAGTAAGGATCACCCCAGAGGATGACTCACCCACAGGGGTGTCATCCCCATGGGTGTATGTCACCTGCAGCGCTGCTCAGTAAGGATCACCTCAGAGGCTGACTCATCCACAGGGGTGTCATCCCCATGGGTGCATGTCACCTGCAGCGATGCTCAGTAAGGTTCACCTCAGAGGCTAACTCACTCACAGGGGTGTCATCCCCACGGGTGCATGTCACCTGCAGCGGTGCTCAGTAAGGATCACCTCAGAGGCTGACTCACTCACAGGGGTGTCATCTTCATGGGTGCATGTCACCTGCAGCGGTGCTCAGTAAGGGTCACCTCAGAGGCAGACTCACTCACAGGGGTTTCATACCCACAGGTGCTTGTCACCTGCAGAGGTGCTCAGTAAGGATCACCTCAGAGGCTGACTCACTCACAGGGGTGTCATCTTCATGGGTGCATGTCACCTGCAGCGGTGCTCAGTAAGGGTCACCTCAGAGGCTGACTCACTCACAGTGGTGTCATCCCCATGGGTGCATGTCACCTGCAGCGGTACTCAGTAAGGATCACCCCAGAGGCTGACTCACCCACAAAGGTGTCATCCCCATGGGTGCATGTCACCTGCAGCGATGCTTAGTAAGGATCACCACAGAGGCTGTCTCACTCACAGGGGTGTCATCCCTACGATTGCATGTCACCTGCAGCTGTGCTCAGTAAGGATCACCCCAGAAACTAACTCACCCACAGGGGTGTCATCCCCATGGGTGCATGTCACCTGCAACGGTGCTCAGTAAGGATCACCCCAGAGGCTGACTCACTCACAGGGGTGTCATATCCCCATGGGTGCTTGTCACCTGCAGCGGTGCTTAGTAAGGATCACCCCAGAAACTAACTCAACCACAGAGGTGTCATCCCCATGGGTGCTTGTCATCTGCAGCGGTGCACAGTAAGGATTACACCAGAGGCTGACTCACTCACAGGGGTGTCATGCCCACGGGTGCATGTCACCTGCAGCGGTGCTCAGTAAGGATCACCCCAGAGGCTGACTCACCCACAAAGGTGTCATTCCCACGGGTGCATGTCACTTGCAGCGGTGCTCAGTAAGGATCACCCCAGAGGCTGACTCACCCACAGAGGTGTCATTCCCACGGTTGCATGTCACCTGCAGCTGTGCTCAGTAAGGATCACACCAGAGGTTGACTCACTCACAGGGGTGTCATCCCCATGGGTGCATGTCACCTGCAGCTGTGCTCAGTAAGGATCACCCCAGAGGCTGACTTAATCACAGGGGTGTCATACGCACAGGTACTTGTCACCTGAAGCGGTACTCAGTAAGAATCACCCCAGAGGCTGACTCACCCACAGAGGTGTCATCCCCACGGGTTTATGTCAGCTGTAGCAGTGCTCAGTATGGATCATCACAGAGGCTGACTCACTCACAGGGGTGTCATCCTCATGGGTGCATGTCACCTGCAGCGGTACTCAGAAAGGATCACCCCAGAGGCTGACTCACCCACAGGGGTGTCATCCCCACGAGTGTATGTCACCTGCAGCGGTGCTCAGTAAGAATCACCCCATAGGCTGACTCACTCACAGGGGTGTCATCCTCATTGGTGAATGTCACCTACAGGGGTGCTAAGTAAAGATCATCCCAGAGACTGACTCACCCTCAGGGGTTTCATCCCCATGGGTGCATATCATCTGCAGCGGTGCTCAGTAAGGATCACCCCAGAGGCTGACTCACTCACAGGGGTGTCATCCCCATGGGTGCATGTCACCTGCAGCGGTGCTCAGTAAGGATTACACCAGAGGCTGACTCACTCACAGGTGTGTAATCCACATGGGTGCATGTCACTTGCAGCGTTGCTCAGTAAGGATCACCCCAGAGGCTGACTCACCCACAGAGGTGTCATCCGAATGGGTGCATGTCACCTTCAGCGATGCTCAGTAAGGATCACCCCAGAGGCTGACTCACCCACAGAGGTGTCATCCCCACGGTTGCATGTCACCTGAAGCGTTGCTCAATAAGGATCACCCCAGAGGCTGACTCACTCACAGGGGTGTCATTCCCACGCTTGCATGTCACCTGCAGTGGTGCTCAGTAAGGATCACCCCAGAGGCTGACTCACCCACAGAGGTGTCATCTCCATGGGTGCATGTCACCTGCAGTGGTGCTCAGTAAGGATCACCCCAGAGGCTGACTCACCCACAGAGGTGTCATCTCCATGGGTGCATGTCACCTGCAGTGGTGCTCAGTAAGGATCAAACCAGAGGCTGACTCACCCACAGAGGTGTCATCTCCATGGGTGCATGTCACATGCAGTGGTGCTCAGTAAGGATCACCCCAGAGGCTGACTCACCCACAGAGGTGTCATCTCCATGGGTGCATGTCACCTGCAGTGGTGCTCAGTAAGGATCACCTCAGAGGCTGACTCACGCACAGTGGTGTCATCCCCATGGGTGCATGTCACCTGCAGCGGTACTCAGTAAGGATCACCACAGAGGCTGACTCACCCACAGAGGTGTCATTCCCACTGTTGCATGTCACCTGCAGCTGTGCTCAGTAAGGAACAACCAAGAAGCTGATTCACTCACAGGGGTGTCATCCCCATGGGTGCATGTCACCTGCAGCGATGCTTAGTAAGGATCACCACAGAGGCTGTCTCACTCACAGGGGTGTCATCCCTACAATTGCATGTCACCTGCAGCTGTGCTCAGTAAGGATCACCCCAGAGGCTGACTCACTCACAGAGGTGTCATCCTCATGGGTGCATGCCACCTGAAGCGGTGCTCAGTAAGAATCACCCCAGAGGCTGACTCACCCACAGGGGTGTCATCCCCACGGGTGCATGTCACCTGCAGCGTTGCTCAGTAAGGATCACCCCAGAGGCTGACTCACCCACAGGGGTGTCATTCCCACCGTTGCATGTCACCTGCAGCTGTGCTCAGTAAGGATCACCCAAGAAGCTATCTCACCCACAGGGGTGTCATCCCCATGGGTGCATGTCACCTGCAGCGGTGCTCAGTAAGGATCACCCCAGAGGCTGACTCACCCACAGAGGTGTCATTCCCACGGTTGCATGTCACCTGCAGCGGTGCTCAGTAAGGATCACCCCAGAAACTAACTCACCCACAGGGGTGTCATCCCCATGGGTGCATGTCACCTGCAATGGTGCTCAGTAAGGATCACCCCAGAGGCTGACTCACTCACAGGGGTGTCATCCCCATGGGTGCATGTCACCTGCAGCGGTGCTCAGTAAGGATTACACCAGAGGCTGACTCACTCACAGGTGTGTAATCCACATGGGTGCATGTCACTTGCAGCGTTGCTCAGTAAGGATCACCCCAGAGGCTGACTCACCCACAGAGGTGTCATCTCCATGGGTGCATGTCACCTGCAGTGGTGCTCAGTAAGGATCACCCCAGAGGCTGACTCACCCACAGAGGTGTCATCTCCATGGGTGCATGTCACATGCAGTGGTGCTCAGTAAGGATCACCCCAGAGGCTGACTCACCCACAGAGGTGTCATCTCCATGGGTGCATGTCACCTGCAGTGGTGCTCAGTAAGGATCACCTCAGAGGCTGACTCACGCACAGTGGTGTCATCCCCATGGGTGCATGTCACCTGCAGCGGTACTCAGTAAGGATCACCACAGAGGCTGACTCACCCACAGAGGTGTCATTCCCACTGTTGCATGTCACCTGCAGCTGTGCTCAGTAAGGAACAACCAAGAAGCTGATTCACTCACAGGGGTGTCATCCCCATGGGTGCATGTCACCTGCAGCGATGCTTAGTAAGGATCACCACAGAGGCTGTCTCACTCACAGGGGTGTCATCCCTACAATTGCATGTCACCTGCAGCTGTGCTCAGTAAGGATCACCCCAGAGGCTGACTCACTCACAGAGGTGTCATCCTCATGGGTGCATGTCACCTGAAGCGGTGCTCAGTAAGAATCACCCCAGAGGCTGACTCACCCACAGGGGTGTCATCCCCACGGGTGCATGTCACCTGCAGCGTTGCTCAGTAAGGATCACCCCAGAGGCTGACTCACCCACAGGGGTGTCATTCCCACCGTTGCATGTCACCTGCAGCTGTGCTCAGTACGGATCACCCAAGAAGCTATCTCACCCACAGGGGTGTCATCCCCATGGGTGCATGTCACCTGCAGCGGTGCTCAGTAAGGATCACCCCAGAGGCTGACTCACCCACAGAGGTGTCATTCCCACGGTTGCATGTCACCTGCAGCGGTGCTCAGTAAGGATCACCCCAGAAACTAACTCACCCACAGGGGTGTCATCCCCATGGGTGCATGTCACCTGCAATGGTGCTCAGTAAGGATCACCCCAGAGGCTGACTCACTCACAGGGGTGTCATCCCCATGGGTGCATGTCACCTGCAGCGGTGCTCAGTAAGGATTACACCAGAGGCTGACTCACTCACAGGTGTGTAATCCACATGGGTGCATGTCACTTGCAGCGTTGCTCAGTAAGGATCACCCCAGAGGCTGACTCACCCACAGAGGTGTCATCCGCATGGGTGCATGTCACCTTCAGCGATGCTCAGTAAGGATCACCCCAGAGGCTGACTCACCCACAGAGGTGTCATCCCCACGGTTGCATGTCACCTGAAGCGTTGCTCAGTAAGGATCACCCCAGAGGCTGACTCACCCACAGGGGTGTCATTCCCACGTTTGCATGTCACCTGCAGTGGTGCTCAGTAAGGATCACCCCAGAGGCTGACTCACCCACAGAGGTGTCATCTCCATGGGTGCATGTCACCTGCAGTGGTGCTCAGTAAGGATCACCCCAGAGGCTGACTCACCCACAGAGGTGTCATCTCCATGGGTGCATGTCACCTGCAGTGGTGCTCAGTAAGGATCACCCCAGAGGCTGACTCACCCGCAGAGGTGTCATCTCCATGGGTGCATGTCACCTGCAGTGGTGCTCAGTAAGGATCACCCCAGAGGCTGACTCACCCACAGAGGTGTCATCTCTATGGGTGCATGTCACCTGCAGTGGTGCTCAGTAAGGATCACCTCAGAGGCTGACTCACGCACAGTGTTGTCATCCCCATGGGTGCATGTCACCTGCAGCTGTGCTCAGTAAGGAACACCCAAGAAGCTGACTCACTGACAGGGGTGTCATCCCCATGGGTGCATGTCACCTGCAGCGATGCTTAGTAAGGATCACCACAGAGGCTGTCTCACTCACAGGGGTGTCATCCCTACGATTGCATGTCACCTGCAGCTGTGCTCAGTAAGGATCACCTCAGAGGCTGACTTACTCACAGAGGTGTCATCCCCATGGGTGCATGTCACCTGAAGCGGTGCTCAGTAAGAATCGCCCCAGAGGCTGACTCACCCACAGGGGTGTCATCCCCACGGGTGCTTGTCACCTGCAGCGGTGCTCAGTAAGGATCACCCCAGAGGCTGACTCACCCACAGGGGTGTCATTCCCACGGTTGCATGTCACCTGCAGCTGTGCTCAGTAAGGATCACCCAAGAAGCTATCTCACCCACAGGGGTGTCATCCCCATGGGTGCATGTCACCTGCAGCGGTGCTCAGTAAGGATCACCCCAGAGGCTGACTCACCCACAGGGGTGTCATTCCCACGGTTGCATGTCACCTGCAGCTGTGCTCAGTAAGGATCACCCCAGAAACTAACTCACCCACAGGGGTGTCATCCCCATGGGTGCATGTCACCTGCAATGGTGCTCAGTAAGGATCACCCCAGAGGCTGACACACCCACAGGGGTGTCATCCCCATGGGTGCATGTCACCTGCAGCAGTGCTCAGTAAGAATCACCCCAGAAACTAACTCACCCACAGGGGTGTCATCCCCATGGGTGCATGTCACCTGCAGCGATGCTCAGTAAGGATCACAGAAGAGGCTGACTCACCCACAGGGGTGTCATTCCCACAGGTGCTTGTCGCCTGCAGCGGTGCTCAGTAAGGTTCACCCCAGAGGCTGACTCACACACAGAGGTGTCATCTCCATGTGTGCATGTCACCTGCAGTGATGCTCATTAAGGATCACCCCAGAAGCTGACTCACTCACAGATTTGTCATCTCCATGTGTGTATGTCACCTGCAGTGATGCTCATTAAGGATCACCCCAGAAGCTGACTCACTCACAGGGGTGTCATCCCCATGGGTGCATGTCACCTGCAGCGGTGCTCAGTAAGGATCACCTCAGAGGCTGACTCACTCACAGTGGTGTCATCCCCATGGGTGCATGTCACCTGCAGCGGTGCTCAGTAAGGATCACACCAGAGGCTGACTCACCCACAGAGGAGTCATTCCCACGGGTGCATGTCACCTGCAGCTGTGCTCAGTAAGGATCACCCCAGAAACTAACTCACCCACAGGGGTGTCATCCCCATGGGTGCGTGTCACCTGCAACGGTGCTCAGTAAGGATCACCCTAGAGGCTTACTCACTCACAGGGGTGTCATATCCCCATGGGTGCTTGTCACCTGCAGCGGTGCTTAGTAATGATCACCCCAGAAACTAACTCACCCACAGGGGTGTCATCCCCATGGGTGCTTTTATCTACAGCGGTGCTCAGTAAGGATCACACCAGAGGCTGACTCACTCACAGGGGTGTCATCCCCACGGGTACATGTCACCTGCAGCGGTGCTCAGTAAGGATCACCCCAGAGCCTGACTCACCCACAGAGGTGTCATTCCGACGGTTGCATGTCACCTGCAGCGATGCTCAGTAAGGATCACCCAAGAAGCTGACTCACTCACAGGGGTGTCATCCCCATGGGTGCATGTCACCTGCAGCGGTGCTCAGTAAGGATCACCTCAGAGGCTGACTCACTCACAGTGGTGTCATCCCCATGGGTGCATGTCAGCTGCAGCGGTGCTCAGTAAGTATCACCCAAGAAGCTAACTCACTCACAGAGGTGTCATCCACATGGGTGCAAGTCACCTGCAGCGATGCTCAGTAAGGATCACCCCAGAGGCTGACTCACTCACAGGGGTGTCATCCCTACGATTGCATGTCACCTGCAGCTGTGCTTAGCAAGGATCACCCAAGAGGCTGACTCACCCACAGGGGTGTGATCCCAATGGGTGCATGTCTCCTGCAGCGATGCTCTGTAAGGATCACCCCTGAGTCTGACTAACTCGCAGGGGTGTCATTCCCATGGGTGCATGTCACCTGCAGCGATGCTCAGTAAGGATCACCCCAGAGGCTGACTCACGCACAGGGTTGTCATCCCCATGGATGCATGTCACCTGCAGCGGTGCACAGTAAGGATCACCCCAAGGCTGACTTACCCATAGGGGTGTCATGTCTCCTGCAGCGGTACTCAGTAAGCATCACCCCAGAGGCTGACTCACTCACAGGGGTGTCATTCCCACAGGTGCTTGTCACCTGCAGTGGTGCTCAGAAAGGATCACTCCAGAGGCTGACTCACTCACAGGGGTGTCATCCCCACGGGTGCATGTCACCTGCAGCGGTGCTCAGTAAGAATCACCCCAGAGGCTGACTCACCCACAGGGGTGTCATTCCCACGGTTGCATGTCACCTGCAGCTGTGCTCAGTAAGGATCACCCAAGAAGCTATCTCACTAACAGGGGTGTCATCCCCATGGGTGCATGTCACCTGCAGCGATGCTCAGTAAGGATCACCCCAGAGGCTGACTCACCCACAGGGGTGTCATCCCCATGGGTGCATGTCACCTGCAGCAGTGCTCAGTAAGAATCACCCCAGAAACTAACTCACCCACAGGGGTGTCATCCCCATGGGTGCATGTCACCTGCAGCGGTGCTCAGTAAGGATCACCCCAGAGGCTGACTCACCCACAGAGGTGTCATTCCCACGGTTGAATGTCACCTGCAGCGGTGCTCAGTAAGGATCACCCCAGAAACTAACTCACCCACAGGGGTGTCATCCCCATGGGTGCATGTCACCTGCAATGGTGCTCAGTAAGGATCACCCCAGAGGCTGACACACAAACAGGGGTGTCATCCCCATGGGTGCTTGTCATCTGCAGCGGTGCTCAGAAAGGATCACCCCAGAGGCTGACTCACTGACAAAGTTGTCATCCACATGGGTGCATGTCACCTGCAGCGATGCTCAGTAAGAATCACAGAAGAGGCTGACTCACCCACAGAGGTGTCATCCCCATGGGTGCATGTCACCTGCAGCGGTGCTTAGTAAGGATCACTCCAGAGGCTGACTCACTCACATGGGTTTCATCGACTGGGTGCATGTCACCTGCAGCGATGCTCAGTAAGGATCACCCCAGAAACTAACTCACCCACAAGGGTGTCATCCCCATGGGTGCATGTCACCTGCAGTCGTGCTCAGTAAGGATCACCCCAGAGACCCCAGAGGCTGACTCACCCACAGAGGTGTCATCCCCATGGGTTCATGTCAGCTGCAGCGGTGCTCAGTATGGATCACCACAGAGGCAGACTCACTCACAGGGGTGTCATCCCCATGGGTGCATGTCACCTGCAGCGGTGCTCAGTAAGGATCACCCCAGAGGCTGACTCACTCACAGGGGTGTCATCCTCATTGGTGCATGTCACCTGCAGCGGTGCTCAGTAAAGATCACCCCAGAGACTGACTCACCCTCAGGGGTTTCATCCCCATGGGTGCATATCATCTGCAGCGGTGCTCAGTAAGGATCACCCCAGAGGCTGAATAACTCACAGGGGTGTCATCCCCATGTGTGCATGTCACCTGCAGCGGTGCTCAGTAAGGATCACCCCGGAGGCTGACTCACTCACAGAGGTGTCATCTCCATGGGCGCATGTCACCTGCAGCAGTGCTCAGTAAGGATTACACCAGAGGCTGACTCAGTCACAGGGGTGTCATCCTCATGGGTGCATGTCACCTGCAGCGTTGCTCAGTAAGGATCACCCCAGAGGCTGACTCACCCACAGCGGTGGCATCTCCATGGGCGCATGTCACCTGCAGCAGTGCTCAGTAAGGATTATACCAGAGGCTGACTCAGTCACAGGGGTGTCATCCCCACGGGTGCATGTCACATGCAGCGGTGCTCTACAAGGATCAACCCAGAAGCTGTCTCACCCACAGGGCTGTCATCCCCACGGGTGCATGTCACCTGCAGCGGTGCTCAGTAAGGATCACCCCAGAGGCTGCCTCACTCACAGGGGAGTCATCCCCACGGGTGCATGTCACCTGCAGCGGTGCTCAGTAAGGATCACCCAGAGGCTGACTCACTCACAGAGGTGTCATCCCCATGGGTGCATGTCACCTGCAGCGGTGCTCAGTAAGGCTCACCCCAGAGGCTGACTCACCCACATGGGTGTCATCCCCACGGGTGCATGTCACATGCAGCGGTGCTCTATAAGGATCACCCCAGAGGCTGACTCACTCACAGGGGTGTCATCCCTACGATTGCATGTCACCTGCAGCTGTGCTTAGCAAGGATCACCCAAGAGGCTGACTCACCCACAGGGGTGTGATCCCAATGGGTGCATGTCTCCTGCAGCGATGCTCTGTAAGAATCACCCCTGAGTCTGACTAACTCGCAGGGGTGTCATTCCCATGGGTGCATGTCACCTGCAGCGATGCTCAGTAAGGATCACCCCAGAGGCTGACTCACGCACAGGATTGTCATCCCCATGGATGCATGTCACCTGCAGCGGTGCACAGTAAGGATCACCCCAAGGCTGACTTACCCATAGGGGTGTCATGTCTCCTGCAGCGGTACTCAGTAAGCATCACCCCAGAGGCTGACTCACTCACAGGGGTGTCATTCCCACAGGTGCTTGTCACCTGCAGTGGTGCTCAGAAAGGATCACTCCAGAGGCTGACTCACTCACAGGGGTGTCATCCCCACGGGTGCATGTCACCTGCAGCGGTGCTCAGTAAGGATCACCCCAGAGGCTGACTCACCCACAGGGGTGTCATTCCCACGGGTGCATGTCACCTGCAGCGGTGCTCAGTAAGGATCACTCCAGAGGCTGACTCACCCACAGGGGTGTCATTCCCACGGTTGCATGTCACCTGCAGCTGTGCTCAGTAAGGATCACCCAAGAAGCTATCTCACCCACAGGGGTGTCATCCCCATGGGTGCATGTCACCTGCAGCGGTGCTCAGTAAGGATCACCCCAGAGGCTGACTCACCCACAGGGGTGTCATCCCCACGGGTGCATGTCACCTGCAGCGGTGCTCAGTAAGGATCACCCCAGAGGCTGACTCACCCACAGGGGTGTCATTCCCACGGTTGCATGTTACCTGCAGCTGTGCTCAGTAAGGATCACCCAAGAAGCTATCTCACCCACAGGGGTGTCATCCCCATGGGTGCATGTCACCTGCAGCAGTGCTCAGTAAGGATCACCCCAGAGGCTGACTCACCCACAGGGGTGTCATCCCCACGGGTGCATGTCACCTGCAGCGGTGCTCAGTAAGGATCACCCCAGAGGCTGACTCACCCACAGGGGTGTCATTCCCACGGTTGCATGTCACCTGCAGCTGTGCTCAGTAAGGATCACCCAAGAAGCTTTCTCACCCACAGGGGTGTCATCCCCATGGGTGCATGTCACCTGCAGCGGTGCTCAGTAAGGATCACCCCAGAGGCTGACTCACCCACAGAGGTGTCATTCCCACGGTTGCATGTCACCTGCAGCGGTGCTCAGTAAGGATCACCCCAGAAACAAACTCACCCACAGGGGTGTCATCCCAATGGGTGCATGTCACCTGCAATGGTGCTTAGTAAGGATCACCCCAGAGGCTGACACACCCACAGGGGTGTCATCCCCATGGGTGCATGTCACCTGCAGCAGTGCTCAGTAAGAATCACCCCAGAAACTAACTCACCCACAGGGGTGTCATCCCCATGGGTGCATGTCACCTGCAGCGGTGCTCAGTAAGGATCACCCCAGAGGCTGACTCACCCACAGAGGTGTCATTCCCACGGTTGCATGTCACCTGCAGCGGTGCTCAGTAAGGATCACCCCAGAAACTAACTCACCCACAGGGGTGTCATCCCCATGGGTGCATGTCACCTGCAATGGTGCTCAGTAAGGATCACCCCAGAGGCTGACACACAAACAGGGGTGTCATCCCCATGGGTGCTTGTCATTTGCAGCGGTGCTCAGAAAGGATCACCCCAGAGGCTGACTCACTCACAGAGTTGTCATCCACATGGGTGCATGTCACCTGCAGCGATGCTCAGTAAGAATCACAGAAGAGGCTGACTCACCCACAGAGGTGTCATCCCCATGGGTGCATGTCACCTGCAGCGGTGCTTAGTAAGGATCACTCCAGAGGCTGACTCACTCACATGGGTTTCATCGACTGGGTGCATGTCACCTGCAGCGATGCTCAGTAAGGATCACCCCAGAAACTAACTCACCCACAAGGGTGTCATCCCCATGGGTGCATGTCACCTGCAGTCGTGCTCAATAAGGATCACCCCAGAGACCCCAGAGGCTGACTCACCCACAGAGGTGTCATCCCCATGGGTTCATGTCAGCTGCAGCGGTGCTCAGTATGGATCACCACAGAGGCAGACTCACTCACAGGGGTGTCATCCCCATGGGTGCATGTCACCTGCAGCGGTGCTCAGTAAGGATCACCCCAGAGGCTGACTCACTCACAGGGGTGTCATCCTCATTGGTGCATGTCACCTGCAGCGGTGCTCAGTAAAGATCACCCCAGAGACTGACTCACCCTCAGCGGTTTCATCCCCATGGGTGCATATCATCTGCAGCGGTGCTCAGTAAGGATCACCCCAGAGGCTGACTAACTCACAGGGGTGTCATCCCCATGGGTGCATGTCACCTGCAGCAGTGCTCAGTAAGGATTACACCAGAGGCTGACTCAGTCACAGGGGTGTCATCCTCATGGGTGCATGTCACCTGCAGCGTTGCTCAGTAAGGATCACCCCAGAGGCTGACTCACCCACAGCGGTGGCATCTCCATGGGCGCATGTCACCTGCAGCAGTGCTCAGCAAGGATTACACCAGAGGCTGACTCAGTCACAGGGGTGTCATCCCCACGGGTGCATGTCACATACAGCGGTGCTCTACAAGGATCAACCCAGAAGCTGTCTCACCCACAGGGCTGTCATCCCCACGGGTGCATGTCACCTGCAGCGGTGCTCAGTAAGGATCACCCCAGAGGCTGCCTCACTCACAGGGGAGTCATCCCCACGGGTGCATGTCACCTGCAGCGGTGCTCAGTAAGGATCACCCAGAGGCTGACTCACTCACAGAGGTGTCATCCCAATGGGTGCATGTCACCTGCAGCGGTGCTCAGTAAGGCTCACCGCAGAGGCTGACTCACCCACATGGGTGTCATCCCCACGGGTGCATGTCACATGCAGCGGTGCTCTATAAGGATTAACCCAGAAGCTGTCTCACCCACATGGGTGTCATCCCCACGGGTGCATGTCACATGCAGCGGTGCTCTATAAGGATCACCCCAGAGGCTGACTCACTCACACTGGTGTCATCCACATGGGTGCATGTCACCTGCAGCGGTGCTCAGTAATGATCACCCCAGAGGCTGACTCACTCACAAGGGTGTCATCCCCATGGGTGCATGTCACCTGCAGCAGTGCTCAGTAAGGAACACCTCAGAGGCTGACTCACCCACAGAGGTGTCATTCCCACGCTTGCATGTCACCTGCAGTGGTGCTCAGTAAGGATCACCCCAGAGGCTGACTCACACACAGAGGTGTCATCCCCATGGGTGCATGTCACCTGCAGCGGCGCTCAGTAAGGATCACCCCAGAGGCTGACTCACCCACTGAGGTTTCATTCCCACGGTTGCATTTCAACTGCAGCGGTGCTCAGTAAGGATCACCCCAGAGGCTGACTCACCCACAGAGGTGTCATCCCCATGGGTGCATGTCACCTGCAGCGGTGCTCAGTAAGGATCACACCAGAAAATAACTCACTCACAGAGTTGTCATCCCCATGGGTGCTTGTCACCTGCAATGGTGCTCAGTAAGGATCACAGAAGAGGCTGACTCACCCACAGGGGTGTCATTCCCACAAGTGCTTGTCGCCTGCAGCGGTGCTGAGTAAGGATCACCCCAGAGGCTGACTCATCCACAGAGGTGTCATCCCCATGGGTGCATGTCACCTGCAGCGGTGCTTAGTAAGGATCACTTCAGAGGTTGACTCACTCACATGGGTTTCATCGACTGGGTGCTTGTCACCTGCAGCGATGCTCAGTAAGGATCACCCCAGAAACTAACTCACCCACAGGGGTGTCATCCCCATGGGTGCATGTCACCTGCAGAGGTGCTCTATAAGGATCAACCCAGAAGCTGTCTCACCCACAGGGGTGTCATCCCCATGGGTGCATGTCACCTGCAGCGGTGCTCAGTAAGGATCACCCCAGAGGCTGACTCACTCACAGAGGTGTCATCCCCATGGGTGCATGTCACCTGCAGCTTTGCTCAGTAAGGATCACCCCAGAGGCTGACTCACTCACAGGGGTGTCATTCCCACGGTTGCATGTCACCTGCAGCGGTGCTCAGTAAGGATCACCCCAGAGGCTGACTCACTCACAAGGGTGTCATCCCCATGGGTGCATGTCACCTGCAGCTGTGCTCAGTAAGGATCACCCCAGAGGCTGACTCACCCACAGAGGTGTCATCCCCATGGGTGCATGTCACCTGCAGCGGCGCTCAGTAAGGATCACCCCAGAGGCTGACTCACCCACTGAGGTTTCATTCCCACGGTTGCATATCAACTGCAGCGGTGCTCAGTAAGGATCACCCCAGAGGCTGACTCACCCACAGAGGTGTCATCCCCATGGGTGCATGTCAGCTGCAGCGGTGCTCAGTAAGGATCACCCGAGAAACTATCTCACTCACAGAGTTGTCATCCCCATGGGTGCTTGTCACCTGCAATGGTGCTCAGTAAGGATCACAGAAGAGGCTGACTCACCCACAGGGGTGTCATTCCCACAAGTGCTTGTCGCCTGCAGCGGTGCTGAGTAAGGATCACCCCAGAGGCTGACTCACCCACAGAGGTGTCATCCCCATGGGTGCATGTCACCTGCAGCGGTGCTTAGTAAGGATCACCCCAGAAACTAACTCACCCACAAGGGTGTCATCCCCATGGGTGCATGTCACCTGCAGAGGTGCTCTATAAGGATCAACCCAGAAGCTGTCTCACCCACAGGGGTGTCATCCCCATGGGTGCATGTCACCTGCAGCGGTGCTGAGTAAGGATCACCCCAGAGGCTGACTCACTGACAGGGCTGTGATCCCCATGGGTGCATGTCACCTGCAGTGGTGCTCAGTAAGGATCACCCCAGAGGCTGACTCACTCACAGGGGAGTCATCCCCACGGGTGCATGTCACATGCAGTGGTGCTCAGTAAGGATCACCCAGAGGCTGACTCACTCACAGAGGTGTCATCCCCATGTGTGCATGTCACCTGCAGCGGTGCTCAGTAAGGATCACACCAGAGGCTGACTCACCCACAGGGGTGTCATCTCCATGGGTGCATGTCACCTGCAGCTTTGCTCAGTAAGGATCACCCCAGAGGCTGACTCACTCATAGGGGTGTCATTCCCACGGTTGCATGTCACCTGCAGCGGTGCTCAGTAATGATCACCCCAGAGGCTGACTCACTCACAAGGGTGTCATCCCCATAGGTGCATGTCACTTGCAGCAGTGCTCAGTAAGGATCACCTCAGAGGCTGACTCACTCACAGAGGTGTCATCCCCACGCTTGCATGTCACCTGCAGTGGTGCTCAGTAAGGATCACCCCAGAGGCTGACTCTCCCACAGAGGTGTCATCCCCATGGGTGCATGTCACCTGCAGCGGCGCTCAGTAAGGATCACCCCAGAGGCTGACTCACCCACAGAGGTTTCATTCCCACGGTTGCATATCAACTGCAGCGGTGCTCAGTAAGGATCACCCCAGAGGCTGACTCACCCACAGAGGTGTCATCCCCATGGGTGCATGTCACCTGCACCGGTGCTCAGTAAGGATCACAGAAGAGGCTGACTCACTCACAGGGGTGTCATTCCCACAGGTGCTTGTCGCCTGCAGCGGTGCTGAGTAAGGATCACCCCAGAGGCTGACTCACCCACAGAGGTGTCATCCCCATGGGTGCATGTCACCTGCAGCGGTGCTGAGTAAGGATCACCCCAGAGGCTGACTCACTCACAGGGGTGTCATCCCCATGGGTGCATGTCAGCTGCAGCGGTGCTCAGTATGGATCACCACAGAGGCTGACTCACCCACAGGGGTGTCATCCCCACGGGTTCATGTCAGCTGCAGCGGTGCTCAGTATGGATCACCACAGAGGCTGACTCAACCACAGGGGTGTCATCCCCACGGGTTCATTTCAGCTGCAGCGGTGCTCAGTATGGATCACCACAGAGGCTGACTCACCCACAGGGGTGTCATTCCCATCCAAGCATGTCATCTGCAGTGGTGCTCAGTAAGGATCACCCCAGAGGCTGACTCACCCACAGAGGTGTCATTCCCACGCTTGCATGTCACCTGCAATGGTGCTCAGTAAGGATCACTCCAGAGGCTGACTCACCCACAGGGGTGTCATCCTCATGGGTGCATGTCACCTGCAGCAGTGCTCAGTAAGGATCACCCGAGAGGCTGACTCACTCACAGGGGTGTCATGCCCATGGGCGCCTGTCACCTGCAGCGGTGCTCAGTAAGGATCACCCCAGAGGCTAACTCACTCACAGGGGTGTCATCCCCATGGGTGCCTGTCATCTGCAGCGGTGCTCAGTAAGGATCACCCCAGAGGCTAACTCACTCACAGAGGTGTCATCCCCATGGGCGCCTGTCACCTGCAGCGGTGCTCAGTAAGGATCACCCCAGAGGCTAACTCACTCACAGAGGTGTCATCCCCATGGGCGCCTGTCACCTGCAGCGGTGCTCAGTAAGGATCACCCCAGAGGCTAACTCACTCACAGAGGTGTCATCCCCATGGGCGCTTGTCACCTGCAGCGGTGCTCAGTAAGGATCACCCCAGAGGCTGACTCACCCATATGGTTGTCATCCCCACGGTTGTATGTCACCTGCGGAGGTGCTCAGTAAGGATCACCCCAGAGGCAGACTCACTCAGAGAGGTGTCATCCCCAAGGGTGCATGTCACCTGCAGCGGTGCTCAGTAAGGATCACCCCAGAGGCTGACTCACTCACAGGGGTGTCATCCCCATGGGTGCATGTCACCTGCAGCGGTGCTCAGTAAGGATCACCCCAGAGTCTGACACACTCAGAGAGGTGTCATCCCCATAGGTGCATGTCACCTGCAGCGGCGCTGAGGAAGGATCACCCCAGAGGCTGACTTACTCACAGGGGTGTCATCCTCATGGGTGCATGTCACCTGTAGCGATGCTCAGTAAGGATCACCCCAGAGGCTGACTCACCCACAGAGTTGTCATCCCCATGGGTGCATGTCACCTGCAGCGGTGCTCAGCAAGGATCAATCCAGAGGCTGACTCACTCACAGGGGTGTAATCCCCATGGGTGCAAGTCTCCTGCAGCGGTGCTCAGTAAAGATCACCCCAGAGGCTGTCTCACCCACAGAGGTGTCATCCCCATGGGTGCATGTCACCTGCAGCGATGCTCAGTAAGGATCACCCCAGAGGCTGACTCACTCACAGGGGTGTGATCCCCATGGGTGCATGTCACCTGCAGCGGTTCTCAGTAAGGATCACCCCAGAGGCAGACTCACCCACAGGGGTGTCTTCCCCAAGGGTGCATGTCACCTGCAGCAGTGCTCAGTAAGGATCACCCCAGAGGCTGACTCACTCATAGGGGTGTTATCCTCATGGGTGCATGTCACCTGCAGTGGTGCTCAGTAAGGATCACCCCAGAGGCTGACTCACTCACAGGGGTGTCATCCCCATGGGTGCATTTCACCTGCAGCGATACTCAGTAAGGATCACCCCAGAGGCAAACTTTCTCACAGGGGTGCCATCTTCATGGATGCATGTTACCTGCAGCGGTGCTCAGTAAGGATCACCTCAGAGGCTGACTCACTCACAGGGGTGTCATCCTCATGGGTGCATGTCACGTGCAGCGGTGCTCAGTAAGGATCACCCCAGAGGCTGACTCAATCAAAGGGGTGTCATCCCCACGGGTGCATGTCACCTGCAGCGGTGCTCAGTAAGGATCACCACAGAGGCTGACTCACCCACAGGGGTGTCATCCCCACGGGTGCATGTCACCTGCAGCAGTGCTCAGTAAGGATCACCCTAGAGACTGACTCACTCACAGAGGTGTCATCCCCATGGGTGCATGTCACCTGCAGCAGTGCTCAGTAAGGATCACCCCAGAGGCTGACTCACCCACAGGGGTTTCATCCCCATGGGTGCATGTCACCTGCAGCAGTGCTCAGTAAGGATCACCCCAGAGGCTGACTCACTCACAGGGGTGTGATCCCCATGGGTGCATGTCACCTGCAGCGGTTCTCAGTAAGGATCACCCCAGAGGCAGACTCACCCACAGGGGTGTCATCCCCATGGGTGCATGTCACCTGCAGCGGTTCTCAGTAAGGATCACCCCAGAGGCTGACTCACTCACAGTGGTGTCATCCCCATGGGAGCATGTCACCTGCAGCGGTGCTCAGTAAGGATCACCCCAGAGGCTGACTCACCCACAGAGGTGTCATTCCCACGGTTGCATGTCACCTGCAGCTGTGCTCAGTAAGGATCACCCCAGAGGCTGACTCACTCAGAGAGGTGTCATCCCCAAGGGAGCATGTCACCTGCAGCATCGCTCAGGAAGGATCACCCCAGAAGCTGACTCACTCACAGGGGTGTCATCCTCATGGGTGCATGCCACCTGCAGCAGTGCTCAGTAAGGATCACCCCAGAAACTAACTCACCCACAGAGGTGTCATCCCCATGGGTGCTTGTCATCTGCAGCGGTGCTCAGAAAGGATCACCCCAGAGGCTGACTCACTCACAGAGGTGTCATCCCCATGGGTGCATGTCACCTTCAGCTTTGCTCAGTAAGGATCACCCCAGAGGCTGACTCACTCACAGGGGTGTCATTCCCACGGTTGCATGTCACCTGCAGCAGTGCTCAGTAAGGATCACCTCAGAGGCTGACTCACTCACAGAGGTGTCATCCCCACGGTTGCATGTCACCTGCAGTGGTGCTCAGTAAGGATCACCCCAGAGGCTGACTCACTCACAGAGATGTCATCCCCATGGGTGCATGTCACCGGCAGCGATGCTCAGTAAGGATCACCCCAGAGGCTAACTCACCCACAGAGGTGTCATCCCCACGGATAAATGTCACCTGCAGCGCTGCTCAGTAAGGATCACCCCAGACGCTGACTCACTCACAGAGGTGTCATCCCCATGGGTGCATGTCACCTGCAGTGGTGCTCAGTAAGGATCACCCCAGAGGCAAACTTTCTCACAGGGGTGCCATCTTCATGGGTGTATGCCACCTGCAGCAGTGCTCAGTAAGGATCACCCCAGAGGCTGACTCACTCACAGAGGTGTCATCCTCATGGGTGCATGTCACCTGCAGCGGTGCTCAGTAAGGATCACCCCAGAGGCTGACGCACTCACAAGGGTGTCATCCCCATGGATGCATGTCACCTGCAGCGCTGCTCAGTAAGGATCACCCCATAGGCTGACTCACTCACAGGGGTGTCATACCCACAGGTTCTTGTCACCTTCCGCAGTGCTCAGTAAGGATCACCCCAGAGGCTGACTCACCCACAGAGGTGTCATTCCCACGGTTGCATGTCACCTGCAGCGGTGCTCAGTAAGGATCACCCCAGAAACTAACTCACCCACAGGGGTGTCATTCCCATGGGTGCATGTCACCAGCAGCAGTGCTCAGTAAGAATCACCCCAGAAACTAACTCACCCACAGGGGTGTCATCCCCATGGGTGCATGTCACCTGCAATGGTGCTCAGTAAGGATCACCCCAGAGGCTGACACACCCACAGGGGTGTCAACCCCATACGTGCTTGTCATCTGCAGCGGTGCTCAGAAAGGATCACCCCAGAGGCTGACTCACTCACAGAGTTGTCATCCACATGGGTGCATGTCACCTGCAGCGATGCTCAGTAAGGATCAAAGAAGAGGCTGACTCACCCACAGGGGTGTCATTCCCACAGGTGCTTGTCGCCTGCAGCGGTGCTCAGTAAGGATCACCCCAGAGGCTGACTCACCCACAGAGGTGTCATGCCCATGGGTGCATGTCACTTGCAGCGGTGCTTAGTAAGGATCACTCCAGAGGCTGACTCACTCACATGGGTTTCATCGACTGGGTGAATGTCACCTGCAGCGATGCTCAGTAAGGATCACCCCAGAAACTAACTCACCCACAAAGGTGTCATCCCCATGGGTGCATGTCACCTGCAGTCGTGCTCAGTAAGGATCACCCCAGAGACCCCAGAGGCTGACTCACCCACAGAGGTGTCATCCCCACGGGTTCATGTCAGCTGCAGCGGTGCTCAGTATGGATCACCACAGAGGCAGACTCACCCACAGGGGTGTCATCCCCACGAGTGCATGTCACCTGCAGCGGTACTCAGAAAGGATCACGCCAGAGGCTGACTCACCCACAGGGGTGTCATCCACACGGAAGAATGTCACCTGCAGCGATGCTCAGTAAGGATCACCCCAGAGGCTGACTCACCCACAAGGGTGTCATCCCCATGGGTGCATGTCACCTGCAGCGGTGCTCAGTAAGGATCACCCCAGAGGCTGACTCACTCACAGGGGAGTCATCCCCACGGGTGCATGTCACATGCAGCGGTGCTCTATAAGGATTAACCCAGAAGCTGTCTCACCCACATGGGTGTCATCCCCACGGGTGCATGTCACATGCAGCAGTGCTCTATAAGGATCAACCCAGAAGCTGTCTCACTCACAGAGGTGTCATCCCCATGGGTGCAAGTCATCTGCAGCGGTGCTCAGTAAGGATCACCCCAGAGGCAGACTCACTCACAGGGGTGTCATCCCCATGGGTGCATGTCACCTGCAGCGGTGCTCAGCAAGGATCACCCCAGAGGCTAACTCACTGACAGGGCTGTGATCCCCATGGGTGCATGTCACCTGCAGTGGTGCTCAGTAAGGATCACCCCAGAGGCTGACTCACTCACAGGGGAGTCATCCCCACGGGTGCATGTCACCTGCAGCGGTGCTCAGTAAGGATCACACAGAGGCTGACTCACTCACAGAGGTGTCATCCCCATGGGTGCATGTCACCTGCAGCGGTGCTCAGTAAGGATGACACCAGAGGCTGACTCACCCACAGGGGTGTCATCTCCATGGGCGCATGTCACCTGCAGCAGTGCTCAGTAAGGATTACAGCAGAGGCTGATTCAGTCACAGGGGTGTCATCCTCATGGGTGCTTGTCACCTGCAGCGTTGCTCAGTAAGGATCACCCCAGAGGCTGACTCACCCACAGGGGTGTCATCCACACGGAAGAATGTCACCTGCAGCGATGCTCAGTAAGGATCACCCCAGAGGCTGACTCACCCACAAGGCTGTCATCCCCATGGGTGCATGTCACCTGCAGCGGTGCTCAGTAAGGATCACCCCAGAGGCTGACTCACTCACAGGGGAGTCATCCCCACGGGTGCATGTCACATGCAGCGGTGCTCTATAAGGATTAACCCAGAAGCTGTCTCACCCACATGGGTGTCATCCCCACGGGTGCATGTCACATGCAGCGGTGCTCTATAAGGATCAACCCAGAAGCTGTCTCACTCACAGAGGTGTCATCCCCATGGGTGCAAGTCACCTGCAGCGGTGCTTAGTAAGGATCACCCCAGAGGCAGACTCACTCACAGGGGTGTCATCCCCATGGGTGCATGTCACCTGCTGCGGTGCTCAGCAAGGATCATCCCAGAGGCTAACTCACTGACAGGGCTGTGATCCCCATGGGTGCATGTCACCTGCAGTTGTGCTCAGTAAGGATCACCCCAGAGGCTGACTCACTCACAGGGGAGTCATCCCCACGGGTGCATGTCACCTGCAGCGGTGCTCAGTAAGGATCACCCAGAGGCTGACTCACTCACAGAGGTTTCATCCCCATGGGTGCATGTCACCTGCAGCGGTGCTCAGTAAGGATCACACCAGAGGCTGACTCACCCACAGGGGTGTCATCTCCATGGGTGCATGTCACCTGCAGCTTTGCTCAGTAAGGATCACCCCAGAGGCTAACTCACTCACAGGGGTGTCATTCCCACGGTTGCATGTCACCTGCAGCAGTGCTCAGTAAGGATCACCCCAGAGGCTGACTCACCCACAGAGGTGTCATCCACATGGGTGCATGTCACCTGCAGCGGCGCTCAGTAAGGATCACCCCAGAGGCTGACTCACCCACAGAGGTTTCATTCCCACGGTTGCATATCAACTGCAGCGGTGCTAAGTAAGGATCACCCCAGAGGCTGATTCACTCACAGGGGTGTCATTCCCACAGGTGCTTGTCACCTGCAGGGGTGCTCAGTAAGGATCACCCCAGAGGCTGACTCACTCACAGGGGTGTCATCCCCATGGGTGCATGTCACCTGCAGGGGTGCTCAGTAAGAATCACCCCAGAGGCTGACTCACCCACAGGGGTGTCATTCCTATGGTTGCATGTCACTTGCAGCGGTGCTCAGTAAGGATCACCCCAGAAACTAACTCACCCACAGGGGTGTCATCCCCATGGGTGCTTGTCATCTGCAGCGGTGCTGAGTAAGGATCACCCCAGAGGCTGACTCACCCACAGGGGTGTCATCCCCATGGGTGCATGTCACCTGCAGCGGTGCTTAGTGAGGATCACTCCAGAGACTGACTCACTCACATGGGTTTCATCGACTGGGTGCTTGTCACCTGCAGCGATGCTCAGTAAGGATCACCCCAAGGCTGACTCACCCACAGGGGTGTCATCCCCATGGGTGCTTGTCATCTGCAGCGGTGCTGAGTAAGGATCACCCCAGAGGCTGACTCACTCACAGGGGTGTCATCCCCATGGGTGCATGTCACCTGCAGCGGTGCTCAGTAAGGATCACCCGAGAAACTAACTCACTCACAGAGTTGTCATCCCCATGGGTGATTGTCACATGCAATGGTGCTCAGTAAGGATCACAGAAGAGGCTGACTCACCCACAGGGGTGTCATTCCCACAGGTGATTGTCGCCTGCAGAGGTGCTGAGTAAGGATCACCCCAGAGGCTGACTCACCCACAGAGGTGTCATCCCCATGGGTGCATGTCACCTGCAGCGGTGCTTAGTAAGGATCACTCCAGAGGCTGACTCACTCACATGCGTTTCATCGACTGGGTGCTTGTCACCTGCAGAGGTGCTGAGTAAGGATCACCCCAAAGGCTGACTCACCCACAGAGGTGTCATCCCCATGGGTGCATGTCACCTGCAGTCGTGCTCAGTAAGGATCACCCCAGAGGCTGACTCACCCACAGAGGTGTCATCCCCACGGGTTCATGTCAGCTGCAGCGTTGCTCAGTATGGATCACCACAGAGGCTGACTCACTCACAGGGGTGTCATCCTCATGGATGCATGTCACCTGCAGCGGTGCTCAGTAAGGATCACCCCAGAAACTAACTCACCCACAGGGGTGTCATCCCCATGGGTGCATGTCACCTGCAATGGTGCTCAGTAAGGATCACCCCAGAGGCTGACACACCCACAGGGGTGTCATCCCCATGGGTGCTTGTCATCTGCAGCGGTGCTCAGAAAGGATCACCCCAGAGGCTGACTCACCCACAGAGGTGTCATCCCCATGGGTGCATGTCACCTGCAGCGGTGCTCAGTAAGGATCACCCCAGAAACTAACTCACTCACAGAGTTGTCATCCCCATGGGTGTTTGTCACCTGCAATGGTGCTCAGTAAGGATCACAGAAGAGGCTTACTCATCCACAGGGGTGTCATTCCCACAGGTGCTTGTCGCCTGCAGCGGTGCTGAGTAAGGATCACCCCAGAGGCTGACTCACCCACAAAGGTGTCATCCCCATGGGTGCATGTCACCTGCAGCGGTGCTTAGTAAGGATCACTCCAGAGGCTGACTCACTCACATGGGTTTCATCGACTGGGTGCTTGTCACCTGCAGCGATGCTCAGTAAGGATCACCCCAAGGCTGACTTACCCATAGGGGTGTCATGTCTCCTGCAGCGGTACTCAGTAAGCATCACCCCAGAGGCTGACTCACTCACAGGGGTGTCATTCCCACAGGTTCTTGTCACCTGCAGGGGTGCTCAGTAAGGATCACCCCAGAGGCTGACTCACTCACAGGGGTGTCATCCCCATGGGTGCATGTCACCTGCAGGGATGCTCAGTAAGAATCACCCCAGAGGCTGACTCACCCACAGGGGTGTCATTCCTATGGTTGCATGTCACTTGCAGCGGTGCTCAGTATGGATCACCCCAGAAACTAACTCACCCACAGGGGTGTCATCCCCATGGGTGCATGTCACCTGCAATGGTGCTCAGTAAGGATCACCCCAGAGGCTAACACACCCACAGGGGTGTCATCCCCATGGGTGCTTGTCATCTGCAGCGGTGCTGAGTAAGGATCACCCCAGAGGCTGACTCACCCACAGGGGTGTCATCCCCATGGGTGCATGTCACCTGCAGCGGTGCTTAGTGAGGATCACTCCAGAGACTGACTCACTCACATGGGTTTCATCGACTGGGTGCTTGTCACCTGCAGCGATGCTCAGTAAGGATCACCCCAAGGCTGACTCACCCACAGGGGTGTCATCCCCATGGGTGCTTGTCATCTGCAGCGGTGCTGAGTAAGGATCACCCCAGAGGCTGACTCACTCACAGGGGTGTCATCCCCATGGGTGCATGTCACCTGCAGCGGTGCTCAGTAAGGATCACCCGAGAAACTAACTCACTCACAGAGTTGTCATCCCCATGGGTGATTGTCACATGCAATGGTGCTCAGTAAGGATCACAGAAGATGCTGACTCACCCACAGGGGTGTCATTCCCACAGGTGATTGTCGCCTGCAGAGGTGCTGAGTAAGGATCACCCCAGAGGCTGACTCACCCACAGAGGTGTCATCCCCATGGGTGCATGTCACCTGCAGCGGTGCTTAGTAAGGATCACTCCAGAGGCTGACTCACTCACATGCGTTTCATCGACTGGGTGCTTGTCACCTGCAGAGGTGCTGAGTAAGGATCACCCCAAAGGCTGACTCACCCACAGAGGTGTCATCCCCATGGGTGCATGTCACCTGCAGTCGTGCTCAGTAAGGATCACCCCAGAGGCTGACTCACCCACAGAGGTGTCATCCCCACGGGTTCATGTCAGCTGCAGCGTTGCTCAGTATGGATCACCACAGAGGCTGACTCACTCACAGGGGTGTCATCCTCATGGATGCATGTCACCTGCAGCGGTGCTCAGTAAGGATCACCCCAGAGGCTGACTCACTCACAGAGGTGTCAACCCCATGGGTGCTTGTCACCTGCAGCGGTGCTCAGTAAGAATCGCCCCAGAGGGTGACTCACCCACAGGGGTGTCATTCCCATGTTTGCATGTCACTTGCAGCGGTGCTCAGTAAGGATCAGCCCAGAGGCTGACTCACTCACAGGGGTGTCATCCCCATGGGTGCTTGTCACCTGCAGCGGTGCTCAGTAAGAATCACCCCAGAGGGTGACTCACCCACAGGGGTGTCATTCCCATGGTTGCATGTCTCTTGCAGCGCTGCTCAGTAAGGATCACCCCAGAAACTAACTCACCCACAGGGGTGTCATCCCCATGGTTGCATGTCACCTGCAGTGATGCTCAGTAAGGATCACAGAAGAGGCTGACTCACCCACAGGGGTGTCATTCCCACAGGTGCTTGTCGCCTACAGCAGTGCTGAGTAAGGATCACCCCAGAGGCTGACTCACCCACAGATTTGTCATCCCTATGGGTGCTTGTCACCTGCAGCGATGCTCAGTATAGATCACCCCAGAAACTAACTCACTCACAAGGGTGTCATCCCCATGGGTGCATGTCACCTGCAGTCGTGCTCAGTAAGGATCACCCCAGAGACCCCAGAGGCTAACTCACCCACAGAGGTGTCATCCCCACGGGTTCATGTCAGCTGCAGCGGTGCTCAGTATGGATCACCACAGAGACAGACTCACTCACAGGGGTGCAATCCTCATGGGTGCATGTCACCTGCAGCCGTGCTCAGTAAGGATCACCCCAGAGGCTGACTCATTCACAGGGGAGTCAACCCCACGGGTGCATGTCACCTGCAGCGTTGATCAATAAGGATCACCCAGAGGCTGACTCACTCACAGAGGTGTCATCCCCATGGGTGCATGTCACCTGCAGCTTTGCTCAGTAAGGATCACCCCAGAGGCTGACTCACTCACAGGGGTGTCATTCCCACGGTTGCATGTCACCTGCACCGGTGCTCAGTAAGGATCACCCCAGAGGCTGACTCACCCACAGAGGTGTCATCCCCATGGGTGCATGTCACCTGCAGCGGTGCTTAGTAAGGATCACTCCAGAGGCTGACTCACTCACAAGGGTGTCATCCCCATGGATGCATGTCACCTGCAGCGGTGCTCAGTAAGGATCACCCCATAGGCTGACTCACTCAAAGGGGTGTCATACCCACAGGTTCTTGTCACCTTCCACAGTGCTCAGTAAGGAACACCACAGAGGCTGACTCACCCACAGAGGTGTCATCCCCATGGGTGCATGTCACCTGCAGCTGTGCCAGTAAGGATCACCCAAGAATCTATCTCAACCACAGGGGTGTCATCCCCAAGGGTGCATGTCACCAGCAGCGGTGCTCAGTAAGGATCACCCCAGAAACTAACTCACCCACAGGGGTGTCATCCCCATGGGTGCATGTCACCAGCAGCAGTGCTCAGTAAGAATCACCCCAGAAACTAACTCACCCACAGGGGTGTCATCCCCATGGGTGCATGTCACCTGCAATGGCGCTCAGTAAGGATCACCCCAGAGGCTGACACACCCACAGGGGTGTCATCCCCATGGGTGCTTGTCATCTGCAGCGGTGCTCAGAAAGGATCACCCCAGAGGCTGACTCACTCACAGAGTTGTCATCCACATGGGTGCATGTCACCTGCAGCGATGCTCAGTAAGGATCAAAGAAGAGGCTGACTCACCCACAGGGGTGTCATTCCCACAGGTGCTTGTCGCCTGCAGCGGTGCTCAGAAAGGATCACCCCAGAGGCCGACTCACTCACAGAGTTGTCATCCACATGGGTGCATGTCACCTGCAGCGATGCTCAGTAAGGATCAAAGAAGAGGCTGACTCACCCACAGGGGTGTCATTCCCACGGTTGCATGTCACCTGCAGCGATGCTCAGTAAGGATCACCCCAGAAACTAACTCACCCACAAGGGTGTCATCCCCATGGGTGCATGTCACCTGCAGTCGTGCTCAATAAGGATCACCCCAGAGACCCCAGAGGCTGACTCACCCACAGAAGTGTCATCCCCACGGGTTCATGTCAGCTGCAGTGGTGCTCAGTATGGATCACCACAGAGGCAGACTCACCCACAGGGGTGTCATCCCCACGAGTTCATGTCACCTGCATCGGTACTCAGAAAGGATCACCCCAGAGGCTGACTCACCCACAGGGGTGTCATCCCCACGAGTGTATGTCACCTGCAGCGTGCTCAGTAAGGATCACCCCAGAGGCTGACTCACCTACAGGGGTTTCATCCCCATGGGTGCATATCATCTGCAGCGGTGCTCAGTAAGGATCACCCCAGAGGCTGACTCACTCACAGGGGTGTCATCCTCATGGGTGCTTGTCACCTGCAGCGTTGCTCAGTAAGGATCACCCCAGAGGCTGACTCACCCACAGGGGTGTCATCCACACGGAAGAATGTCACCTGCAGCGATGCTCAGTAAGGATCACCCCAGAGGCTGACTCACCCACAAGGGTGTCATCCCCATGGGTGCATGTCACCTGCAGCGGTGCTCTATAAGGATTAACCCAGAAGCTGTCTCACTCACAGAGGTGTCATCCCCATCGGTGCAAGTCACCTGCAGCGGTGCTCAGTAAGGATCACCCAGAGGCTGACTCACTCACAGGGGTGTCATCCCCACGGGTGCATGTCACATGCAGCGGTGCTCTATAAGGATCAACCCAGAAGCTGTCTCACTCACAGAGGTGTCATCCCCATGGGTGCAAGTCACCTGCAGCGGTGCTCAGTAAGGATCACTCCAGAAACTAACTCACCCACAGGGTTGTCATCCCCATGGGTGCTTGTCACTTGCAGCGGTGCTCAGTAAGGATTACCCCAGAAACTAACTCACCCACAGGGGTGTCATCCCCATGGGTGCATGTCACCTGCAATGGTGCTCAGTAAGGATCACCCCAGAGGCTGACACACCCACAAGGGTGTCATCCCCATGGGTGCTTGTCATCTGCAGCGGTGCTGAGTAAGGATCACCCCAGAGGCTGACTCACCCACAGAGGTGTCATCCCCATGGATGCATGTCACCTGCAGCGGTGCTCAGTAAGGATCACTCCAGAGGCTGACTCACTCACATGGGTTTCATCGACTGGGTGCTTGTCACCTGCAGCGATGCTCAGTAAGGATCACCCCAAGGCTGACTTACCCATAGGGGTGTCATGTCTCCTGCAGGGGTACTCAGTAAGCATCACCCCAGAGGCTGACTCACTCACAGGGGTGTCATTCCCACAGATGCTTGTCACCTGCAGGGGTGCTCAGTAAGGATCACCCCAGAGGCTGACTCACTCACAGGGGTGTCATCCCCATGGGTGCATGTCACCTGCAGGGGTGCTCAGTAAGAATCACCCCAGAGGCTGACTCACCCAGAGGGGTGTCATTCCTATGGTTGCATGTCACTTGCAGCGGTGCTTAGTAAGGATCACCCCAGAAACTAACTCACCCACAGGGGTGTCATCCCCATTGGTGCTTGTCATCTGCAGCGGTGCTCAGAAAGGATCACCCCAGAGGCTGACTCACTCACAGGGGTGTCATCCCCATGGGTGCATGTCACCTGCAGCGGTGCTCAGTAAGGATCACCCCAGAGGCTGACTCACTCACAGGGGTGTCATCCTCATGGGTGCATGTCACATGCAGCGGTGCTCTATAAGGATCAACCCAGAAGCTGTCTCACTCACAGAGGTGTCATCCCCATGGGTGCATGTCAACTGCAGCGGTGCTCAGTAAGGAACACCCCAGAGGCAGACTCACTCACAGGGGTGTCATCCCCATGGGTGCATGTCACCTGCAGCGGTGCTCAGTAAGGATCACCCCAGAGGCTGACTCACTCACAGGGGAGTCATCCCCACGGGTGCATTTCACCTGCAGCGGTGCTCAGTGAGGATCACCCAGAGGCTGACTCACTCACAGGGGTGTCATCCCCACGGGTGCATGTCACATGCAGCGGTGCTCTATAAGGATCAACCCAGAAGCTGTCTCACTCACAGAGGTGTCATCCCCATGGGTGCTTGTCACTTGCAGCGGTGCTCAGTAAGGATTACCCCAGAAACTAACTCACCCACAGGGGTGTCATCCCCATGGGTGCATGTCACCTGCAATGGTGCTCAGTAAGGATCACCCCAGAGGCTGACACACCCACAGGGGTGTCATCCCCATGGGTGCTTGTCATCTGCAGCGGTGCTGAGTAAGGATCACCCCAGAGGCTGACTCACCCACAGAGGTGTCATCCCCATGGATGCATGTCACCTGCAGCGGTGCTCAGTAAGGATCACTCCAGAGGCTGACTCACTCAGATGGGTTTCATCGACTGGGTGCTTGTCACCTGCAGCGATGCTCAGTAAGGATCACCCCAAGGCTGACTTACCCATAGGGGTGTCATGTCTCCTGCAGCGGTACTCAGTAAGCATCACCCCAGAGGCTGACTCACTCACAGGGGTGTCATTCCCACAGATGCTTGTCACCTGCAGGGGTGCTCAGTAAGGATCACCCCAGAGGCTGACTCACTCACAGGGGTGTCATCCCCATGGGTGCATGTCACCTGCAGGGGTGCTCAGTAAGAATCACCCCAGAGGCTGACTCACCCAGAGGGGTGTCATTCCTATGGTTGCATGTCACTTGCAGCGGTGCTTAGTAAGGATCACCCCAGAAACTAACTCACCCACAGGGGTGTCATCCCCATGGGTGCTTGTCATCTGCAGCGGTGCTCAGAAAGGATCACCCCAGAGGCTGACTCACTCACAGGGGTGTCATCCCCATGGGTGCATGTCACCTGCAGCGGTGCTCAGTAAGAATCACCCCAGAGGCTGACTCACTCACATGGGTGTCATCCTCATGGGTGCATGTCACATGCAGCGGTGCTCTATAAGGATCAACCCAGAAGCTGTCTCACTCACAGAGGTGTCATCCCCATGGGTGCATGTCAACTGCAGCGGTGCTCAGTAAGGAACACCCCAGAGGCAGACTCACTCACAGGGGTGTCATCCCCATGGGTGCATGTCACCTGCAGCGGTGCTCAGTAAGGATCACCCCAGAGGCTGACTCACTCACAGGGGAGTCATCCCCACGGGTGCATGTCACCTGCAGCGGTGCTCAGTAAGGATCACCCCAGAGGCTGACTCACTCACAGGGGAGTCATCCCCACGGGTGCATGTCACCTGCAGCGGTGCTCAGTAAGGATCACACCAGAGGCTGAATCACCCACAGGGGTGTCATCTCCATGGGTGCATGTCACCTGTAGCTTTGCTCAGTAAGGATCACCCCAGAGGCTAACTCACTCACAGGGGTGTCATTCCCACGGTTGCATGTCACCTGCAGCGGCGCTCAGTAAGGATCACCCCAGAGGCTGACTCACCCACAGAGGTGTCATCCCCATGGGTGCATGTCACCTGCAGCGGCGCTCAGTAAGGATCACACCAGAGGCTGACTCACTCACAGGGGTGTGATCCCAATGGGTGCATGTCTCCTGCAGCGATGCTCTGTAAGGATCACCCCAGAGTCTGACTAACTCACATGGGTGTCATCCCCATGGATGCATGTCACCTGCAGCGGTGCTCAGTAAGAATCACCCCAGAGGCTAAGTCACTCACAGGGGTGTCATCCCCACGGGTGCATGTCACCTGCAGCGGTGCACAGTAAGGATCACCCCAAGGCTGACTTACCCATAGGGGTGTCATGTCTCCTGCAGCGGTACTCAGTAAGCATCACCCCAGAGGCTGACTCACTCACAGGGGTGTCATTCCCACAGGTGCTTGTCACCTGCAGGGGTGCTCAGTAAGGATCACCCCAGAGGCTGACTCACTCACAGGGGTGTCATCCCCATGGGTGCATGTCACCTGCAGGGGTGCTCAGTAAGAATCACCCCAAAGGCTGACTCACCCACAGGGGTGTAATCCCCATGGGTGCTTGTCATCTGCAGCGGTGCTCAGAAAGGATCACCTCAGAGGCTGACTCACCCACAGAGGTGTCATCCCCATGGGTGCTTGTCATCTGCAGCGGTGCTCAGAAAGGATCACCTCAGAGGCTGACTCACCCACAGAGGTGTCATCCCCATGGGTGCTTGTCATCTGCAGCGGTGCTCAGTAAGGATCACCCGAGAAACTAACTCACTCACAGAGTTGTCATCCCCATGGGTGCTTGTCACCTGCAATGGTGCTCAGTAAGGATCACCCCAGAGGCTGACTCACCCACAGAGGTGTCATCCCCATGGGTGCATGTCACCTGCAGCGGAGCTCAGTAAGGATCAACCCAGAGGCTGACTCACCCACAGGGGTTTCATCCCCATGGGTGCTTGTCACCTGCAGCGATGCTCAGTAAGGATCACCCTAGAAACTAACTCACCCACAAGGGTGTCATCCCCATGGGTGCATGTCACCGGCAGTCGTGCTCAGTAAGGATCACCCCAGAGGCTGACTCACGCACAGAGGTGTCATCCCCACGGGTTCATGTCAGCTGCAGCGTTGCTCAGTATGGATCACCACAGAGGCTGACTCACTCACAGGGGTGTCATCCTCATGGGTGCATGTCACCTGCAGCGTTGCTCAGTAAGGATCACCCCAGAGGCTGACTCACTCACAGGGGTGTCATCCCCGTGGGTGCTTGTCACCTGCAGCGGTGCTCAGTAAGGATCACCCCAGAAACTAACTCACCCACAGTGGTGTCATCCGCATGGGTGCATGTCACCTGCAATGGTGCTCAGTAAGGATCACCCCAGAGGCTGACTCACTCACAGGGGTGTCATCCCCATGGGTGCTTGTCATCTGCAGCGGTGCTCAGTAAGAATCACCCCAAAGGCTGACTCACCCACAGAGGTGTCATCCCCATGGGCGCATGTCACCGGCAGTCGTGCTCAGTAAGGATCACCCCAGAGACTGACTCACCCACAGAGGTGTCATCCCCACGGGTTCATGTCAGCTGCAGCGTTGCTCAGTATGGATCACCACAGAGGCTGACTCACTGACAGGGGTGTCATCCTCAAGGATGCATGTCACCTGCAGCAGTGCTCAGTAAGGATCCGCCCAGAGGCTGACTCACTCACAGAGGTGTCAACCCCATGGGTGCTTATCACCTGCAGCGGTGCTCAGTAAGAATCACCCCAGAGGGTGACTCACCCACAGGGGTGTCATTCCCATGGTTGCATGTCACTTGCAGCGGTGCTCAGTAAGGATCAGTCCAGAGGCTGACTCACTCACAGGGGTGTCATCCCCATGGGTACTTGTCACCTGCAGCGGTGCTCAGTAAGAATCACCCCAGAGGGTGACTCACCCACAGGGGTGTCATTCCCATGGTTGCATGTCACTTGCAGCGGTGCTCAGTAAGGATCACCCCAGAAACTAACTCACCCACAGGGGTGTCATTCCCATGGTGGCATGTCACTTGCAGCGGTGCTCAGTAAGAATCACCCCAGAGGCTGACTCACCCACAGAGGTGTCATTCCCATGGTTGCATGTCACCTGCAGCGATGCTCAGTAAGGATCACAGAAGAGGCTGACTCACATACAGGGGTGTCATTCCCACAGGTGCTTGTCGCCTGCAGCGGTGCTGAGTAAGGATCACCCCAGAGGCTGACTCACCCACAGAGGTGTCATCCCCATGGGTGCTTGTCACCTGCAGCGATGCTCAGTATAGATCACCCCAGAAACTAACTCACCCACAAGGGTGTCATCCCCATGGGTGCATGTCACCTGCAGTCGTGCTCAGTAAGGATCACCCCAGAGACCCCAGAGGCTGACTCACCCACAGAGGTGTCATCCCCACGGGTTCATGTCAGCTGCAGCGGTGCTCAGTATGGATCACCACAGAGGCAGACTCACTCACAGGGGTGCAATCCTCATGGGTGCATGTCACCTGCAGCGGTGCTCAGTAAGGATCACCCCAGAGGCTGACTCACTCACAGGGGAGTCATCCCCACGGGTGCATGTCACCTGCAGCATTGATCAATAAGGATCACCCAGAGGCTGACTCACTCACAGAGGTGTCATCCCCATGGGTGCATGTCACCTGCAGCTTTGCTCAGTAAGGATCACCCCAGAGGCTGACTCACTCACAGGGGTGTCATTCCCACGGTTGCATGTCACCTGCAGCGGTGCTCAGTAAGGATCACCCCAGAGGCTGACTCACTCACAAGGGTGTCATCCCCATGGGTGCATGTCACCTGCAGCAGTGCTCAGTAAGGATCACCCCAGAGGCTGACTCACCCACAGAGGTGTCATTCCCACGCTTGCATGTCACCTGCAGTGGTGCTCAGTAAGGATCACCCCAGAGGCTGACTCACCCACAGAGGTGTCATCCCCATGGGTGCATGTCACCTGCAGCGATGCTCAGTAAGGATCACCACAGAGGCTGACTCACCCACAGGGGTGTCATCCCCACGGGTGCATGTCACCTGCAGCAGTGCTCAGTAAGGATCACCCCAGAGACTGGCTCACTCACAGAGGTGTCATACCCATGGGTGCATGTCACCTGCAGCGAAGCTCAGTAAGGATCACCCCAGAGGCTGACTCACTCACAGGGGTGTCATCCCCACGGGTGCATGTCACCTGCAGCGGTACTCAGTAAGGATCACCACAGAGGCTGACTCACCCACAGGGGTGTCATCCCCACGGGTGCATGTCACCTGCAGCAGTGCTCAGTAAGGATCACCCCAGAGACTGACTCACTCACAGAGGTGTCATCCCCAAAGGTTCTTGTCAACTGCAGCGGTGCTCAGTAAGGATCACCCCAGAGACTGACTCACTCACAGAGGTGTCATACCCACAGGTGCATGTCACCTGCAGCGGTGCTCAGTAATGATCACCCCAGAAGCTGACTCACTCACAGGGGTGTCATACCCACAGGTGCTTGTCACCTGCAGCGGTGCTTAGTAACGATCACCCCAGCGGCTGACTCACTCACAGGGGTGTCATTCCCATTGGTGCATGTCACCTGCAGCGGTGCTCAGTAAGGATCACCCCAGAGGCTGACTCACTCACAGGGGTGTGATCCCCATGGGTGCAAGTCACCTGCAGCGGTGCTCAGTAAGGATCACCCCAGAAGCCGACTCACTCACAGGGGTGTCATCCTAATGGGTGCAAGTCACCTGCAGCGGTGCTCAGTAAGGAACACCCCAGAAGCTGACTCACTCACAGGGGTGTCATGCCCACGGGTGCTTGTCACCTGCAGCGGTGCTCAGTAAGGATCACCCTAGAGGCTGACTCACTCACAGGGGTGTCAGCCCCATGGGTTTATGTCACCTGCAGCGATGCTCACTAAGGATCTCCCCAGAAACTACCTCACCCACAAGGGTGTCATCCCCATGGGTGCATGTCACCTGCAGCGGTGCTCAGTAAGGATCACCCCAGAGGCTGACTCACTCACAGGGGTGTCATCCACATGGGTGCATTGCATGTCACCTGCAGCGGTGCTCAGCAAGGATCACCCCAGTGGCTGACTCACTGACAGGGCTGTGATCCCCATGGGTGCATGTCACCTGCAGCGGTGCTCAGTAAGGAACACCCCAGAGGCTGACTCACTCACAGAGGTGTCATCCCCATGGGTGCATGTCACCTGCAGCAGTGCTCAGTAAGGATCACCCAGAGGCTGACTCACTCACAGGGGAGTCATCCCCACGGGTGCTTGTCACCTGCAGTGGTGCTCAGTAAGGATCACCCAGAGGATGACTCACTCACAGAGGTGTCATCCCCATGGGTGCATGTCACCTGCAGCGGTGCTCAGTAAGGATCACACCAGAGGCTGACTCACCCACAGGGGTGTCATCTCCATGGGTGCATGTCACCTGCAGCTTTGCTCAGTAAGGATCACCCCAGAGGCTGACTCACTCACAGGGGTGTCATTCACACGGTTGCATGTCACCTGCAGCGGTGCTCAGTAAGGATCACCCCAGAGGCTGACTCACTCACAGAGGTGTCATTCCCATGGTTGCATGTCACCTGCAGCAGTGCTCAGTAAGGATCACCTCAGAGGCTGACTCACTCACAGAGGTGTCATCCCCACGCATGCATGTCACCTGCAGTGGTGCTCAGTAAGGATCACCCCAGAGGCTGACTCACCCACAGAGGTGTCATTCCCACGCTTGCATGTCACCTGCAGTGGTGCTCAGTAAGGATCACCCCAGAGGCTGACTCACCCACAGAGGTGTCATCCCCATGGGTGCATGTCACCTGCAGCGGCGCTCAGTAAGGATCACCCCAGAGGCTGACTCACCCACAGAGGTTTCATTCCCACGGTTGCATATCAACTGCAGCGGTGCTCAGTAAGGATCACCCCAGAGGCTGACTCACCCACAGAGGTGTCATCCCCATGGGTGCATGTCACCTGCAGCGGTGCTCAGTAAGGATCACCCCAGAAACTAACTCACCCACAGAGGTTTCATTCCCACGGTTGCACATCAACTGCAGCCGTGCTCAGTAAGGATCACCCCAGAGGCTGACTCACCCACATGGGTGTCATCGACACGGGTGCATGTCACCTGCAGCAGTGCTCAGTAAGGATCACCCCAGAGGCAGACTCACTCACAGAGGTGTCATCCCCATGGGTGCATGTCACCTGCAGCGGTGCTCAGTAAGGATCACCCCAGAAGCTGACTCACTCACAGGGTTGTCATCCCCACGGGTGCATGTCACTTGCAGCGCTGCTCAATAAGGGTCACCCCAGAGGCTGACTCACCCACAGGGGTGTCATCCCAACGGGTGCATGTCATCTGCAGCGGTGCTCAGAAAGGATCACCGCAGAGGCAGACTCACTCAGAGAGGTGTCATCCCCAAGGGTGCATGTCACCTGCAGCAGTGCTCAGCAAGGATCATCCCAGAGGCTGACTCACTCACAGGGGTGTCATCCCCACGGGTGCATGTCACCTGCAGCGGTGCTCAGTAAGGATCACCCCAGAGGCTGACTCACACACAGGCATGTCATTCCCACGGGTGCATGTCACCTGCAGCGGCGCTCAGGAAGGATCACCCCAGAGGCTGACTCACTCACAGGGGTGTCATCCTCATGGGTGCATGTCACCTGTAGCGGTGCTCAGTAAGGATCACCCCAGATGCTGACTCACTCACAGAGGGGTCATCCCCACGGGTGCATGTCAGCTGCAGCGGTGCTCAGTAAGGATCACCCCAGAGGCTGACTCACTCACAGGGGTGTGATCCCCATGGGTGCAAGTCTCCTGCAGCGGTGCTCAGTAAAGATCACCCCAGAGGCTGTCTCACCCACAGAGGTGTCATCCCCATGGGTGCATGTCACCTGCAGCGATGCTCAGTAAGGATCACCCCAGAGGCTGACTCACTCACAGGGGTGTAATCCCCATGGGTGCATTTCACCTGCATCAGTTCTCAGTAAGGATCACCCCAGAGGCAGACTCACCCACAGGGGTGTCATACCAAAGGGTGCATGTCACCTGCAGCAGTGCTCAGTAAGGATCACCCCAGAGGCTGACTCACTCACAGGGGTGTTATTCTCATGGGTGCATGTCACCTGCAGTGGTGCTCAGTAAGGATCACCCCAGAGGCTGACTCACTCACAGGGGTGTGATCCCCATGGGTGCATGTGACGCGCCCCTGGGCCTGTGCTGAGTAGCGTTGCGCACGCGGGGGCCTACCCGGAGCCGGATCTGATAGGGGTAGTAGTCTCGTGGCGGTGACCCGGTCAGTGCCCAGGGAGTCAAACTGAGTGGCAGTATTTAGCAGAAGATGGTACGGTGTTCGACTACGCCACCCGTTGAATGCGGCTATGAAGCCGCCGCTGCAGGGCAGACCGCTGAGGCCGGTGGTAAGGTTGTGCAGCGTAGCTGGTAGAACCCCCAACGGGAGGGGTATGGCCTCAGGGCAGCCGACGTGTTTGAAGGGGGGTAGCAGGAACCACTCAGAGACGGTGCGGTGTAGTTTTGGGTCTTTACTGGTGACAAGGTAGACCCTCCCGGAGTACTGGCTAGCGATCGGGGCCTGGTCAGTCCGTGAGCTGATGGGATCTCCCCTGGCCAGGCGGAGTTGTAGGCCTCCCCAACTAATCGTACTCTTCTGGCTACCTTGCTAGAGGCGGGTAAAAGTAGCCCACGTCCCTGAGTGTACCGTGTGGTGCTCACCCGTATGGCCGGTGACTCGGGGCCTTTTGGTAACTTCCGCTCCACGTCGCGGTGCTGGTCCCTTGCGTGTGACCGTGCCTTCGGGTTTCTTGGCCAGAGGACCTGAAATCCCCTGCCGGGCGGTTTCTGCTGCTGGGTAAGGATTAGTCCCCACAGCCTCGGACCCCGGGTCCGGTAAGAACTCTTCAATCAGGGCGAGCTCTACAGCTTCCAGCCCCTGATCTCTTTTTAGCACAGCTCCCACAGAGCTCCTGATCTTTCTTGTTCCTAAAGCTGCTCCACTACAGACCAGACTGTGTCTCTGTCTGTGTTCTCTCACTCTACTCCCTAACCCTGCCTCAGCCCCAGCTTTATATAGGGGAAGTTCTTCCCCTCCCAGGACAGGGCAGGAGGTGTGGCATGCATAGGATGTCTGACCAGGAAACCTCCCACCTGCTCACAGACGTAATATTGCTATTACTGTGGGAACCAGACCCCTGGGGTGCCACACATGTCACCTGCAGCGGTTCTCAGTAAGGATCACCAAAGAGGCAGACTCACCCACAGGGGTGTCATCCCCATGGGTGCATGTCACCTGCAGCGGTTCTCAGTAAGGATCACCCCAGAGGCTGACTCACTCACAGTGGTGTCATCCCCATGGGTGCATGTCACCTGCAGCGATGCTCAGTAAGGATCACCCCAGAGGCTAACTCACCCACAGAGGTGTCATCCCCACGGATGCTTGTCACCTGCAGCGGTGCTTAGTAAGCATCACCCCAGAGGCTGACTCACTCACAGAGATGTCATCCCCATGAGTGCATGTCACCGGCAGCGATGCTCAGTAAGGATCACCACAGAGGCTGACTCACCCACAGGGGTGTCATCCCCACGGGTGCATGTCACCTGCAGCAGTGCTCAGTAAGGATCACCCCAGAGACTGGCTCACTCACAGAGGTGTCATACCCATGGGTGCATGTCACCTGCAGCGAAGCTCAGTAAGGATCACCCCAGAGGCTGACTCACTCACAGGGGTGTCATCCCCACGGGTGCATGTCACCTGCAGCGGTACTCAGTAAGGATCACCACAGAGGCTGAGTCACCCACAGGGGTGTCATCCCCACGGGTGCATGTCACCTGCAGCAGTGCTCAGTAAGGATCACCCCAGAGACTGACTCACTCACAGAGGTGTCATCCCCAAAGGATCTTGTCAACTGCAGCGGTGCTCAGTAAGGATCACCCCAGAAGCTGACTCATCCACAGGGGTGTCAACCCGACGGATGCATGTCACCTGCAGCGGTGCTCAGTAAGGATCACCCCAGAGGCTGACTCACTCACAGAGGTGTCATACCCACAGGTGCATGTCACCTGCAGCGGTGCTCAGTAAGGATCACCCCAGAAGCTGACTCACTCACAGGGGTATCATACCCACAGGTGCTTGTCACCTGCAGCGGTGCTTAGTAACGATCACCCCAGCGGCTGACTCACTCACAGGGGTGTAATTCCCATTGGTGCATGTCACCTGCAGCGGTGCTCAGTAAGGATCACCCCAGAGGCTGACTCACTCACAGGGGTGTGATCCCCATGGGTGCAAGTCACCTGCAGCGGTGCTCAGTAAGGATCACCCCAGAAGCTGACTCACTCACAGGGGTGTCATCCTAATGGGTGCAAGTCACCTGCAGCGGTGCTCAGTAAGGATCACCCCAGAAGCTGACTCACTCACAGGGGTGTCATGCCCACGGGTGCTTGTCACCTGCAGCGGTGCTCAGTAAGGATCACCCTAGAGGCTGACTCACTCACAGGGGTGTCAGCCCCATGGGTTTATGTCACCTGCAGCGATGCTCAGTAAGGATCACCCCAGAAACTAACTCACCCACAAGGGTGTCATCCCCATGGGTGCATGTCACCTGCAGCAGTGCTCTATAAGGATCAACCCAGAAGCTGTCTCACCCACAGGGGTGTCATCCCCATGGGTGCATGTCACCTGCAGCGGTGCTCAGTAAGGATCACCCCAGAGGCGGACTCACTCACAGGGGTGTCATCCACATGGGTGCATGTCACCTGCAGCGGTGCTCAGCAAGGATCACCCCAGAGGCTGACTCACTCACAGGGGTGTCATCCACATGGGTGCATTGCATGTCACCTGTAGCGGTGCTCAGCAAGGATCACCCCAGAGGCTGACTCACTGACAGGGCTGTGATCCCCATGGGTGCATGTCACCTGCAGCGGTGCTCAGTAAGGAACACCCCAGAGGCTGACTCACTCACAGAGGTGTCATCCCCATGGGTGCATGTCACTTGCAGCAGTGCTCAGTAAGGATCACCCAGAGGCTGACTCACTCACAGGGGAGTCATCCCCACGGGTGCTTGTCACCTGCAGTGGTGCTCAGTAAGGATCACCCAGAGGCTGACTCACTCACAGAGGTGTCATCCCCATGGGTGCATGTCAACTGCAGCGGTGCTCAGTAAGGATCATACCAGAGGCTGACTCACCCACAGGGGTGTCATCTCCATGGGTGCATGTCACCTGCAGCTTTGCTCAGTAAGGATCACCCCAGAGGCTGACTCACTCACAGGGGTGTCATTCACATGGTTGCATGTCACCTGCAGCGGTGCTCAGTAAGGATCACCCCAGAGGCTGACTCACTCACAGAGGTGTCATTCCCATGGTTGCATGTCACCTGCAGCAGTGCTCAGTAAGGATCACCTCAGAGGCTGACTCACTCACAGAGGTGTCATCCCCACGCATACATGTCACCTGCAGTGGTGCTCAGTAAGGATCACCCCAGAGGCTGACTCACCCACAGAGGTGTCATTCCCACGCTTGCATGTCACCTGCAGTGGTGCTCAGTAAGGATCACCCCAGAGGCTGACTCACCCAGAGAGGTGTCATCCCCATGGGTGCATGTCACCTGCAGCGGCGCTCAGTAAGGATCACCCCAGAGGCTGACTCACCCACAGAGGTTTCAATCCCACGGTTGCATATCAACTGCAGTGGTGCTCAGTAAGGATCACCCCAGAGGCTGACTCACCCACAGAGGTGTCATCCCCATGGGTGCATGTCACCTGCAGCGGTGCTCACTAAGGATCACCCCAGAAACTAACTCACCCACAGAGGTTTCATTCCCACGGTTGCACATCAACTGCAGCCGTGCTCAGTAAGGATCACCCCAGAGGCTGACTCACCCACATGGGTGTCATCCCCACGGGTGCATGTCACCTGCAGCAGTGCTCAGTAAGGATCACCCCAGAGGCAGACTCACTCACAGAGGTGTCATCCCCATGGGTGCATGTCACCTGCAGCGGTGCTCAGTAAGGATCACCCCAGAAGCTGACTCACTCACAGGGGTGTCATCCCCACGGGTGCATGTCACTTGCAGCGCTGCTCAATAAGGGTCACCCCAGAGGCTGACTCACCCACAGGGGTGTCATCCCAACGGGTGCATGTCATCTGCAGCGGTGCTCAGAAAGGATCACCCCAGAGGCAGACTCACTCAGAGAGGTGTCATCCCCAAGGGTGCATGTCACCTGCAGCAGTGCTCAGTAAGGATCATCCCAGAGGCTGACTCACTCACAGGGGTGTCATCCCCACGGGTGCATGTCACCTGCAGCGGTGCTCAGTAAGCATCACCCCAGAGGCTGACTCACACACAAGCATGTCATTCCCACCGGTGCATGTCACCTGCAGCGGCGCTCAGTAAGGATCACCCCAGAGGCTGACTCACTCACAGGGGTGTCATCCTCATGGGTGCATGTCACCTGCAGTGGTGCTCAGTAAGGATCACCCCAGAGGCTGACTCACCCACAGGGTTGTCATACCCAAGGGTGCATGTCACCTGCAGCAGTGCTCAGTAAGGATCACCCCAGAGGCTGACTCACTCACAGGGGTGTTATTCTCATGGGTGCATGTCACCTGCAGTGGTGCTCAGTAAAGATCACCCCAGAGGCTGACTCACTCACAGGGGTGTGATCCCCATGGGTGCATGTGACGCACCCCTGGGCCTGTGCTGAGTAGCGTTGCGCACGCGGGGGCCTACCCGGAGCCGGATCTGATAGGGGTAGTAGTCTCGTGGCGGTGACCCGGTCCGTGCCCAGGGAGTCAAACTGAGTGGCAGTATTTAGCAGAAGATGGTACGGTGTTCGACTACGCCACCCGTTGAATGCGGCTATGAAGCCGCCGCTGCAGGGCAGACCGCTGAGGCCGGTGGTAAGGTTGTGCAGCGTAGCTGGTAGAACCCCCAACGGGACGGGTATGGCCTCAGGGCAGCCGACTTGTTTGAAGGGGGGTAGCAGGAACCACTCAGAGACGGTGCGGTGTAGTTTTGGGTCTTTACTGGTGACAAGGTAGACCCTCCCGGAGTACTGGCTAGCGATCGGGGCCTGGTCAGTCCGTGAGCTGATGGGATCTCCCCTGGCCAGGCGGAGTTGTAGGCCTCCCCAACTAATCGTACTCTTCTGGCTACCTTGCTAGAGGCGGGTAAAAGTAGCCCACGTCCCTGAGTGTACCGTGTGGTGCTCACCCGTATGGCGGGTGACTCGGGGCCTTTTGGTAACTTCCGCTCCACGTCGCGGTGCTGGTCCCTTGCGTGTGACCGTGCCTTCGGGTTTCTTGGCCAGAGGACCTGAAATCCCCTGCCGGGCGGTTTCTGCTGCTGGGTAAGGATTAGTCCCCACAGCCTCGGACCCCGGGTCCGGTAAGAACTCTTCAATCAGGGCGAGCTCTACAGCTTCCAGCCCCTGATCTCTTTTTAGCACAGCTACCACAGAGCTCCTGATCTTTCTTGTTCCTAAAGCTGCTCCACTGAAGACCAGACTGTGTCTCTGTCTGTGTTCTCTCACTCTACTCCCTAACCCTGCCTCAGCCCCAGCTTTATATAGGGGAAGTTCTTCCCCTCCCAGGACTGGGCAGGAGGTGTGGCATGCATAGGATGTCTGACCAGGAAACCTCCCACCTGCTCACAGACGTAATATTGCTATTACTGTGGGAACCAGACCCCTGGGGTGCCACACATGTCACCTGCAGCAGTTCTCAGTAAGGATCAACCCAGAGGCAGGCTCACCCACAGGGGTGTCATCCCCATGGGTGCATGTCACCTGCAGCGGTTCTCAGTAAGGATCACTCCAGAGGCTGACTCACTCACAGTGGTGTCATCCCCATGGGTGCATGTCACCTGCAGCGGTGCTCAGTAAGGATCACCCCAGAGGCTGAATCACCCACAGAGGTGTCATCCCCATGGGTGCATGTCACCTGCAGCTGTGCTCAGTAAGGATCACCCCAGAGGCTGACTCACTCACAGGGGTGTCATCCTCATGGGTGCATGTCACCTGCAGCGGTGCTCAGTAAGGATCACCTCAGAGGCTGACTCACCCACAGTGGTGAAATCCCCAAGGGTGCCTGTCACCTGCAGCGGTGCTCAGTAAGGATCACCCCAGAGGCTGACTCACTCACAGGGGTGTCATCCCCATGGGTGCATGTCACCTGCAGCGATGCTCAGTAAGGATCAACCCAGAGGCAAACTTTCTCACAGGGGTGCCATCTCCATGGATGCATGTTACCTGCAGCGGTGCTCAGTAAGGATCACCCCAGAGGCTGACTCACTCACAGAGATGTCATCCCCATGGGTGCATGTCACAGGCAGCGATGCTCAGTAAGGATCACCCCAGAGGCTAACTCACCCACAGAGGTGTCATCCCCACGGATGCATGTCACCTGCAGCGGTGCTTAGTAAGGATCACCCCAGAGGCTGACTCACTCACAGGGGTGTCTTCCCCATGGGTGCAAGTCACCAGCAGCGATGCTCAGTAAGGATTACCCCAGAGGCTGACTCACTCACAGAGGTGTCTTCCCCATGGGTGCATGTCACCTGCAGCGGTGCTCAGTAAGGATCACCCCAGAGGCTGACTCACCTACAGAGGTGTCATCCCCACGGGTGCATGTCACCTGCAGCGATGCTCAGTAAGGATTACCCCAGAGGCTGACTCACTCACAGAGGTGTCATCCCCATGGGTGCATGTCACCTGCAGCGGTGCTCAGTAAGAATCACCCCAGAGGCTGACTCACTCACAGGGGTGTCTTCCCCATGGGTGCAAGTCACCAGCAGCGATGCTCAGTAAGGATCACCCCAGACGCTGACTCACTCACAGAGGTGTCATCCCCATGGGTGCATGTCACCTGCAGCGGTGCTCAGTAAGAATCACCCCAGAGGCTGACTCACTCACAGGGGTGTCATCCTCATAGGTGCATGTCACCTGCAGCGGTGCTCAGTAAGGATCACCCTAGAGGCAGACTCACTCACAGAGGTGTCATCCCCATGGGTGCATGTCACCTGCAGCGGTGCTCAGTAAGGATCACCCTAGAGACTGACTCACGCACAGGGGTGTCATCCCCACGGGTGGATGTCACCTGCAGCAGTGCTCAGTAAGGATCACCCCAGAGGCTGACTCACTCACAGAGGGGTCATCCCCACGGGTGCATGTCAGCTGCAGCGGTGCTCAGTAAGGATCACCGCAGAGGCTGACTCACCCACAGTGTTGTCATCCCCATGGGTGCATGTCACCTGCAGCGATGCTCAGTAAGGATCACACCAGAGGCTGACTCACTCACAGGGGTGTCATCCCCAAGGGTGCATGTCACCTGCAGCGGTTCTCAGTAAGGATCACCCCAGAGGCTGACTCACTCACAGGGGTGTTATCCTCATGGGTGCATGTCACCTGCAGCGGTGCTCAGTAAGGGTCACCCCAGAGGCTGAATCACTTACAGGGGTGTCATCCCCGTGGGTGCATGTCACCTGCAGCGGTGCTCAGTAAGGGTCACCCCAGAGACTGACTCACCCACAGGGGTGTCATCCCAACAGGTGCATGTCACCTGCAGCGGTGCTCCGAAAGGATCACCCCAGAGGCAGACTCACTCAGAGAGGTGTCATCCCCAAGGGTGCATGTCACCTGCAGCAGTGCTCAGTAAGGATCACCCCAGAGGCTGACTCACTCACAGGGGTGTCATCCTCATAGGTGCATGTCACCTGCAGCGGTGCTCAGTAAGGATCACCCCAGAGGCTGACTCACTCACAGGGGTGTCATCCCCACGGGTGCATGTCACCCGCAGCGGCAGTGCTCAGTAAGGATCAGTCCAGAGTCTGACACACTCAGAGAGGTGTCATCCCCATAGGTGCATGTCACCCGCAGCAGTGCTCAGTAAGGATCACCCCAGAGGCTGTCTCACTCACAGGGGTGTCATCCCCATGGGTGTATGTCACCTGGAGCGGTGCTCAGTAAGGATCACCCCAGAGGCTGACTCACCCACAGAGGTGTCATCCCCACGGATGCATGTCACCTGCAGCGGTGCTTAGTAAGGATCACCCCAGAGGCTGACACACTCACAGAGATGTCATCCCCATGGGTGCATGTCACCGGCAGCGATGCTCAGTAAGGATCACCCCAGAGGCTAACTCACCCACAGAGGTGTAATCCCCACGGATGCATGTCACCTGCAGCGGTGCTTAGTAAGGATCACCCCAGAGGCTGACTCACTCACAGGGGTGTCTTCCCCATGGGTGCATGTCACCAGCAGCGATGCTCAGTAAGGATTACCCCAGAGGCTGACTCACTCACAGAGGTGTCATCCCCACGGGTGCATGTCAGCTGCAGCGGTGCTCAGTAAGGATCACTCCAGACGCTGACTCACTCACAGAGGTGTCATCCCCATGGGTGCATGTCACCTGCAGCGGTGCTCAGTAAGAATCACCCCAGAGGCTGACTCACTCACAGGGGTTTCATCCCCATGGGTGCATGTCACCTGCAGCGGTGCTCAGTAAGAATCACCCCAGAGGCTGACTCACTCACAGGGGTGTCATCCCCATGGGTGCATGTCACCTGCAGCGGTGCTCAGTAAGGATCACCCTAGAGACTGACTCACGCACAGGGGTGTCATCCCCACGGGTGGATGTCACCTGCAGCGCTGCTCAGTAAGGGTCACCCCAGAGGCTGACTCACCCACAGGGTTGTCATCCCAACAGGTGCATGTCACCTGCAGCGGTGCTCAGAAAGGATCACCCCAGAGGCAGAGTCACTCAGAGAGGTGTCATCCCCAAGGGTGCATGTCACCTGCAGCAGTGCTCAGTAAGGATCACCCCAGAGGCTGACTCACTCACAGGGGTGTCATCCTCACGGGTGCATGTCACCCGCAGCGGCAGTGCTCAGTAAGGATCACCCCAGAGTCTGACACACTCAGAGAGGTGTCATCCCCATAGGTGCATGACACCTGCAGCGGCGCTCAGGAAGGTTCACCCCAGATGCTGACTCACTCACAGGGGTGTCATCCTCATGGGTGCATGTCACCCGCAGCTGTGCTCAGTAAGGATCACCCCAGAGGCTGACTCACTCACAGAGGGGTCATCCCCACGGGTGCATGTCAGCTGCAGCGGTGTTCAGTAAGGATCACCCCAGAGGCTGACTCACCCACAGAGTTGTCATCCCCATGGGTGCATGTCACCTGCAGCGATGCTCAGTAAGGATCACCCCAGAGGCTGACTCACTCACAGGGGTGTGATCCCCATGGGTGCATGTCACCTGCAGCGGTTCTCAGTAAGGATCACTCCAGAGGCTGACTCACTCACAGGGGTGTGATCCCCATGGGTGCATGCCACCTGCAGCGGTGCTCAGTAAGGATCACCCCAGAGGCTGACTCACTCACAGGGGTGTGATCCCCATGGGTGCATGCCACCTGCAGCGGTTCTCAGTAAGGATCACCCCAGAGGCAGACTCACCCACAGGGGTGTCATCCCCAAGGGTGCATGTCACCTGCAGCAGTGCTCAGTAAGGATCACCCCAGAGGCTGACTCACTCACAGGGGTGTTATCCTCATGGGTGCATGTCACCTGCAGCGGTGCTCAGTAAGGGTCACCCCAGAGGCTGAATCACTTACAGGGGTGTCATCCCCATGGGTGCATGTCACCTGCAGCGGTGCTCAGTAAGGGTCACCCTAGAGACTGACTCACGCACAGGGTTGTCATCCCCACTTTTGCATGTCACCTGCAGCGGTGCTCAGTAAAGATCACCCCAGAGGCTGACTCAACCACAAGGGTGTTATCCCCATGGGTGCATGTCACCTGCAGCGGTGCTCAGTAAGAATCACCTCAGAGGCTGACTCACCCATAGGGGTGTCATCCCCATGGGTGTATGTCACCTGCAGCAGTGCTCAGTAAGGATCACCTCAGAGGCTGACTCACTCACAGGGGTGTCATCCCCACGGGTGCATGTCACCTGCAGCGGTGCTCAGTTAGGATCACCCCAGAGGCTGACTCACTCAGAGAGGTGTCATACCCACAGGTGCTAGTCACCTGCAGCGGTGCTCAGTAAGGATCACCCCAGAGGCTGACTCACCCACAGGGGTGTCATTCCCATTGGTGCATGTCACCTGCGGCGGTGCTCAGTAAGGATCACCCCAGAGGCTGACTCACTCACAGGGGTGTCATCCAAATGGGTGCATGTCACCTGCAGCGATGCTCAGTAAGGTTCACCTCAGAGGTTGACTCACTCACAGGGGTGTCATCCCCACGGGTGCATGTCACCTGCAGCGGTGCTCAGTAAGGATCACCCCAGAGGCTGACTCACTCACAGTGGTGTCATCCCCACTAGTGCATGTCACCAGTAGCGATACTCAGTTAAGATCATCCCAGAGGCTGACTCACTCACAGGGGTTTCATACCCACAGGTTCTTGTCACCTGCAGCGGTGCTCAGTAAGGATCACCCCAGAGGCTGACTCACCCACAGGGGTGTCATTCCCATTGGTGCATGTCACCTGCGGCGGTGCTCAGTAAGGATCACCCCAGAGGCTGACTCACCTACAGGGGTGTCATCCCCATGGGTGCATGTCACCTGCAGCGATGCTCAGTAAGATTCACCTCAGAGGTTGACTCACCCACAGAGGTGTCATCCCCACGGGTGCATGTCACATGCAGCGTTGATCAATAAGGATCACCCAGAGGCTGACTCACTCACAGAGGTGTCATCCCCATGGGTGCATGTCACCTGCAGCGGTGCTCAGTAAGAATCACACCAGAGGCTGACTCACCCACAAGGGTGTCATTCCCACGGTTGCATGTCACATGCAGCGTTGATCAACAAGGATCACCCAGAGGCTGACTGACTCACAGGGGTGTCATTCCCACGGTTGCATGTCACCTGCAGTGGTGGTCAGTAAGGATCACCCCAGAGGCTGACTCACCCACAGAGGTGTCATCCCCATGGGTGCATGTCACCTGCAGCGGCGCTCAGTAAGGATCACCCTAGAGGCTGACTCACTCACAGAGGTGTCATCCCCACGCATGTATGTCACCTGCAGTGGTGCTCAGTAAGGATCACCCCAGAGGCTGACTCACACACAGAGGTGTCATTCCCACGCTTGCATGTCACCTGTGGTGGTGCTCAGTAAGGATCACTCCAGACGCTGACTCACTCACAGAGGTGTCATCCCCATGGGTGCATGTCACCTGCAGCGGTGCTCAGTAAGAATCACCCCAGAGGCTGACTCACTCACAGGGGTGTCATCCCCATGGGTGCATGTCACCTGCAGCGGTGCTCAGTAAGAATCACCCCAGAGGCTGACTCACTCACAGGGGTGTCATCCCCATGGGTGCTTGTCACCTGCAGCGGTGCTCAGTAAGGATCACCCTAGAGGCAGACTCACTCACAGAGGTGTCATCCCCATGGGTGCATGTCACCTGCAGCGGTGCTCAGTAAGGATCACCCTAGAGACTGACTCACCCACAGGGTTGTCATCCCAACAGGTGCATGTCACCTGCAGCGGTGCTCACAAAGGATCACCCCAGAGGCAGAGTCACTCAGAGAGGTGTCATCCCCAAGGGTGCATGTCACCTGCAGCAGTGCTCAGTAAGGATCACCCCAGAGGCTGACTCACTCACAGGGGTGTCATCCTCACGGGTGCATGTCACCCGCAGCGGCAGTGCTCAGTAAGGATCACCCCAGAGTCTGACACACTCAGAGAGGTGTCATCCCCATAGGTGCATGACACCTGCAGCGGCGCTCAGGAAGGTTCACCCCAGATGCTGACTCACTCACAGGGGTGTCATCCTCATGGGTGCATGTCACCCGCAGCGGTGCTCAGTAAGGATCACCCCAGAGGCTGACTCACTCACAGAGGGGTCATCCCCACGGGTGCATGTCAGCTGCAGCGGTGTTCAGTAAGGATCACCCCAGAGGCTGACTCACCCACAGAGTTGTCATCCCCATGGGTGCATGTCACCTGCAGCGATGCTCAGTAAGGATCACCCCAGAGGCTGACTCACTCACAGGGGTGTGATCCCCATGGGTGCATGTCACCTGCAGCGGTTCTCAGTAAGGATCACTCCAGAGGCTGACTCACTCACAGGGGTGTGATCCCCATGGGTGCATGCCACCTGCAGCGGTGCTCAGTAAGGATCACCCCAGAGGCTGACTCACTCACAGGGGTGTGATCCCCATGGGTGCATGCCACCTGCAGCGGTTCTCAGTAAGGATCACCCCAGAGGCAGACTCACCCACAGGGGTGTCATCCCCAAGGGTGCATGTCACCTGCAGCAGTGCTCAGTAAGGATCACCCCAGAGGCTGACTCACTCACAGGGGTGTTATCCTCATGGGTGCATGTCACCTGCAGCGGTGCTCAGTAAGGTTCACCCCAGAGGCTGAATCACTTACAGGGGTGTCATCCCCATGGGTGCATGTCACCTGCAGCGGTGCTCAGTAAGGATCACCCTAGAGACTGACTCACGCACAGGGTTGTCATCCCCACTGGTGCATGTCACCTGCAGCGGTGCTCAGTAAAGATCACCCCAGAGGCTGACTCAACCACAAGGGTGTTATCCCCATGGGTGCATGTCACCTGCAGCGGTGCTCAGTAAGAATCACCTCAGAGGCTGACTCACCCATAGGGGTGTCATCCCCATGGGTGTATGTCACCTGCAGCAGTGCTCAGTAAGGATCACCTCAGAGGCTGACTCACTCACAGGGGTGTCATCCCCATGGGTGCATGTCACCTGCAGCGATGCTCAGTAAGATTCACCTCAGAGGTTGACTCACCCACAGAGGTGTCATCCCCACGGGTGCATGTCACATGCAGCGTTGATCAATAAGGATCACCCAGAGGCTGACTCACTCACAGAGGTGTCATCCCCATGGGTGCATGTCACCTGCAGCGGTGCTCAGTAAGAATCACACCAGAGGCTGACTCACCCACAGGGGTGTCATTCCCACGGTTGCATGTCACATGCAGCGTTGATCAACAAGGATCACCCAGAGGCTGACTCACTCACAGGGGTGTCATTCCCACGGTTGCATGTCACCTGCAGTGGTGGTCAGTAAGGATCACACCAGAGGCTGACTCACCCACAGAGGTGTCATCCCCATGGGTGCATGTCACCTGCAGCGGCGCTCAGTAAGGATCACCCTAGAGGCTGACTCACTCACAGAGGTGTCATCCCCACGCATGCATGTCACCTGCAGTGGTGCTCAGTAAGGATCACCCCAGAGGCTGACTCACCCACAGAGGTGTCATTCCCACGCTTGCATGTCACCTGTGGTGGTGCTCAGTAAGGATCACCCCAGAGGCTGACTCACCCACAGAGGTGTCATCCCCATGGGTGCATGTCACCTGCAGCGGCGCTCAGTAAGGATCACCCCAGAGGCTGACTCACCCACAGGGGTGTCATCCCCACTGTTGCATATCAACTGCAGCGGTGCTCAGTAAGGATCACCCCAGAGGCTAACTCACTCACAGAGGTGTCATCCCCATGGGCACTTGTCACCTGCAGCAGTGCTCAATAAGGATAACCCCAGAAGCTGACTCACCCACAGGTGTGTCATCCCCATGGGCGCCTGTCACCTGCAGCGGTGCTCAGTAAGGATCAATCCAGAGGCTGACTCATCTACAGAGGTGTCATCCCCATCGGTGCATGTCTCCTGCATCCGTGCTCAGTAAGTATCACGCCAGAGGCTGACTGACCCACAGAGGTGTCATTCCCATGGTTGCATGTCACCTGCAGCGGTGCTCAGTAAGGATCACACCAGAGGCTGACTCACTCACAGAGGTGTCATCCCCATGGGTGCATGTCAGCTGCAGCTGTGCTCAGTAAGGATCACCCCAGAGGCCGACTCACCCACATGGGTTTCATCCCCACGGTTGTATGTCACCTGCAGCGGTGCTCAGTAAGGATCACCCCCAGAGGCTGACTCACCCACAGGGGTGTCATCCCCACGCGTGCGTGTCACATGCAGCGGTGCTCAGTAAGGATCACCCCAGAGGCTGACTCACCCACAGAGGTGTCATCCCAACGGGTGCATGTCACCTGCAGCGGTGCTCAGTAAGGATCACCCCAGAGGCTGACTCACTCACAGGGGTGTCATCCTCACGGGTGCATGTCACCTGCAGCGGTGCTCAGTAAGGATCACCCCAGAGGCTGACTCACTCACAGTGGTGTCATCTCCACTAGTGCATGTCACCAGTAGCGATACTCAGTAAAGATCATCCCAGAGGCTGACTCACTCACAGGGGTTTCATACCCACAGGTTCTTGTCACCTGCAGCGGTGCTCAGTAAGGATCACCCCAGAGGCTGACTCACCCACAGGGGTGTCATTCCCATTGGTGCATGTCACCTGCGGCGGTGCTCAGTAAGGATCACCCCAGAGGCTGACTCACCTACAGGGGTGTCATCCCCATGGGTGCATGTCACCTGCAGCGATGCTCAGTAAGATTCACCTCAGAGGTTGACTCACCCACAGAGGTGTCATCCCCACGGGTGCATGTCACATGCAGCGTTGATCAATAAGGATCACCCAGAGGCTGACTCACTCACAGAGGTGTCATCCCCATGGGTGCATGTCACCTGCAGCGGTGCTCAGTAAGAATCACACCAGAGGCTGACTCACCCACAAGGGTGTCATTCCCACGGTTGCATGTCACATGCAGCGTTGATCAACAAGGATCACCCAGAGGCTTACTCACTCACAGGGGTGTCATTCCCACGGTTGCATGTCACCTGCAGTGGTGGTCAGTAAGGATCACCCCAGAGGCTGACTCACCCACAGAGGTGTCATCCCCATGGGTGCATGTCACCTGCAGCGGCGCTCAGTAAGGATCACCCTAGAGGCTGACTCACTCACAGAGGTGTCATCCCCACGCATGTATGTCACCTGCAGTGGTGCTCAGTAAGGATCACCCCAGAGGCTGACTCACACACAGAGGTGTCATTCCCACGCTTGCATGTCACCTGTGGTGGTGCTCAGTAAGGATCACTCCAGACGCTGACTCACTCACAGAGGTGTCATCCCCATGGGTGCATGTCACCTGCAGCGGTGCTCAGTAAGAATCACCCCAGAGGCTGACTCACTCACAGGGGTGTCATCCCCATGGGTGCATGTCACCTGCAGCGGTGCTCAGTAAGAATCACCCCAGAGGCTGACTCACTCACAGGGGTGTCATCCCCATGGGTGCTTGTCACCTGCAGCGGTGCTCAGTAAGGATCACCCTAGAGGCAGACTCACTCACAGAGGTGTCATCCCCATGGGTGCATGTCACCTGCAGCGGTGCTCAGTAAGGATCACCCTAGAGACTGACTCACGCACAGGGGTGTCATCCCCACGGATGGATGTCACCTGCAGCGCTGCTCAGTAAGGGTCACCCCAGAGGCTGACTCACCCACAGGGTTGTCATCCCAACAGGTGCATGTCACCTGCAGCGGTGCTCACAAAGGATCACCCCAGAGGCAGAGTCACTCAGAGAGGTGTCATCCCCAAGGGTGCATGTCACCTGCAGCAGTGCTCAGTAAGGATCACCCCAGAGGCTGACTCACTCACAGGGGTGTCATCCTCACGGGTGCATGTCACCCGCAGCGGCAGTGCTCAGTAAGGATCACCCCAGAGTCTGACACACTCAGAGAGGTGTCATCCCCATAGGTGCATGACACCTGCAGCGGCGCTCAGGAAGGTTCACCCCAGATGCTGACTCACTCACAGGGGTGTCATCCTCATGGGTGCATGTCACCCGCAGCGGTGCTCAGTAAGGATCACCCCAGAGGCTGACTCACTCACAGAGGGGTCATCCCCACGGGTGCATGTCAGCTGCAGCGGTGTTCAGTAAGGATCACCCCAGAGGCTGACTCACCCACAGAGTTGTCATCCCCATGGGTGCATGTCACCTGCAGCGATGCTCAGTAAGGATCACCCCAGAGGCTGACTCACTCACAGGGGTGTGATCCCCATGGGTGCATGTCACCTGCAGCGGTTCTCAGTAAGGATCACTCCAGAGGCTGACTCACTCACAGGGGTGTGATCCCCATGGGTGCATGCCACCTGCAGCGGTGCTCAGTAAGGATCACCCCAGAGGCTGACTCACTCACAGGGGTGTGATCCCCATGGGTGCATGCCACCTGCAGCGGTTCTCAGTAAGGATCACCCCAGAGGCAGACTCACCCACAGGGGTGTCATCCCCAAGGGTGCATGTCACCTGCAGCAGTGCTCAGTAAGGATCACCCCAGAGGCTGACTCACTCACAGGGGTGTTATCCTCATGGGTGCATGTCTCCTGCAGCGGTGCTCAGTAAGGGTCACCCCAGAGGCTGAATCACTTACAGGGGTGTCATCCCCATGGGTGCATGTCACCTGCAGCGGTGCTCAGTAAGGATCACCCTAGAGACTGACTCACGCACAGGGTTGTCATCCCCACTGGTGCATGTCACCTGCAGCGGTGCTCAGTAAAGATCACCCCAGAGGCTGACTCAACCACAAGGGTGTTATCCCCATGGGTGCATGTCACCTGCAGCGGTGCTCAGTAAGAATCACCTCAGAGGCTGACTCACCCATAGGGGTGTCATCCCCATGGGTGTATGTCACCTGCAGCAGTGCTCAGTAAGGATCACCTCAGAGGCTGACTCACTCACAGGGGTGTCATCCCCATGGGTGTATGTCACCTGCAGCGGTGCTCAGTAAGGATCACCCCAGAGGCTGACTCACTCACAGGGGTATCATCCCCATGGGTGTATGTCACCTGCAGAGGTGCATAGTAAGAATCACCCCAGAGGCTGACTCACTCACAGGGGTGTCATTCCCATTGGTGCATGTCACCTGCGGCGGTGCTCAGTAAGGATCACCCCAGAGGCTGACTCACCTACAGGGGTGTCATCCCCATGGGTGCATGTCACCTGCAGCGATGCTCAGTAAGGTTCACCTCAGAGGCTGACTCACTCACAGGGGTGTCATCCCCACGGGTGCATGTCACCTGCAGCGGTGCTCAGTTAGGATCACCCCAGAGGCTGACTCACTCAGAGAGGTGTCATACCCACAGGTGCTAGTCACCTGCAGCGGTGCTCAGTAAGGATCACCCCAGAGGATGACTCACCCACAGGGGTGTCATTCCCATTGGTGCATGTCACCTGCGGCGGTGCTCAGTAAGGATCACCCCAGAGGCTGACTCACCTACAGGGGTGTCATCCCCATGGGTGCATGTCACCTGCAGCGATGCTCAGTAAGGTTCACCTCAGAGGTTGACTCACTCACAGGGGTGTCATCCCCACGGGTGCATGTCACCTGCAGCGGTGCTCGGTAAGGATCACCCCAGAGGCTGACTCACTCACAGTGGTGTCATCCCCACTAGTGCATGTCACCAGTAGCGATACTCAGTAAAGATCATCCCAGAGGCTGACTCACTCACAGGGGTTTCATACCCACAGGTTCTTGTCACCTGCAGCGGTGCTCAGTAAGGATCACCCCAGAGGCTGACTCACCCACACGGGTGTCATTCCCATTGGAGCATGTCACCTGCGGCGGTGCTCAGTAAGGATCACCCCAGAGGCTGACTCACTCACAGGGGTATCATCCCCATGGGTGTATGTCACCTGCAGAGGTGCATAGTAAGAATCACCCCAGAGGCTGACTCACTCACAGGGGTGTCATTCCCATTGGTGCATGTCACCTGCGGCGGTGCTCAGTAAGGATCACCCCAGAGGCTGACTCACCTACAGGGGTGTCATCCCCATGGGTGCATGTCACCTGCAGCGATGCTCAGTAAGGTTCACCTCAGAGGCTGACTCACTCACAGGGGTGTCATCCCCACGGGTGCATGTCACCTGCAGCGGTGCTCAGTTAGGATCACCCCAGAGGCTGACTCACTCAGAGAGGTGTCATACCCACAGGTGCTAGTCACCTGCAGCGGTGCTCAGTAAGGATCACCCCAGAGGCTGACTCACCCACAGGGGTGTCATTCCCATTGGTGCATGTCACCTGCGGCGGTGCTCAGTAAGGATCACCCCAGAGGCTGACTCACCTACAGGGGTGTCATCCCCATGGGTGCATGTCACCTGCAGCGATGCTCAGTAAGGTTCACCTCAGAGGTTGACTCACTCACAGGGGTGTCATCCCCACGGGTGCATGTCACCTGCAGCGGTGCTCAGTAAGGATCACCCCAGAGGCTGACTCACTCACAGTGGTGTCATCCCCACTAGTGCATGTCACCAGTAGCGATACTCAGTAAAGATCATCCCAGAGGCTGACTCACTCACAGGGGTTTCATACCCACAGGTTCTTGTCACCTGCAGCGGTGCTCAGTAAGGATCACCCCAGAGGCTGACTCACCCACAGGGGTGTCATTCCCATTGGTGCATGTCACCTGCGGCGGTGCTCAGTAAGGATCACCCCAGAGGCTGACTCACCTACAGGGGTGTCATCCCCATGGGTGCATGTCACCTGCAGCGATGCTCAGTAAGATTCACCTCAGAGGTTGACTCACCCACAGAGGTGTCATCCCCACGGGTGCATGTCACATGCAGCGTTGATCAATAAGGATCACCCAGAGGCTGACTCACTCACAGAGGTGTCATCCCCATGGGTGCATGTCACCTGCAGCGGTGCTCAGTAAGAATCACACCAGAGGCTGACTCACCCACAGGGGTGTCATTCCCACGGTTGCATGTCACATGCAGCGTTGATCAACAAGGATCACCCAGAGGCTGACTCACTCACAGGGGTGTCATTCCCACGGTTGCATGTCACCTGCAGTGGTGGTCAGTAAGGATCACCCCAGAGGCTGACTCACCCACAGAGGTGTCATCCCCATGGGTGCATGTCACCTGCAGCGGCGCTCAGTAAGGATCACCCTAGAGGCTGACTCACTCACAGAGGTGTCATCCCCACGCATGCATGTCACCTGTGGTGGTGCTCAGTAAGGATCACCCCAGAGGCTGACTCACCCACAGAGGTGTCATTCCCACGCTTGCATGTCACCTGTGGTGGTGCTCAGTAAGGATCACCCCAGAGGCTGACTCACCCACAGAGGTGTCATCCCCATGGGTGCATGTCACCTGCAGCGGCGCTCAGTAAGGATCACCCCAGAGGCTGACTCACCCACAGGGGTGTCATCCCCACTGTTGCATATCAACTGCAGCGGTGCTCAGTAAGGATCACCCCAGAGGCTAACTCACTCACAGAGGTGTCATCCCCATGGGCACCTGTCACCTGCAGCAGTGCTCAATAAGGATAACCCCAGAAGCTGACTCACCCACAGGTGTGTCATCCCCATGGGCGCCTGTCACCTGCAGCGGTGCTCAGTAAGGATCAATCCAGAGGCTGACTCATCTACAGAGGTGTCATCCCCATGGGTGCATGTCTCCTGCATCCGTGCTCAGTAAGTATCACGCCAGAGGCTGACTGACCCACAGAGGTGTCATTCCCATGGTTGCATGTCACCTGCAGCGGTGCTCAGTAAGGATCACACCAGAGGCTGACTCACTCACAGAGGTGTCATCCCCATGGGTGCATGTCAGCTGCAGCTGTGCTCAGTAAGGATCACTCCAGAGGCCTACTCACCCACATGGGTTTCATCCCCACGGTTGTATGTCACCTGCAGCGGTGCTCAGTAAGGATCACCCCCAGAGGCTGACTCACCCACAGGGTTGTCATCCCCACGCGTGCGTGTCACATGCAGCGGTGCTCAGTAAGGATCACCCCAGAGGCTGACTCACCCACAGAGGTGTCATCCCAACGGGTGCATGTCACCTGCAGCGGTGCTCAGTAAGGATCACCCCAGAGGCTGACTCACTCACAGGGGTGTCATTCCCACGGGTGCATGTCACCTGCAGCGCTGCTCAGTAAGGATCACCCCAGAGGCTGTCTCACCCACAGGGGTGTCATCCCAACGGGTGCATGTCACCTGTAGTGGTGCTCAGAAAGGATCACCCCAGAGGCAGACTCACTCAGAGAGGTGTCATCCCCAAGGGTGCATGTCACCTGCAGCAGTGCTCAGTAAGAATCACCCCAGAGGCTGACTCACTCACAGGGGTATCATCCCCACGGGAGCATGTCACCTGCAGCGGTGCTCAGTAAGGATCACCCCAGAGGCTGACTCACACACAGGCGTGTCATCCCCATGGGTGCATGTCACCTGCAGCGGCTCTCAGGAAGGATCACCCCAGAGGCTGACTCACTCACAGGGGTGTCATCCTCATGGGTGCATGTCAGCTGCAGCGGTGCTCAGTAAGGATCACCCCAGAGGCTGACTCACTCACAGGGGTGTCATCCCCATGGGTGCATGTCACCTGCAGCGATGCTCAGTAAGGATCACCCCAGAGGCTTACTCACTCACAGGGGTGTGATCCCCATGGGTGCATGTCACCTGCAGCGGTTCTCAGTAAGGATCACCCCAGAGGCAGACTCACCCACAGGGGTGTCATCCCCAAGGGTGCATGTCACCTGCAGCAGTGCTCAGTAAGGATCACCCCGGAGGCTGACTCACTCACAGGGGTGTTATCCTCATGGGTGCATGTCACCTGCAGCAGTGCTCAGTAAGGATCACCCCAGAGGTTGACTCACCCACAGGGGTGAAATCCCCATGGCTGCTTGTCACCTGCAGCGAAGCTCAGTAAGGATCACCCCAGAGGCTGACTCACTCACAGGGGTGTCATCCCCATGGGTGCATGTCACCTGCAGCGGTGCTCAGTAAGGATCACCACAGAGGCTGACTCACCCACAGAGGTGTCATCCCCATGGGTGCATGTCACCTGCAGCAGTGCTCAGTAAGGATCACCCCAGAGGGTGACTCACTCACAGATTTGTCATCTCCATGGGTGCATGTCACCTGCAGTGATGCTCATTAAGGATCACCCCAGAAGCTGACTCTCTCACAGATTTGTCATCCCCATGGGTACATGTCACCTGCAGTGATGCTCATTAAGGATCACCCCAGAAGCTGACTCACTCACAGATTTGTCATCCACATGGGTACATGTCACCTGCAGTGATGCTCATTAAGGATCACCCCAGAAGCTGACTCACTCACAGGGGTGTCATCCCCATGGGTGCATGTCACCTGCAGCGGTGCTCAGTAAGGATCACCTCAGAGGCTGACTCACTCACAGAGTTGTCATCCCCATGGATACATGTCAACTGCAGTGATGCTCATTAAGGATCACCCCAGAAGCTGACTCACTCACAGTGGTGTCATCCCCATGGGTACATGTCACCTGCAGCGATGCTCAGTAAGGATCACCCGAGAGGCTGACTCACCCACATGGGTGTCATCCCCACGGGTGCATGTCACATGCAGCGGTGCTCTATAAGGATCAACCCAGAAGCTGTCTCACCCACAGGGGTGTCATCCCCATGGGTGCATGTCACCTGCAGCGGTGCTTAGTAAGGATCACCTCAGAGGCTGACTCACTTACAGTGGTGTCATCCCCATGGGTGCATGTCACCTGCAGCGGTACTCAGTAAGGATCACCCCAGAGGCTGACTCACCCACAGAGGTGTCATCCCCATGGGTACATGTCACCTGCAGCGATGCTTAGTAAGGATCACCCCAGAGGCTGACTCACCCACAGAGGTGTCATCCCCATGGGTGCATGTCACTTGCAAAGGTGCTCAGTAAGGATCACCCCAGAGGCTGACTCACTCACAGGGGTGTCATATCCCCATGGGTGCTTGTCACCTGCAGCGGTGCTCAGTAAGGATCACACCAGAGGCTGACTCACTCACAGGGGTGTCATCCCCATGGGTGCATGTCACCTGCAGCGGTGCTCAGTAAGGATCACCTCAGAGGCTGCCTCACTCACAGGGGTGTCATTTCCACGGTTGCATGTCACCTGCAGCGGTGCTCAGTAAGGATCACCCCAGAAACTAACTCACCCACAGGGGTGTCATCCCCATGGGTGCATGTCACCTGCAATGGTGCTCAGTAAGGATCACCCAAGAGGCTGGCACACCCACAGGGGTGTCATCCCTATGGGTGCATGTCACCTGCAGCAGTGCTCAGTAAGAATCACCCCAGAAACTAACTCACCCACAGGGGTGTCATCCCCATGGGTGCATGTCACCTGCAATGGTGCTCAGAAAGGATCACCCCAGAGGCTGTCTCACCCACAGGGGTGTCATCCCCATGGGTGCATGTCACCTGCAGCGATGCTCAGTAAGGATCACCCGAGAGGCTGACTCACCCACATGGGTGTCATCCCCACGGGTGCATGTCACATGCAGCGGTGCTCTATAAGGATCAACCCAGAAGCTGTCTCACCCACAGGGGTGTCATCCCCATGGGTGCATGTCACCTGCAGCGGTGCTCAGTAAGGATCACCCCAGAGGCTGACTCACCCACATGGGTGTCATCCCCACGGGTGCATGTCACCTGCAGCGGTGCTCAGTAAGAATTACCCCAGAGGGTGACTCACCCACAGGGGTGTCATTCCCATGGTTGCATGTCACTTGCAGCGGTGCTCAGTAAGGATCACCCCAGAAACTAACTCACCCACAGGGGTGTCATCCCCATGGGTGCATGTCACCTGCAATGGTGCTCAGTAAGGATCACAGAAGAGTCTGACTCACTTCACAGAGGTGTCAACCCCATGGGTGCATGTCACCTGCAGCAGTGCTCAGTAAGGATCACCCCAGAGGCTGACTCACTCACAGGGGTGTCATCCCCATGGGTGCTTGTCACCTGCAGCGGTGCTCAGTAAGAATCACCCCAGAGGGTGACTCACCCACAGGGGTGTCATTCCCATGGTTGCATGTCACTTGCAGCGGTGCTCAGTAAGGATCAACCCAGAAACTAACTCACCCACAGGGGTGTCATCCCCATGGGTGCATGTCACCTGCAATGGTGCTCAGCAAGGATCAACCAAGAGGCTGACTCACTCACAGGGGTGTCATCCCAATGGGTGCTTGTCATCTGCAGCGGTGCTCAGTAAGAATCACCCCAGAGGCTGACTCACTCACAGAGGTGTCATTCCCATGGGTGCATGTCACCTGCAGCGGTGCTCAGTAAGGATCACCCCAGAGGCTGACTCACTCACAGGGGTGTCATCCCCATGGTTGCATGTCACCTGCAGCGATGCTCAATAAGGATCACAGAAGAGGCTGACTCACACACAGGGGTGTCATTCCCACAGGTGCTTGTCGCCTGTAGCGGTGCTGAGTAAGGATCACCCCAGAGGCTGACTCACCCACAGAGGTGTCATCCCCATGGGTGCTTGTCACCTGCAGCGATGCTCAGTAAATATCACCCCAGAAACTAACTCACCCACAAGGGTGTCATCCCCATGGGTGTATGTCACCTGCAGCGGTGCTCAGTGTGGATCACCACAGAGGCTGTCTCACTCACAGGGGTGCAATCCTCATGGGTACATGTCACCTGCAGCGGTGCTCAGTAAGGATCACCACAGATGCTGACTCACTCACAGGGGAGTCATCCCCACGGGTGCATGTCACCTGGAGCGTTGATCAATAAGGATCACCCAGAGGCTGACTCACTCACAGAGGTGTCATCCCCATGGGTGCATGTCACCTGCAGCTTTCCTCAGTAAGGATCACCACAGAGGCTGACTCACTCACAGGGGTGTCATTCCCACGGTTGCATGTCACCTGCAGCGGTGCTCAGTAAGGATCACCCCAGAGGCTGACTCACTCACAAGGGTGTCATCCCCATGGGTGCATGTCACCTGCAGCAGTGCTCAGTAAGGATCACCTCAGAGGCTGACTCACTCACAGAGGTGTCATCCCCACGCATGCATGTCACCTGCAGTGGTGCTCAGTAAGGATCACCCCAGAGGCTGACTCACCCACAGAGGTGTCATTCCCACGCTTGCATGTCACCTGCAGTGGTGCTCAGTAAGGATCACCCCAGAGGCTGACTCACCCACAGAGGTGTCATCCCCATGGGTGCATGTCACCTGCAGCGGTGCTCAGTAAGGATCACCCCAGAGGCTAACTCACCCACAGAGGTGTCATCCCCACGGATGCATGTCACTTGCAGCAGTGCTTAGTAAGGATCACCCCAGAGGCTGACTCACTCACAGAGATGTCATCCCCATGGGTGCATGTCACCGGCAGCGATGCTCAGTAAGGATCACCCCAGAGGCTAACTCACCCACAGAGGTGTCATCCCCACGGATGCATGTCACCTGCAGCGGTGCTTAGTAAGGATCACCCCAGAGGCTGACTCACTCACAGGGGTGTCATCCCCATGGTTGCAAGTCACCAGCAGCGATGCTCAGTAAGGATTACCCCAGAGGCTGACTCACTCACAGAGTGGTCATCCCCACGGGTGCATGTCACCTGCAGCGGTGCTCAGTAAGGATCACCCCAGAGGCTGACTCACTCACAGAGTGGTCATCCCCATGGGTGCATGTCACCTGCAGCGGTGCTCAGTAAGGATCACCCCAGAGGCTGACTCACTCACAGAGTGGTCATCCCCACGGGTGCATGTCAACTGCAGCGATGCTCAGTAAGGATCACCCCAGACGCTGACCCTCTCACAGAGGTGTCATCCCCATGGGTGCATGTCACCTGCAGCGGTGCGCAGTAAGGATCACCCCAGAGGCTGACTCACTCACAGGGGTGTCATCCTCATAGATGCATGTCACCTGCAGCGGTGCTCAGTAAGGATCACCCTAGAGGCAGACTCACTCACAGAGGTGTCATCCCCATGGGTGCATGTCACCTGCAGCGGTGCTCAGTAAGGATCACCCTAGAGACTGACTCACGCACAGGGGTGTCATCCCCACGGGTGCATGTCACCTGCAGCGGTACTCAGAAAGGATCACCCCAGAGACTAACTCACCCACAGAGGTGTCATCCCCACGGATGCATGTCACTTGCAGCAGTGCTTAGTAAGGATCACCCCAGAGGCTGACTCACTCACAGAGGTGTCATCCCCACGGATGCATGTCACCGGCAGCGATGCTCAGTAAGGATCACCCCAGAGGCTAACTCACCCACAGAGGTGTCATCCCCACGGATTCATGTCACCTGCAGCGGTGCTTAGTAAGGATCACCCCAGAGGCTGACTCACTCACAGGGGTGTCATCCCCACGAGTGTATGTCACCTGCAGCGGTGCTCAGTAAGGATCACCCCAGAGGCTGACTCACTCACAGGGGTGTCATCCTCATTGGTGCATGTCACCTGCAGCGGTGCTCAGTAAGGATCAACCCAGAGGCTGACTCACCCACAGAGGTGTCATCCCCATGGGTGCATGTCACCTTCAGCGATGCTCAGTAAGGATCACCACAGAGGCTGACTCACCCACATGGGTGTCATCCCCATGGGTGCATGTCACCTGCAGCGATGCTCAGTAAAGATCACCCACAGGGGTGTCATCCCCACAGGTGAGTGTCACCTGCAGTAGTGCTCAGTAAGGATCACCTCAGAGGCCGACTCACCCACAGGGGTGTCATCCCCACGGTTGCATGTCAAATGCAGCAGTGCTCATTAAGGATCACCATAGAGGCTGACTCACTCACAGGGGTGTCATCCACACAGGTGCGTGTCACCTGCAGCAGTGGTCAGTAAGGATCACCCCAGAGGCTGACTCACCCACAGAGGTGTCATCCCCACGGGTGCATGTCACCTGCAGCGGTGCTCAGTAAGGATCACCCCAGAGGCTGACTCACCCACAGGGGTGTCATCCCCATGGGTGCATGTCACCTGCAGCGATGCTCAGTAAGGATCACCCCAGAGGCTGACTCACCCACATGGGTGTCATCCCCACAGGTGCATGTCACCTGCAGCGGTGCTCAGTAAGGATCACCCCAGAGGCTGACTCACTCACAGGGGTGTCATCCACATGGGTGCATGTCACCTGCAGCGGTGCTCAGCAAGGATCACCCCAGAGGCTGACTCACTGACAGGGCTGTCATCCCCACGAGTGCATGTCACATGCAGCGTTGATCAATAAGGATCACCCAGAGGCTGACTCACTCACAGAGGTGTCATCCCCATGGGTGCATGTCACCTGCAGCGGTGCTCAGTAAGGATCACAGCAGAGGCTGACTCACCCACAGGGGTGTCATCTCCATGGGTGCATGTCACCTGCAGCTTTGCTCAGTAAGGATCACCCCAGAGGCTGACTCACTCACAGGGGTGTCATTCCCACGGTTGCATGTCACCTGCAGCGGTGGTCAGTAAGGATCACCCCAGAGGCTGACTCACTCACAGGGGTGTCATCCCCATGGGTGCATGTCACCTGCAGCAGTGCTCAGTAAGGATCACCCCAGAGGCTGACTCACTCACAGAGGTGTCATCCCCAGGCATGCATGTCACCTGCAGTGGTGCTCAGTAAGGATCACCCCAGAGGCTGACTCACCCACAGAGGTGTCATCCCCATGGGTGCATGTCACCTGCAGCGGTGCTCAGTAAGGATCACCCCAGAGGCTGACTCACCCACAGAGGTGTCATTCCCACAGTTGCATGTCACCTGCAGCGGTGCTCAGTAAGGATCACCCCAGAAACTAACTCACCCACAGGGGTGTCATCCCCATGGGTGCATGTCACCTTCAGCAGTGCTCAGTAAGAATCACCCCAGAAACTAACTCACCCACAGGGGTGTCCTCCCCATGGGTGCATGTCACCTACAATGGTGCTCAGTAAGGATCACCCCAGAGGCTGACACACCCACAGAGTTGTCATCCACATGGGTGCTTGTCGCCTGCAGCGGTGCTCAGTAAGGATCACCCCAGAGGCTGACTCACTCACATGGGTTTCATCGACTGGGTGCATGTGACCTGCAGCGATGCTCAGTAAGGATCACCCCAGAAACTAACTCACCCACAAGGGTGTCATCCCCATGGGTGCATGTCACCTGCAGTCGTGCTCAGTAAGGATCACCCCAGAGACCCCAGAGGCTGACTCACCCACAGAGGTGTCATCCCCACGGGTTCATGTCAGCTGTAGCGGTGCTCAGTATGGATCACCACAGAGGCAGACTCACTGACAGGGGTGTCATCCTTATGGGTGCATGTCACCTGCAGCAGTACTCAGAAAGGATCACCCCAGATGCTGACTCACCCGCAGGGGTGTCATCCCCAAGAGTGTATGTCACCTGCAGAGGTGCTCAGTAAGGATCACCCCAGAGGCTGACTCACTCACAGGGGTGTCATCCTCATTGGTGCATGTCACCTGCAGCTGTGCTCAGTAAGGATCACCCCAGAGGCTGACTCACTCACAGGGGTGTCATCCCCATGGGTGCATGTCACCTGCAGCGGTGCTCAGTAAGGATCACCCCGTAGGCTGACTCACTCACAGAAGTGTCATCTCCATGGGTGCATGTCACCTGCAGCGGAGCTCAGTAAGGATCACCCCAGAGGCTGACTCACTCACAGAGGTGTCATCCCCATGGGTGCATGTCACCTGCAGCAGTGCTCAGTAAGGATTACACCAGAGGCTGACTCAGTCACAGGGGTGTCATCCCCATGTGTGCATGTCACATGCAGCGGTGCTCAGTAAGGATCACCCCAGAGGCTGTCTCACCCACAGGCTTGTCATCCCCATGGGTGCATGTCACCTTCAGCGATGCTCAGTAAGGATCACCCCAGAGGCTGACTCACCCACATGGGTGTCATCCCCACGGGTGCATGTCCCCTGCAGCGGTGCTCTATAAGGATCAACCCAGAAGCTGTCTCACCCACAGGGGTGTCATCCCCACGGTTGCATGTCACCTGCAGCGGTGCTCAGTAAGGATCACCCCAGAGGCTGACTCACTCACAGGGGTGTCATCCACATGGGTGCATGTCACCTGCAGCGGTGCTCAGCAAGGATCACCCCAGAGGCTAACTCACTGACAGGGCTGTCATCCCCATGGGTGCATGTCACCTGCAGCGGTGCTCAGTAAGGATCACCCCAGAGGCTGACTCACTCACAAGGGAGTCATCCCCACGGGTCATGTCACCTGCAGCGGTGCCCAGTAAGGATCACCCAGAGGCTGACTCACTCACAGAGGTGTCATCCCCATGGGTGCATGTCACCTGCAGCGGTGCTCAGTAAGGTTCACCCCAGAGGCTGACTCACCCACATGGGTGTCATCCCAACGGGTGCATGTCACATGCAGCGGTGCTCGATAAGGATTAACCCAGAAGCTGTCTCACCCACATGGGTGTCATCCCCACGGGTGCATGTCACATGCAGCGGTGCTCTATAAGGATCAACCCAGAAGCTGTCTCACCCACAGGGGTGTCATCCCCATGGCTGCATGTCACCTGCAGCGGTGCTCAGCAAGGATCACCCCAGAGGCTGACTCACTCACAGGGGTGTCATCCACATGGGTGCATGTCACCTGCAGCGGTGCTCAGCAAGGATCACCCCAGAGGCTGACTCACCCACAGAGGTGTCATTCCCACGCTTGCATGTCACCTGCAGTGGTGCTCAGTAAGGATCACCCCAGAGGCTGACTCACCCACAGAGGTGTCATCCCCATGGGTGCATGTCACCTGCAGCGGCGCTCAGTAAGGATCACCCCAGAGGCTGACTCACCCACAGAGGTTTCATTCCCACGGTTGCATATCAACTGCAGCGGTGCTCAGTAAGGATCACCCCAGAGGCTGACTCACCCACAGAGGTGTCATCCCCATGGGTGCATGTCACCTGCAGCGGTGCTCAGTAAGGATCACCCCAGAAACTAACTCACTCACAGAGTTGTCATCCCCATGGGTGCTTGTCACCTGCAATGGTGCTCAGTAAGGATCACAGAAGAGGCCGACTCACCCACAGGGATGTCATTCCCATGGATGCATGTCACCTGCAGCGGTGCTCAGTAAGGATCACCCCAGAGGCTGACTCACTCACAGGGGTGTCATCCTCATGGATGCATGTCACCTGCAGCGGTGCTCAGTAAGGATCACCCCAGAGGCTGACTCACTCACAGAGGTGTCATCCTCATAGATGCATGTCACCTGCAGCGGTGCTCAGTAAGGATCACCCTAGAGGCAGACTCACTCACAGAGGTGTCATCCCCATGGGTGCATGTCACCTGCAGCGGTGCTCAGAAAGGATCACCCCAGAGACTAACTCACCCACAGAGGTGTCATCCCCACGGATGCATGTCACTTGCAGCAGTGCTTAGTAAGGATCACCCCAGAGGCTGACTCACTCACAGAGGTGTCATCCCCACGGATGCATGTCACCGGCAGCGATGCTCAGTAAGGATCACCCCAGAGGCTAACTCACCCACAGAGGTGTCATCCCCACGGATTCATGTCACCTGCAGCGGTGCTTAGTAAGGATCACCCCAGAGGCTGACTCACTCACAGGGGTGTCATCCCCACGAGTGTATGTCACCTGCAGCGGTGCTCAGTAAGGATCACCCCAGAGGCTGACTCACTCACAGGGGTGTCATCCTCATTGGTGCATGTCACCTGCAGCGGTGCTCAGTAAGGATCAACCCAGAGGCTGACTCACCCACAGAGGTGTCATCCCCATGGGTGCATGTCACCTTCAGCGATGCTCAGTAAGGATCACCACAGAGGCTGACTCACCCACATGGGTGTCATCCCCATGGGTGCATGTCACCTGCAGCGATGCTCAGTAAAGATCACCCACAGGGGTGTCATCCCCACAGGTGAGTGTCACCTGCAGTAGTGCTCAGTAAGGATCACCTCAGAGGCCGACTCACCCACAGGGGTGTCATCCCCACGGTTGCATGTCAAATGCAGCAGTGCTCATTAAGGATCACCATAGAGGCTGACTCACTCACAGGGGTGTCATCCACACAGGTGCGTGTCACCTGCAGCAGTGGTCAGTAAGGATCACCCCAGAGGCTGACTCACCCACAGAGGTGTCATCCCCACGGGTGCATGTCACCTGCAGCGGTGCTCAGTAAGGACCACCCCAGAGGCTGACTCACCCACAGGGGTGTCATCCCCATGGGTGCATGTCACCTGCAGCGATGCTCAGTAAGGATCACCCCAGAGGCTGACTCACCCACATGGGTGTCATCCCCACAGGTGCATGTCACCTGCAGCGGTGCTCAGTAAGGATCACCCCAGAGGCTGACTCACTCACAGGGGTGTCATCCACATGGGTGCATGTCACCTGCAGCGGTGCTCAGCAAGGATCACCCCAGAGGCTGACTCACTGACACGGCTGTCATCCCCACGAGTGCATGTCACATGCAGCGTTGATCAATAAGGATCACCCAGAGGCTGACTCACTCACAGAGGTGTCATCCCCATGGGTGCATGTCACCTGCAGCGGTGCTCAGTAAGGATCACAGCAGAGGCTGACTCACCCACAGGGGTGTCATCTCCATGGGTGCATGTCACCTGCAGCTTTGCTCAGTAAGGATCACCCCAGAGGCTGACTCACTCACAGGGGTGTCATTCCCACGGTTGCATGTCACCTGCAGCGGTGGTCAGTAAGGATCACCCCAGAGGCTGACTCACTCACAGGGGTGTCATCCCCATGGGTGCATGTCACCTGCAGCAGTGCTCAGTAAGGATCACCCCAGAGGCTGACTCACTCACAGAGGTGTCATCCCCAGGCATGCATGTCACCTGCAGTGGTGCTCAGTAAGGATCACCCCAGAGGCTGACTCACCCACAGAGGTGTCATCCCCATGGGTGCATGTCACCTGCAGCGACGCTCAATAAGGATCACCCCAGAGGCTGACTCACCCACAGAGGTTTCATTCCCACGGTTGCATATCAACTGCAGCGGTGCTCAGTAAGGATCACCCCAGAGCCTGACTCACCCACAGGGGTGTGATCCCAATGGATGCATGTCACCTGCAGCGGTGCTCAGTAAGGATCACCCCAGAGTCTGATTAACTCACAGGGGTGTCATCCCCATGGGTGCATGTCACCTGCAGCGGTGCTCAGTAAGGATCACACCAGAGTTGACTCACTCACAGAGGTGTCAACCCCATGGGTGCATGTCACCTGCAGCAATGCTCAGTAAGAATCACCCCAGAGGCTGACTCACCCACAGGGGTGTCATTCCCATGGTTGCATGTCACTTGCAGCGGTGCTCAGTAAGGATCACCCCAGAAACTAACTCACCCACAGGGGTGTCATTCCCATGATTGCATGTCACCTGCAGCAGTGCTCAGCAAGGATCACCCCAGAGGCTGACACACCCACAGGGGTGTCATCCCCATGGGTGCTTGTCATCTGCAGCGGTGCTCAGAAAGGATCACCCCAGAGGCTGACTCACTCACAGAGTTGTCATCCACATGGGTGCATGTCACCTGCAGCGGTACTCAGAAAGGATCACCCCAGAGGCTGACTCACGCACAGGGGTGTCATCCCCACGAGTGCATGTCACCTGCAGCGGTGCTCAGTAAGGATCACCCCAGAGACTGACTCACCCACAGGGGTGTCATCCCCATGGGTGCTTGTCATCTGCAGCAGTGCTCAGTAAGGATCACCCCAGAGGCTGACACACCCACAGGGGTGTCATCCCCATGGGTGCTTGTCATCTGCAGCGGTGCTCAGAAATGATCACCCCAGAGGCTGACTCACACACAGGGGTGTCATCTCCATGGGTGCATGTCACCTGCAGCGGTGCTCAGTAAGGATCACCCCAGAGGCCGACTCACCCACATGAGTGTCATCCCCACGGTTGTATGTCACCTGCAGCGGTGCTCAGTAAGGATCACCCCAGAGGCCGACTCACCCACATGGGAGTCATCCCCACGCGTGCGTGTCACATGCAGCAGTGCTCAGTAAGGATCACCCCAGAGGCTGTCTCACCCACAGGGGTGTCATCCCAACGGGTGCATGTCACCTGCAGCGGTGCTCAGTAAGGATCACCCCAGAGGCAGACTCACTCACAGAGGTGTCATCCCCATAGGTGCATGTCACCTGCAGCGGTGCTCAGTAAGGATCACCCCAGAGGCTGTCTCACCCACAGGGGTGTCATCCCCACGGGTGCATGTCACCTGCAGCGGTGCTCAGTAAAGATCACCCGAGAGGCTGACTCACTCACAGGGGTGTCATCCTCATAGGTGCACGTCACCTGCAGCGGTGCTCAGTAAGGATCACCCCAGAGGCTGTCTCACCCACAGGGGTGTCATCCCCACGGGTGTATGTCACCTGCAGCGGTGCTCAGTAAGGATCAACCCAGAGGCTGACTCACTCACAGGGGTGTCATTCCCACGGGTGCATGTCACCTGCAGCGGTGCTCAGTAAGGATCACCCAGAGGCTGACTCACTCATAGGGGTGTCATTCCCACGGGTGCATGTCACCTGCAGCGCTGCTCAGTAAGGATCACCCTAGAGACTGGACTCACGCACAGGGGTGTCATTCCCACGGGTGCATGTCACCTGCAGCGCTGCTCAGTAAGGATCACCCCAGAGGCTGTCTCACCCACAGGGGTGACATCCCAACGGGTGCATGTCACCTGCAGCGGTGCTCAGAAAGGATCACCCCAGAGGCAGACTCACTCAGAGAGGTGTTGTTAGAACCTTGCTCTTAGTTTTTTTTTCCTTTGCTGGTCACATGACCTTGTTGGCCTATTTAATCCTGCTCCGCCCTTCTGGCTTTGCTGGACTTCATTGTATATCTACTTTCTAGCTAGCCTGTGCTCTGTGTCTTGCTCTGTTAGTTTGCTCTTTCTACTGACCTCTATGTTCTATATATTTTGTTTGTTCGTCTGTCTGCTACTATTTCTGTTAGGAGGTGTCCCATATTCCTCCCAGTCCTTAGTACTTGTAGGGATTCCTCCCCCACATCTATAGGTCTCCGTACAGACTAGCTTAGGACTTTAGCAGGTCTGATCGCAGGATCAGGTTCCCTGTTACATCGTAGGGATTAAGTTGAGTTCTATCGTAGGGACAGATCTCCTCTCTTTCCTTAGCTCTGATAGCAGAACATAACAGTAAGTCCAGCCTGCAAATTCTCTAAGGAAAGATTTTTCTGTTCCATCATGGTGTCGGTTCAGGATTTGGCTCATCGCCTGCAGGGACTCTCTCTGGAGGTGGCCGAGCTCCGTCAGCACGTGAGTAACTGTCCTGGAGCACATTTCTTGGAGCCTAAGGTATGTTTGCCGGATTTATTTTTTGGTGAACACCGAGAATTTTTTTCATTCAAAAATGCTTGCTTATTGTATTTTCGTTTGAGACCTAAGTCCTCTGGGGATGAATCCCAGCGCGTAGGGTTCATAATGTCACTTTTGCGCAAAGAGCCTCAGGAGTGGGCCTTTTCTTTGCAACCTAGTGATACATGCTTCAGATCAGTGGATAGTTTTTTTTCTGCTTTGGGACTATTATATGATGATCCTGACCGTGTCGCATCAGCTGAGACTGAGTTGAGACGTTTAAAACAAGGATCAGGTAATGTGGAAAAATATTGTACTCATTTCCGTCGTTGGTCTACTCAAACAGGGTGGAACGATTCTGCTCTGAAAAGTCTATTTCTTGCTGGGCTCAGTGAAAGGGTTAAAGACCTGCTAATTGCTTATCCTACACCTGAAGATTTGCAACAGGCTATGCAATTAGCTATACGGGTGGATAGAAGACTGCGTGCAAGGGTTAATGAGAGCAAATCCTCTACTATGTCAGTTTCTGGTTATAAGAATGTGTGTACTAACAGTGGTGAACCGATGGAGATTGGATCGGTGGCACCTCGCTCTCAAGAAAAAGACCGTCGATTTTTTGAAGGCTTGTGTTTCTATTGTGGAAAATCTGGTCATTTGATTAAAGGCTGTGAGCTTCGTATGAAGAAAGAAAGAAAAAAAAATGGTCAGTCATGCCCGTATTGCCTGTTTAAATTCCAAGGGTGTATTTTTAGCTGCTTCCACGATTGCTCAGGAAAAATTAATGGAATTTCGGGTGTTTGTCGATTGTGGGTCTACTCTGAATGTAATTGATGGGGGATTCGTGGAAAGACTCAATTTAAAACCTGAACCTTTATCATCCCCCATTGCTGTGGTTTCTGTGGATGGTTCCCCTTTGAAGAATATTACTCTCAAGGTCTGTGAATTTCCTCTCACTATTAATGGTGTTCACCATGAGAAATTGGATTTGGTAGTGTTGAATAACTTGCCTTCTCCAGTAATATTGGGATTGCCCTGGTTAAAATTTCACAATCCTGTACTGGATTGGTCTACCAGTGAAATTAAATCCTGGAGCCATAAATGTTATGACAAGTGTTGTAATGGGCGTATTGCAGCTTTGGATAGGGGAGAATTGCCTGTTCCTATTCAGGATTTTTGGAGAGTTTTTTCTGAGAAGGAATCGCAGGTTTTGCCTCCCCATAGAGACTATGATTGTTCTATTGAATTTGTCCCTGGAGCGACTCTTCCTAAAAGTCGTTTATTTAACCTTACTATTCCTGAGAGGAAGGCTTTGGAGGAATACATACAGACAAGTTTGGCCGCCGGTCACATTAGGCCCTCTAAGTCTCCTGTGGCGGTTGGATTTTTTTTTGTAAAAAAAAAGGACGGCGGTTTACGTCCTTGTCTGGATTTTCGTGAGATTAACAAAATTACTGTACGCAATCCTTACCCACTGCCATTGATTCCTGATCTGTTTAACCAGTTAATGGGGGCCAAGTGGTTCTCTAAAATTGACCTTAAGGGGGCATACAATCTGTTGCGCATGAAGGAGGGTGACGAATGGAAGACTGCTTTTAACACTCCTGTGGGTCATTTTGAGAATCTGGTTATGCCTTTTGGTCTTACTAATGCTCCTGCATTTTTTCAGAATCTGATTAATGACATCCTTAGACCTTTGATCGGTAAAAATGTGGTTGTGTATTTGGATGACATTTTGATTTATTCGCCGGATCTGGAGTCTCATTGGCGGAGCGTGCGTGAGGTATTACAGTTATTAATGGACAATTCGCTTTTTGCTAAGCTGGAGAAATGTGAGTTCGCTGTACAGAGAATTAGTTTTTTGGGCTACATTATCTCCAGCAAAGGTTTTGAGATGGATCCGGTTAAGGTTCAGGCTGTGCAGGAATGGCCTAGGCCTATTGGTTTGAAATCGATACAGAGGTTTTTGGGTTTCGCCAATTACTATAGAAAATTCATAAAAAATTTTTCTAGTATTGTCAAACCTCTGACTGATCTCACCAGGAAAGGTGCTGATGCGGTTCAGTGGTCTTCTGAGGCCATTGAAGCTTTTGTGTATCTCAAGGAGAGGTTCACCTCTGCTCCCATCCTTATGCAGCCTGATGTTACTAGGCCGTTTTTGGTTGAGGTTGATGCTTCCTCTGTGGGGGTTGGCGCAGTATTGTCTCAGGATAACGGGGATGGATTACATCCCTGTGCCTTTTTTTCAAAAAAATTTTCGGAGACTGAACTGAATTACGATATTGGTAATCGGGAATTATTGGCTATTAAACTCGCATTTGAACACTGGCGCCACTTCTTGGAAGGTGCGGAATTTCCCGTTCAGGTTCTTACGGATCATAAAAATCTGATATATCTTGATGCTGCCAAGCGCCTGAATGCCCGTCAGGCTAGGTGGGCACTGTTTTTCTCGCGGTTTAATTTCTCCGTTACTTACATCCCTGGTACTAAGAATGTTAAGGCGGATGCCTTGTCTCGCAGTTTTTCTCCCATAGTCGGTGCTGAGAAAGAGGAGAACATTTTACAAGAAGGTGTTGTGATAGCTGCTTTGGACTCCGTTTTGGAAAATGAGATTCTTAAAGCACAGGAGAATGCCCCTTCTAACACTCCTCATGGGAGGTTGTTTGTGCCTGGGACCTTTAGGAGAGATTTGTTTGTTGAGTGTCACGAATCTCGGTTGGCAGGTCATCCCGGAATCTCTGAGACCAAGAGACTGGTGGGTCGCAGTTTTTGGTGGCCTGGATGGCAGAAGGAAGTCATTAAGTGGGTGCGTCAATGTACTATATGTGCTAGATCTAAGTCCTCACATACTCCTGCTGCGGGGTTGCTTTGTCCTTTGGAGGTTCCCAGTGCTCCTTGGACACATTTGGCTATGGACTTTATAACTGACCTTCCCCCCTCTGAGGGTTTTACTGTCATCTGGGTGGTCGTGGACCGTTTTAGCAAGATGTGTCACTTGGTTCCTTTCGTCAAACTGCCCTGCGCTAAAACTCTCGCTAAGGCCTTTGTCAAGGAAATTGTCAGACTTCATGGCGTTCCTACTGACATTGTTTCTGATAGGGGTCCTCAGTTCGTGGCTCGTTTTTGGCGTGCCTTTTGTGATAGGTTGGGAGTTCATTTGTCGTTCTCGTCCGGATATCATCCTGAATCTAATGGCCAGACAGAAAGGAAAAACCAGGATGTTGAGCAGTTCTTGCGTTGTTTTGTGGCAGACAATCAAGAGGGGTGGTCTGAGTTTCTGCCACTTGCTGAATTTGCTCTGAACAATCATACATCTTCTTCTGCTGGTTGTTCGCCTTTTTTTTGTTGTTCTGGGAGACATCCGTCGTTTGGGTCGTTCTCCAAGTTGGGATCTGCCGTGCCTGAGGAGGAGAATTTTTCCGGTGATTTGGAGAGAGTTTGGACGGATGTGCGTGGTAATCTTCAGGAGGCCAACAGAAAATCTAAAGACTACTTTGATAGGAAACGACAGGAGGTTTTGTTCGCTGTTGGTGACATGGTTTGGTTGTCCTCTAGGAATCTGCGGTTGAGGATTCCTTCAAAGAAATTGGGTCCCAAGTTTGTAGGGCCTTTTAAGGTGCTTCAGGTTGTCAACCAATCTGCTGTTAGGTTGGAGGTTCCTACCTCCTGGAGAATTAATCCGGTATTTCATGTCTCTCTGTTGAAAAAAGCTGTTGTATCGGATTGTGACGCCTCTGCCTCTGTTCCTCCGGTGGTGGAGGACGGGGAATATGAAATTTCTCGCATCCTTAACTCTAGACGGTATAGAGGTAGTTTGCAGTATCTTGTGGCCTGGAAAGGTTTCGGTCCCGAGGATAACTCTTGGGTGAGGTCGGATGATGTTTCCGCGTCCAGACTTATCAGAGCGTTTCACAGGAGATTTCCTGATAAGCCTGGTCCTAGGGGATCCGGAGGATCCTCTTAGAAGGGGGGGTACTGTTAGAACCTTGCTCTTAGTTTTTTTTTCCTTTGCTGGTCACATGACCTTGTTGGCCTATTTAATCCTGCTCCGCCCTTCTGGCTTTGCTGGACTTCATTGTATATCTACTTTCTAGCTAGCCTGTGCTCTGTGTCTTGCTCTGTTAGTTTGCTTGGTCTACTGACCTCTATGTTCTATATATTTTGTTTGTTCGTCTGTCTGCTACTATTTCTGTTAGGAGGTGTCCCATATTCCTCCCAGTCCTTAGTACTTGTAGGGATTCCTCCCCCACATCTATAGGTCTCCGTACAGACTAGCTTAGGACTTTAGCAGGTCTGATCGCAGGATCAGGTTCCCTGTTACATCGTAGGGATTAAGTTGAGTTCTATCGTAGGGACAGATCTCCTCTCTTTCCTTAGCTCTGATAGCAGAACATAACAGGTGTCATCCCCAAGGGTGCATGTCACCTGCAGCAGTGCTCAGTAAGGATCACCCCAGAGACTGACTCACTCACAGGGGTGTCATCCCCACGGGTGCATGTCACCTGCAGCGGTGCTCAGTAAGGATCACCCCAGAGGCTGACTCACACACAGGCGTGTCATCCCCACGGGTGCATGTCACCCGCAGCGGCAGTGCTCAGTAAGGATCAGCCCAGAGTCTGACACACTCAGAGAGGTGTCATCCCCATGGGTGCATGTCACCTGCAGCCGTGCTCAGTAAGGATCACCCCAGAGGCCGACTCACCCACAGGGGTGAAATCCCCATGGGTGCATGTCACCTGCAGCGGTTCTCAGGAAGGATCACCCCAGAGGCTGACTCACCCACAGAGTTGTCATCCCCATGGGTGCATGTCACTTGCAGCGGTGCTCAGCAAGGATCAATCCAGAGGCTGACTAACTCACAGAGGGGTCATCCCCACGGGTGCATGTCAGCTGCAGCGGTGCTCAGTAAGGATCACCCCAGAGGCTGACTCACCCACAGAGTTGTCATCCCCATGGGTGCATGTCACCTGCAGCGGTGCTCAGCAAGGATCAATTAAGAGGCTGACTCACTCACAGGGGTGTGATCCCCATGGGTGCATGTCTCCTGCAGCGGTGCTCAGTAAAGATCACCCCAGAGGCTAAGTCACTCACAGGGGTGTCATCCTCATGGGTGCATGTCACCTGCAGCGATGCTCAGTAAGGATCACCCCAGAGGCTGACTCACTCACAGGGGTGTGATCCCCATGGGTGCATGTCACCTGCAGCTGTTCTCAGTAAGGATCACCCCAGAGGCAGACTCACCCATAGGGGTGTCGTCCTCATGGGTGCAAGTCACCTGCAGCGGTGCTCAGTAAAGATCACCCCAGAGGTTGACTCACCCACAGGGGTGAAATTCCCATGGGTGCATGTCACCTGCAGCGAAGCTCAGTAAGGATCACCCCAGAGGCTGACTCACTCACAGGGGTGTCATCCCCACGGGTGCATGTCACCTGCAGCGGTGCTCAGTAAGGATCACCACAGAGGCTGACTCACCCACAGGGGTGTCATCCCCACGGGTGCATGTCACCTGCAGCAGTGCTCAGTAAGGATCACCCCAGAGACTGACTCACTCACAGAGGTGTCATCCCCATGGGTGCATGTCACCTGCAGCAGTGCTCAGTAAGGATCACCCCAGAGGCTGACTCACCCACAGGGGTGTCATCCCCATGGGTGCATGCGACCTGCAGCGGTGCTCAGTAAGGATCACCCCAGAGGGTGACTCACTCACAGATTTGTCATCTCCATGGGTGCATGTCACCTGCAGTGATGCTCATTAAGGATCACCCCAGAAGCTGACTCACTCACAGGGGTGTCATCCCCATGGGTACATGTCACCTGCAGCAGTGCTCAGTAAGGATCACCCCAGAGGCTGACTCACTCACAGAGGTGTCATCCCATGGGTGCATGTCACCTGCAGTGATGCTTATTAAGGATCACCCCAGAAGCTGACTCACTCACAGATTTGTCATCCCCATGGGTGCATGTCACCTGCAGTGATGTTCATTAAGGATCACCCCAGAAGCTGATTCACTCACAGGGGTGTCATCCCCATGGGTGCATGTCACCTGCAGCGGTGCTCAGTAAGGATCACCCCAGAGGTTGAATCACCCACAGGGGTGAAATCCCCATGGGTGCATGTCACCTGCAGCGGTGCTCAGTAAGGATCACCCCAGAGGCTGACTCACTCACAGGGGTGTCATCCCCACGGGTGCAGGCGACCTGCAGCGGTGCTCAGTAAGGATCACCCCAGAGGATGACTCACTCACAGATTTGTCATCTCCAAGAGTTCCTGTCACCTGCAGTGATGCTCATTAAGGATCACCCCAGAAGCTGACTCACTCACAGGGGTGTCATCCCCATGGGTACATGTCACCTGCAGCAGTGCTCAGTAAGGATCACCCCAGAGGCTGACTCACTCACAGAGGTGTCATCCCATGGGTGCATGTCACCTGCAGTGATGCTTATTAAGGATCACCCCAGAAGCTGACTCACTCACAGATTTGTCATCCCCATGGGTGCATGTCACCTGCAGTGATGTTCATTAAGGATCACCCCAGAAGCTGATTCACTCACAGGGGTGTCATCCCCATGGGTGCATGTCACCTGCAGCGGTGCTCAGTAAGGATCACCCCAGAGGTTGACACACCCACAGGGGTGAAATCCCCATGGGTGCATGTCACCTGCAGCGGTGCTCAGTAAGGATCACCCCAGAGGCTGACTCACTCACAGGGGTGTCATCCCCACGGGTGCAGGCGACCTGCAGCGGTGCTCAGTAAGGATCACCCCAGAGGATGACTCACTCACAGATTTGTCATCTCCAAGAGTTCATGTCACCTGCAGTGATGCTCATTAAGGATCACCCCAGAAGCTGACTCACTCACAGGGGTGTCATCCCCATGGGTGCATGTCACCTGCAGCGGTACTCAGTAAGGATCACCCCAGAGGCTGACTCACCCACAGAGGTGTCATTCCCACTGTTGCATGTCACCTGCAGCTGTGCTCAGTAAGGATCACCCAAGAAGCTGACTCACTCACAGGGGTGTCATCCCTATGGGTGCATGTCACCAGCAGCGATGCTTAGTAAGGATCACCACAGAGGCTGTCTCACTCACAGGGGTGTCATCCCTACGATTGCATGTCACCTGCAGCTGTGCTCAGTAAGGATCACCCCAGAAACTAACTCACCGACAGGGGTGTCATCCCCATGGGTGCTTGTCATCTGCAGCGGTGCTCAGTAAGGATCACACCAGAGGCTGACTCACTCACAGGGGTGTCATCCCCACGGGTGCATGTCACCTGTAGCGGTGCTCAGTAAGGATCACCCCAGAGGCTGACTCACCCACAGAGGTGTCATTCCCACGGTTGCATGTCACCTGCAGCTGTGCTCAGTAAGGATCACCCAAGAAGCTAACTCACTCACAGAGGTGTCATCCACATGGGTGCATGTCACCTGCAGCTGTGCTCAGTAAGGATCACCCCAGAGGCTGACTCACCCACAGAGGTGTCATTCCCACGGTTGCATGTCACCTGCAGCGGTGCTCAGTAAGGATCACACCAGAGGCTGATTCACGCACATTGTTGTCATCCCCATGGATGCATGTCACCTGCAGCGGTGCACAGTAAGGATCACCCCAAGGCTGACTTACCCATAGGGGTGTCATGTCTCCTGCAGCGGTACTCAGTAAGCATCACCCCAGAGGCTGACTCACTCACAGGGGTGTCATTCCCACAGGTGCTTGTCACCTGCAGCGTTACTCAGTAAGGATCACCCCAGAGGCTGACTCACTCACAGGGGTGTCATCCCCATGGGTGCATGTCACCTGCAGTGGTGCTCAGTAAGGATCACCCCAGAGTCTGACTCACCCACAGAGGTGTCAACCCCATGGGTGCATGTCACCTGCAGCGGTGCTCAGTAAGGATCACCCCAGAGGCTGACTCACTCACAGAGGTGTCAACCCCATGGGTGCATGTCACCTGCAGCTGTGCTCAGTAAGGATCACCCCAGAGGCTGACTCAATCACAGGGATGTCATACGCACAGGTGCTTGTCACCTGAAGCGGTGCTCAGTAAGAATCACCCCAGAGGCTGACTCACCCACAGGGGTGTCATCCCCACGGGTGCATGTCACCTGCAGCGGTGCTCAGTAAGGATCACCCCAGAGGCTGACTCACCCACAGGGGTGTCATTCCCACGGTTGCATGTCACCTGCAGCTGTGCTCATTAAGGATCACCCAAGAAGCTATCTCACCCACAGGGGTGTCATCCCCATGGGTGCATGTCACCTGCAGCGGTGCTCAGTAAGGATCACCCCAGAGGCTGACTCACCCACCGAGGTGTCATTCCCACGGTTGCATGTCACCTGCAGCGGTGCTCAGTAAGGATCACCCCAGAGGCTGACTCACCCACAGAGGTGTCATCACCACGGGTTCATGTCAGCTGCAGCGGTGCTCAGTATGGATCACCACAGAGGCAGACTCACTGACAGGGGTGTCATCCTCATGGGTGCATGTCACCTGCAGCAGTACTCAGAAAGGATCACCCCAGAGGCTGACTCACCCACAGGGGTGTCATCCTCATTGGTGCATGTCACCTGCAGCGGTGCTCAGTAAGGATCACCCCAGAGGCTGACTCACCCACAGAGGTGTCATTCCCACGGTTGCATGTCACCTGCAGCGGTGCTCAGTAAGGATCACCCCAGAAACTAACTCACCCACAGGGGTGTCATCCCCATGGGTGCATGTCACCTTCAGCAGTGCTCAGTAAGAATCACCCCAGAGGCTGACACACCCACAGGGGTGTCATCCCCATGGGTGCTTGTCATCTGCAACGGTGCTCAGTAAGGATCACCCCAGAAACTAACTCACCCACAGGGGTGTCATCCCCATGGGTGCATGTCACCTGCAATGGTGCTCAGTAAGGATCACCCCAGAGGCTGACACACCCACAGGGGTGTCATCCCCATGGGTGCTTGTCATCTGCAGCGGTGCTCAGGAAGGATCACCCCAGAGGCTGACTCACTCACAGAGTTGTCATCCACATGGGTGCTTGTCGCCTGCAGCGGTGCTCAGTAAGGATCACCCCAGAGGCTGACTCACCCACAGAGGTGTCATCCCCATGGGTGCATGTCACCTGCAGCGGTGCTCAGTAAGGATCACCCCAGAGGCTGACTCACCCACAGAGGTGTCATTCCCACAGTTGCATGTCACCTGCAGCGGTGCTCAGTAAGGATCACCCCAGAAACTAACTCACCCACAGGGGTGTCATCCCCATGGGTGCATGTCACCTTCAGCAGTGCTCAGTAAGAATCACCCCAGAAACTAACTCACCCACAGGGGTGTCCTCCCCATGGGTGCATGTCACCTACAATGGTGCTCAGTAAGGATCACCCCAGAGGCTGACACACCCACAGAGTTGTCATCCACATGGGTGCTTGTCGCCTGCAGCGGTGCTCAGTAAGGATCACCCCAGAGGCTGACTCACTCACATGGGTTTCATCGACTGGGTGCATGTGACCTGCAGCGATGCTCAGTAAGGATCACCCCAGAAACTAACTCACCCACAAGGGTGTCATCCCCATGGGTGCATGTCACCTGCAGTCGTGCTCAGTAAGGATCACCCCAGAGACCCCAGAGGCTGACTCACCCACAGAGGTGTCATCCCCACGGGTTCATGTCAGCTGCAGCGGTGCTCAGTATGGATCACCACAGAGGCAGACTCACTGACAGGGGTGTCATCCTTATGGGTGCATGTCACCTGCAGCAGTACTCAGAAAGGATCACCCCAGATGCTGACTCACCCGCAGGGGTGTCATCCCCAAGAGTGTATGTCACCTGCAGAGGTGCTCAGTAAGGATCACCCCAGAGGCTGACTCACTCACAGGGGTGTCATCCTCATTGGTGCATGTCACCTGCAGCTGTGCTCAGTAAGGATCACCCCAGAGGCTGACTCACTCACAGGGGTGTCATCCCCATGGGTGCATGTCACCTGCAGCGGTGCTCAGTAAGGATCACCCCGTAGGCTGACTCACTCACAGAAGTGTCATCTCCATGGGTGCATGTCACCTGCAGCGGAGCTCAGTAAGGATCACCCCAGAGGCTGACTCACTCACAGAGGTGTCATCCCCATGGGTGCATGTCACCTGCAGCAGTGCTCAGTAAGGATTACACCAGAGGCTGACTCAGTCACAGGGGTGTCATCCCCATGTGTGCATGTCACATGCAGCGGTGCTCAGTAAGGATCACCCCAGAGGCTGTCTCACCCACAGGCTTGTCATCCCCATGGGTGCATGTCACCTTCAGCGATGCTCAGTAAGGATCACCCCAGAGGCTGACTCACCCACATGGGTGTCATCCCCACGGGTGCATGTCCCCTGCAGCGGTGCTCTATAAGGATCAACCCAGAAGCTGTCTCACCCACAGGGGTGTCATCCCCACGGTTGCATGTCACCTGCAGCGGTGCTCAGTAAGGATCACCCCAGAGGCTGACTCACTCACAGGGGTGTCATCCACATGGGTGCATGTCACCTGCAGCGGTGCTCAGCAAGGATCACCCCAGAGGCTAACTCACTGACAGGGCTGTCATCCCCATGGGTGCATGTCACCTGCAGCGGTGCTCAGTAAGGATCACCCCAGAGGCTGACTCACTCACAAGGGAGTCATCCCCACGGGTCATGTCACCTGCAGCGGTGCCCAGTAAGGATCACCCAGAGGCTGACTCACTCACAGAGGTGTCATCCCCATGGGTGCATGTCACCTGCAGCGGTGCTCAGTAAGGTTCACCCCAGAGGCTGACTCACCCACATGGGTGTCATCCCAACGGGTGCATGTCACATGCAGCGGTGCTCGATAAGGATTAACCCAGAAGCTGTCTCACCCACATGGGTGTCATCCCCACGGGTGCATGTCACATGCAGCGGTGCTCTATAAGGATCAACCCAGAAGCTGTCTCACCCAAAGGGGTGTCATCCCCATGGCTGCATGTCACCTGCAGCGGTGCTCAGCAAGGATCACCCCAGAGGCTGACTCACTCACAGGGGTGTCATCCACATGGGTGCATGTCACCTGCAGCGGTGCTCAGCAAGGATCACCCCAGAGGCTGACTCACCCACAGAGGTGTCATTCCCACGCTTGCATGTCACCTGCAGTGGTGCTCAGTAAGGATCACCCCAGAGGCTGACTCACCCACAGAGGTGTCATCCCCATGGGTGCATGTCACCTGCAGCGGCGCTCAGTAAGGATCACCCCAGAGGCTGACTCACCCACAGAGGTTTCATTCCCACGGTTGCATATCAACTGCAGCGGTGCTCAGTAAGGATCACCCCAGAGGCTGACTCACCCACAGAGGTGTCATCCCCATGGGTGCATGTCACCTGCAGCGGTGCTCAGTAAGGATCACCCCAGAAACTAACTCACTCACAGAGTTGTCATCCCCATGGGTGCTTGTCACCTGCAATGGTGCTCAGTAAGGATCACAGAAGAGGCCGACTCACCCACAGGGATGTCATTCCCATGGATGCATGTCACCTGCAGCGGTGCTCAGTAAGGATCACCCCAGAGGCTGACTCACTCACAGGGGTGTCATCCTCATGGATGCATGTCACCTGCAGCGGTGCTCAGTAAGGATCACCCCAGAGGCTGACTCACTCACAGAGGTGTCATCCTCATAGATGCATGTCACCTGCAGCGGTGCTCAGTAAGGATCACCCTAGAGGCAGACTCACTCACAGAGGTGTCATCCCCATGGGTGCATGTCACCTGCAGCGGTGCTCAGTAAGGATCACCCTAGAGACTGACTCACGCACAGGGGTGTCATCCCCACGGGTGCATGTCACCTGCAGCGGTACTCAGAAAGGATCACCCCAGAGACTAACTCACCCACAGAGGTGTCATCCCCACGGATGCATGTCACTTGCAGCAGTGCTTAGTAAGGATCACCCCAGAGGCTGACTCACTCACAGAGGTGTCATCCCCACGGATGCATGTCACCGGCAGCGATGCTCAGTAAGGATCACCCCAGAGGCTAACTCACCCACAGAGGTGTCATCCCCACGGATTCATGTCACCTGCAGCGGTGCTTAGTAAGGATCACCCCAGAGGCTGACTCACTCACAGGGGTGTCATCCCCACGAGTGTATGTCACCTGCAGCGGTGCTCAGTAAGGATCACCCCAGAGGCTGACTCACTCACAGGGGTGTCATCCTCATTGGTGCATGTCACCTGCAGCGGTGCTCAGTAAGGATCAACCCAGAGGCTGACTCACCCACAGAGGTGTCATCCCCATGGGTGCATGTCACCTTCAGCGATGCTCAGTAAGGATCACCACAGAGGCTGACTCACCCACATGGGTGTCATCCCCATGGGTGCATGTCACCTGCAGCGATGCTCAGTAAAGATCACCCACAGGGGTGTCATCCCCACAGGTGAGTGTCACCTGCAGTAGTGCTCAGTAAGGATCACCTCAGAGGCCGACTCACCCACAGGGGTGTCATCCCCACGGTTGCATGTCAAATGCAGCAGTGCTCATTAAGGATCACCATAGAGGCTGACTCACTCACAGGGGTGTCATCCACACAGGTGCTTGTCACCTGCAGCAGTGGTCAGTAAGGATCACCCCAGAGGCTGACTCACCCACAGAGGTGTCATCCCCACGGGTGCATGTCACCTGCAGCGGTGCTCAGTAAGGATCACCCCAGAGGCTGACTCACCCACAGGGGTGTCATCCCCATGGGTGCATGTCACCTGCAGCGATGCTCAGTAAGGATCACCCCAGAGGCTGACTCACCCACATGGGTGTCATCCCCACAGGTGCATGTCACCTGCAGCGGTGCTCAGTAAGGATCACCCCAGAGGCTGACTCACTCACAGGGGTGTCATCCACATGGGTGCATGTCACCTGCAGCGGTGCTCAGCAAGGATCACCCCAGAGGCTGACTCACTGACAGGGCTGTCATCCCCACGAGTGCATGTCACATGCAGCGTTGATCAATAAGGATCACCCAGAGGCTGACTCACTCACAGAGGTGTCATCCCCATGGGTGCATGTCACCTGCAGCGGTGCTCAGTAAGGATCACAGCAGAGGCTGACTCACCCACAGGGGTGTCATCTCCATGGGTGCATGTCACCTGCAGCTTTGCTCAGTAAGGATCACCCCAGAGGCTGACTCACTCACAGGGGTGTCATTCCCACGGTTGCATGTCACCTGCAGCGGTGGTCAGTAAGGATCACCCCAGAGGCTGACTCACTCACAGGGGTGTCATCCCCATGGGTGCATGTCACCTGTAGCAGTGCTCAGTAAGGATCACCCCAGAGGCTGACTCACTCACAGAGGTGTCATCCCCAGGCATGCATGTCACCTGCAGTGGTGCTCAGTAAGGATCACCCCAGAGGCTGACTCACCCACAGAGGTGTCATCCCCATGGGTGCATGTCACCTGCAGCGACGCTCAATAAGGATCACCCCAGAGGCTGACTCACCCACAGAGGTTTCATTCCCACGGTTGCATATCAACTGCAGCGGTGCTCAGTAAGGATCACCCCAGAGCCTGACTCACCCACAGGGGTGTGATCCCAATGGATGCATGTCACCTGCAGCGGTGCTCAGTAAGGATCACCCCAGAGTCTGATTAACTCACAGGGGTGTCATCCCCATGGGTGCATGTCACCTGCAGCGGTGCTCAGTAAGGATCACACCAGAGTTGACTCACTCACAGAGGTGTCAACCCCATGGGTGCATGTCACCTGCAGCAATGCTCAGTAAGAATCACCCCAGAGGCTGACTCACCCACAGGGGTGTCATTCCCATGGTTGCATGTCACTTGCAGCGGTGCTCAGTAAGGATCACCCCAGAAACTAACTCACCCACAGGGGTGTCATTCCCATGATTGCATGTCACCTGCAGCAGTGCTCAGCAAGGATCACCCCAGAGGCTGACACACCCACAGGGGTGTCATCCCCATGGGTGCTTGTCATCTGCAGCGGTGCTCAGAAAGGATCACCCCAGAGGCTGACTCACTCACAGAGTTGTCATCCACATGGGTGCATGTCACCTGCAGCGGTACTCAGAAAGGATCACCCCAGAGGCTGACTCACGCACAGGGGTGTCATCCCCACGAGTGCATGTCACCTGCAGCGGTGCTCAGTAAGGATCACCCCAGAGACTGACTCACCCACAGGGGTGTCATCCCCATGGGTGCTTGTCATCTGCAGCAGTGCTCAGTAAGGATCACCCCAGAGGCTGACACACCCACAGGGGTGTCATCCCCATGGGTGCTTGTCATCTGCAGCGGTGCTCAGAAATGATCACCCCAGAGGCTGACTCACACACAGGGGTGTCATCTCCATGGGTGCATGTCACCTGCAGCGGTGCTCAGTAAGGATCACCCCAGAGGCCGACTCACCCACATGAGTGTCATCCCCACGGTTGTATGTCACCTGCAGCGGTGCTCAGTAAGGATCACCCCAGAGGCCGACTCACCCACATGGGAGTCATCCCCACGCGTGCGTGTCACATGCAGCAGTGCTCAGTAAGGATCACCCCAGAGGCTGTCTCACCCACAGGGGTGTCATCCCAACGGGTGCATGTCACCTGCAGCGGTGCTCAGTAAGGATCACCCCAGAGGCAGACTCACTCACAGAGGTGTCATCCCCATAGGTGCATGTCACCTGCAGCGGTGCTCAGTAAGGATCACCCCAGAGGCTGTCTCACCCACAGGGGTGTCATCCCCACGGGTGCATGTCACCTGCAGCGGTGCTCAGTAAAGATCACCCGAGAGGCTGACTCACTCACAGGGGTGTCATCCTCATAGGTGCACGTCACCTGCAGCGGTGCTCAGTAAGGATCACCCCAGAGGCTGTCTCACCCACAGGGGTGTCATCCCCACGGGTGTATGTCACCTGCAGCGGTGCTCAGTAAGGATCAACCCAGAGGCTGACTCACTCACAGCGGTGTCATTCCCACGGGTGCATGTCACCTGCAGCGGTGCTCAGTAAGGATCACCCAGAGGCTGACTCACTCATAGGGGTGTCATTCCCACGGGTGCATGTCACCTGCAGCGCTGCTCAGTAAGGATCACCCTAGAGACTGGACTCACGCACAGGGGTGTCATTCCCACGGGTGCATGTCACCTGCAGCGCTGCTCAGTAAGGATCACCCCAGAGGCTGTCTCACCCACAGGGGTGACATCCCAACGGGTGCATGTCACCTGCAGCGGTGCTCAGAAAGGATCACCCCAGAGGCAGACTCACTCAGAGAGGTGTTGTTAGAACCTTGCTCTTAGTTTTTTTTTCCTTTGCTGGTCACATGACCTTGTTGGCCTATTTAATCCTGCTCCGCCCTTCTGGCTTTGCTGGACTTCATTGTATATCTACTTTCTAGCTAGTCTGTGCTCTGTGTCTTGCTCTGTTAGTTTGCTCTTTCTACTGACCTCTATGTTCTATATATTTTGTTTGTTCGTCTGTCTGCTACTATTTCTGTTAGGAGGTGTCCCATATTCCTCCCAGTCCTTAGTACTTGTAGGGATTCCTCCCCCACATCTATAGGTCTCCGTACAGACTAGCTTAGGACTTTAGCAGGTCTGATCGCAGGATCAGGTTCCCTGTTACATCGTAGGGATTAAGTTGAGTTCTATCGTAGGGACAGATCTCCTCTCTTTCCTTAGCTCTGATAGCAGAACATAACAGTAAGTCCAGCCTGCAAATTCTCTAAGGAAAGATTTTTCTGTTCCATCATGGTGTCGGTTCAGGATTTGGCTCATCGCCTGCAGGGACTCTCTCTGGAGGTGGCCGAGCTCCGTCAGCACGTGAGTAACTGTCCTGGAGCACATTTCTTGGAGCCTAAGGTATGTTTGCCGGATTTATTTTTTGGTGAACACCGAGAATTTTTTTCATTCAAAAATGCTTGCTTATTGTATTTTCGTTTGAGACCTAAGTCCTCTGGGGATGAATCCCAGCGCGTAGGGTTCATAATGTCACTTTTGCGCAAAGAGCCTCAGGAGTGGGCCTTTTCTTTGCAACCTAGTGATACATGCTTCAGATCAGTGGATAGTTTTTTTTCTGCTTTGGGACTATTATATGATGATCCTGACCGTGTCGCATCAGCTGAGACTGAGTTGAGACGTTTAAAACAAGGATCAGGTAATGTGGAAAAATATTGTACTCATTTCCGTCGTTGGTCTACTCAAACAGGGTGGAACGATTCTGCTCTGAAAAGTCTATTTCTTGCTGGGCTCAGTGAAAGGGTTAAAGACCTGCTAATTGCTTATCCTACACCTGAAGATTTGCAACAGGCTATGCAATTAGCTATACGGGTGGATAGAAGACTGCGTGCAAGGGTTAATGAGAGCAAATCCTCTACTATGTCAGTTTCTGGTTATAAGAATGTGTGTACTAACAGTGGTGAACCGATGGAGATTGGATCGGTGGCACCTCGCTCTCAAGAAAAAGACCGTCGATTTTTTGAAGGCTTGTGTTTCTATTGTGGAAAATCTGGTCATTTGATTAAAGGCTGTGAGCTTCGTATGAAGAAAGAAAGAAAAAAAAATGGTCAGTCATGCCCGTATTGCCTGTTTAAATTCCAAGGGTGTATTTTTAGCTGCTTCCACGATTGCTCAGGAAAAATTAATGGAATTTCGGGTGTTTGTCGATTGTGGGTCTACTCTGAATGTAATTGATGGGGGATTCGTGGAAAGACTCAATTTAAAACCTGAACCTTTATCATCCCCCATTGCTGTGGTTTCTGTGGATGGTTCCCCTTTGAAGAATATTACTCTCAAGGTCTGTGAATTTCCTCTCACTATTAATGGTGTTCACCATGAGAAATTGGATTTGGTAGTGTTGAATAACTTGCCTTCTCCAGTAATATTGGGATTGCCCTGGTTAAAATTTCACAATCCTGTACTGGATTGGTCTACCAGTGAAATTAAATCCTGGAGCCATAAATGTTATGACAAGTGTTGTAATGGGCGTATTGCAGCTTTGGATAGGGGAGAATTGCCTGTTCCTATTCAGGATTTTTGGAGAGTTTTTTCTGAGAAGGAATCGCAGGTTTTGCCTCCCCATAGAGACTATGATTGTTCTATTGAATTTGTCCCTGGAGCGACTCTTCCTAAAAGTCGTTTATTTAACCTTACTATTCCTGAGAGGAAGGCTTTGGAGGAATACATACAGACAAGTTTGGCCGCCGGTCACATTAGGCCCTCTAAGTCTCCTGTGGCGGTTGGATTTTTTTTTGTAAAAAAAAAGGACGGCGGTTTACGTCCTTGTCTGGATTTTCGTGAGATTAACAAAATTACTGTACGCAATCCTTACCCACTGCCATTGATTCCTGATCTGTTTAACCAGTTAATGGGGGCCAAGTGGTTCTCTAAAATTGACCTTAAGGGGGCATACAATCTGTTGCGCATGAAGGAGGGTGACGAATGGAAGACTGCTTTTAACACTCCTGTGGGTCATTTTGAGAATCTGGTTATGCCTTTTGGTCTTACTAATGCTCCTGCATTTTTTCAGAATCTGATTAATGACATCCTTAGACCTTTGATCGGTAAAAATGTGGTTGTGTATTTGGATGACATTTTGATTTATTCGCCGGATCTGGAGTCTCATTGGCGGAGCGTGCGTGAGGTATTACAGTTATTAATGGACAATTCGCTTTTTGCTAAGCTGGAGAAATGTGAGTTCGCTGTACAGAGAATTAGTTTTTTGGGCTACATTATCTCCAGCAAAGGTTTTGAGATGGATCCGGTTAAGGTTCAGGCTGTGCAGGAATGGCCTAGGCCTATTGGTTTGAAATCGATACAGAGGTTTTTGGGTTTCGCCAATTACTATAGAAAATTCATAAAAAAATTTTCTAGTATTGTCAAACCTCTGACTGATCTCACCAGGAAAGGTGCTGATGCGGTTCAGTGGTCTTCTGAGGCCATTGAAGCTTTTGTGTATCTCAAGGAGAGGTTCACCTCTGCTCCCATCCTTATGCAGCCTGATGTTACTAGGCCATTTTTGGTTGAGGTTGATGCTTCCTCTGTGGGGGTTGGCGCAGTATTGTCTCAGGATAACGGGGATGGATTACATCCCTGTGCCTTTTTTTCAAAAAAATTTTCGGAGACTGAACTGAATTACGATATTGGTAATCGGGAATTATTGGCTATTAAACTCGCATTTGAACACTGGCGCCACTTCTTGGAAGGTGCGGAATTTCCCGTTCAGGTTCTTACGGATCATAAAAATCTGATATATCTTGATGCTGCCAAGCGCCTGAATGCCCGTCAGGCTAGGTGGGCACTGTTTTTCTCGCGGTTTAATTTCTCCGTTACTTACATCCCTGGTACTAAGAATGTTAAGGCGGATGCCTTGTCTCGCAGTTTTTCTCCCATAGTCGGTGCTGAGAAAGAGGAGAACATTTTACAAGAAGGTGTTGTGATAGCTGCTTTGGACTCCGTTTTGGAAAATGAGATTCTTAAAGCACAGGAGAATGCCCCTTCTAACACTCCTCATGGGAGGTTGTTTGTGCCTGGGACCTTTAGGAGAGATTTGTTTGTTGAGTGTCACGAATCTCGGTTGGCAGGTCATCCCGGAATCTCTGAGACCAAGAGACTGGTGGGTCGCAGTTTTTGGTGGCCTGGATGGCAGAAGGAAGTCATTAAGTGGGTGCGTCAATGTACTATATGTGCTAGATCTAAGTCCTCACATACTCCTGCTGCGGGGTTGCTTTGTCCTTTGGAGGTTCCCAGTGCTCCTTGGACACATTTGGCTATGGACTTTATAACTGACCTTCCCCCCTCTGAGGGTTTTACTGTCATCTGGGTGGTCGTGGACCGTTTTAGCAAGATGTGTCACTTGGTTCCTTTCGTCAAACTGCCCTGCGCTAAAACTCTCGCTAAGGCCTTTGTCAAGGAAATTGTCAGACTTCATGGCGTTCCTACTGACATTGTTTCTGATAGGGGTCCTCAGTTCGTGGCTCGTTTTTGGCGTGCCTTTTGTGATAGGTTGGGAGTTCATTTGTCGTTCTCGTCCGGATATCATCCTGAATCTAATGGCCAGACAGAAAGGAAAAACCAGGATGTTGAGCAGTTCTTGCGTTGTTTTGTGGCAGACAATCAAGAGGGGTGGTCTGAGTTTCTGCCACTTGCTGAATTTGCTCTGAACAATCATACATCTTCTTCTGCTGGTTGTTCGCCTTTTTTTTGTTGTTCTGGGAGACATCCGTCGTTTGGGTCGTTCTCCAAGTTGGGATCTGCCGTGCCTGAGGAGGAGAATTTTTCCGGTGATTTGGAGAGAGTTTGGACGGATGTGCGTGGTAATCTTCAGGAGGCCAACAGAAAATCTAAAGACTACTTTGATAGGAAACGACAGGAGGTTTTGTTCGCTGTTGGTGACATGGTTTGGTTGTCCTCTAGGAATCTGCGGTTGAGGATTCCTTCAAAGAAATTGGGTCCCAAGTTTGTAGGGCCTTTTAAGGTGCTTCAGGTTGTCAACCAATCTGCTGTTAGGTTGGAGGTTCCTACCTCCTGGAGAATTAATCCGGTATTTCATGTCTCTCTGTTGAAAAAAGCTGTTGTATCGGATTGTGACGCCTCTGCCTCTGTTCCTCCGGTGGTGGAGGACGGGGAATATGAAATTTCTCGCATCCTTAACTCTAGACGGTATAGAGGTAGTTTGCAGTATCTTGTGGCCTGGAAAGGTTTCGGTCCCGAGGATAACTCTTGGGTGAGGTCGGATGATGTTTCCGCGTCCAGACTTATCAGAGCGTTTCACAGGAGATTTCCTGATAAGCCTGGTCCTAGGGGATCCGGAGGATCCTCTTAGAAGGGGGGGTACTGTTAGAACCTTGCTCTTAGTTTTTTTTTCCTTTGCTGGTCACATGACCTTGTTGGCCTATTTAATCCTGCTCCGCCCTTCTGGCTTTGCTGGACTTCATTGTATATCTACTTTCTAGCTAGCCTGTGCTCTGTGTCTTGCTCTGTTAGTTTGCTTGGTCTACTGACCTCTATGTTCTATATATTTTGTTTGTTCGTCTGTCTGCTACTATTTCTGTTAGGAGGTGTCCCATATTCCTCCCAGTCCTTAGTACTTGTAGGGATTCCTCCCCCACATCTATAGGTCTCCGTACAGACTAGCTTAGGACTTTAGCAGGTCTGATCGCAGGATCAGGTTCCCTGTTACATCGTAGGGATTAAGTTGAGTTCTATCGTAGGGACAGATCTCCTCTCTTTCCTTAGCTCTGATAGCAGAACATAACAGGTGTCATCCCCAAGGGTGCATGTCACCTGCAGCAGTGCTCAGTAAGGATCACCCCAGAGACTGACTCACTCACAGGGGTGTCATCCCCACGGGTGCATGTCACCTGCAGCGGTGCTCAGTAAGGATCACCCCAGAGGCTGACTCACACACAGGCGTGTCATCCCCACGGGTGCATGTCACCCGCAGCGGCAGTGCTCAGTAAGGATCAGCCCAGAGTCTGACACACTCAGAGAGGTGTCATCCCCATGGGTGCATGTCACCTGCAGCCGTGCTCAGTAAGGATCACCCCAGAGGCCGACTCACCCACAGGGGTGAAATCCCCATGGGTGCATGTCACCTGCAGCGGTTCTCAGGAAGGATCACCCCAGAGGCTGACTCACCCACAGAGTTGTCATCCCCATGGGTGCATGTCACTTGCAGCGGTGCTCAGCAAGGATCAATCCAGAGGCTGACTAACTCACAGAGGGGTCATCCCCACGGGTGCATGTCAGCTGCAGCGGTGCTCAGTAAGGATCACCCCAGAGGCTGACTCACCCACAGAGTTGTCATCCCCATGGGTGCATGTCACCTGCAGCGGTGCTCAGCAAGGATCAATTAAGAGGCTGACTCACTCACAGGGGTGTGATCCCCATGGGTGCATGTCTCCTGCAGCGGTGCTCAGTAAGGATCACCCCAGAGGCTAAGTCACTCACAGGGGTGTCATCCTCATGGGTGCATGTCACCTGCAGCGATGCTCAGTAAGGATCACCCCAGAGGCTGACTCACTCACAGGGGTGTGATCCCCATGGGTGCATGTCACCTGCAGCTGTTCTCAGTAAGGATCACCCCAGAGGCAGACTCACCCATAGGGGTGTCGTCCTCATGGGTGCAAGTCACCTGCAGCGGTGCTCAGTAAAGATCACCCCAGAGGTTGACTCACCCACAGGGGTGAAATTCCCATGGGTGCATGTCACCTGCAGCGAAGCTCAGTAAGGATCACCCCAGAGGCTGACTCACTCACAGGGTTGTCATCCCCACGGGTGCATGTCACCTGCAGCGGTGCTCAGTAAGGATCACCACAGAGGCTGACTCACCCACAGGGGTGTCATCCCCACGGGTGCATGTCACCTGCAGCAGTGCTCAGTAAGGATCACCCCAGAGACTGACTCACTCACAGAGGTGTCATCCCCATGGGTGCATGTCACCTGCAGCAGTGCTCAGTAAAGATCACCCCAGAGGCTGACTCACCCACAGGGGTGTCATCCCCATGGGTGCATGCGACCTGCAGCGGTGCTCAGTAAGGATCACCCCAGAGGGTGACTCACTCACAGATTTGTCATCTCCATGGGTGCATGTCACCTGCAGTGATGCTCATTAAGGATCACCCCAGAAGCTGACTCACTCACAGGGGTGTCATCCCCATGGGTACATGTCACCTGCAGCAGTGCTCAGTAAGGATCACCCCAGAGGCTGACTCACTCACAGAGGTGTCATCCCATGGGTGCATGTCACCTGCAGTGATGCTTATTAAGGATCACCCCAGAAGCTGACTCACTCACAGATTTGTCATCCCCATGGGTGCATGTCACCTGCAGTGATGTTCATTAAGGATCACGCCAGAAGCTGATTCACTCACAGGGGTGTCATCCCCATGGGTGCATGTCACCTGCAGCGGTGCTCAGTAAGGATCACCCCAGAGGTTGAATCACCCACAGGGGTGAAATCCCCATGGGTGCATGTCACCTGCAGCGGTGCTCAGTAAGGATCACCCCAGAGGCTGACTCACTCACAGGGGTGTCATCCCCACGGGTGCAGGCGACCTGCAGCGGTGCTCAGTAAGGATCACCCCAGAGGATGACTCACTCACAGATTTGTCATCTCCAAGAGTTCCTGTCACCTGCAGTGATGCTCATTAAGGATCACCCCAGAAGCTGACTCACTCACAGGGGTGTCATCCCCATGGGTACATGTCACCTGCAGCAGTGCTCAGTAAGGATCACCCCAGAGGCTGACTCACTCACAGAGGTGTCATCCCATGGGTGCATGTCACCTGCAGTGATGCTTATTAAGGATCACCCCAGAAGCTGACTCACTCACAGATTTGTCATCCCCATGGGTGCATGTCACCTGCAGTGATGTTCATTAAGGATCACCCCAGAAGCTGATTCACTCACAGGGGTGTCATCCCCATGGGTGCATGTCACCTGCAGCGGTGCTCAGTAAGGATCACCCCAGAGGTTGACTCACCCACAGGGGTGAAATCCCCATGGGTGCATGTCACCTGCAGCGGTGCTCAGTAAGGATCACCCCAGAGGCTGACTCACTCACAGGGGTGTCATCCCCACGGGTGCAGGCGACCTGCAGCGGTGCTCAGTAAGGATCACCCCAGAGGATGACTCACTCACAGATTTGTCATCTCCAAGAGTTCATGTCACCTGCAGTGATGCTCATTAAGGATCACCCCAGAAGCTGACTCACTCACAGGGGTGTCATCCCCATGGGTGCATGTCACCTGCAGCGGTACTCAGTAAGGATCACCCCAGAGGCTGACTCACCCACAGAGGTGTCATTCCCACGGTTGCATGTCACCTGCAGCTGTGCTCAGTAAGGATCACCCAAGAAGCTGACTCACTCACAGGGGTGTCATCCCTATGGGTGCATGTCACCAGCAGCGATGCTTAGTAAGGATCACCACAGAGGCTGTCTCACTCACAGGGGTGTCATCCCTACGATTGCATGTCACCTGCAGCTGTGCTCAGTAAGGATCACCCCAGAAACTAACTCACCGACAGGGGTGTCATCCCCATGGGTGCTTGTCATCTGCAGCGGTGCTCAGTAAGGATCACACCAGAGGCTGACTCACTCACAGGGGTGTCATCCCCACGGGTGCATGTCACCTGTAGCGGTGCTCAGTAAGGATCACCCCAGAGGCTGACTCACCCACAGAGGTGTCATTCCCACGGTTGCATGTCACCTGCAGCTGTGCTCAGTAAGGATCACCCAAGAAGCTAACTCACTCACAGAGGTGTCATCCACATGGGTGCATGTCACCTGCAGCTGTGCTCAGTAAGGATCACCCCAGAGGCTGACTCACCCACAGAGGTGTCATTCCCACGGTTGCATGTCACCTGCAGCGGTGCTCAGTAAGGTTCACACCAGAGGCTGATTCACGCACAGGGTTGTCATCCCCATGGATGCATGTCACCTGCAGCGGTGCACAGTAAGGATCACCCCAAGGCTGACTTACCCATAGGGGTGTCATGTCTCCTGCAGCGGTACTCAGTAAGCATCACCCCAGAGGCTGACTCACTCACAGGGGTGTCATTCCCACAGGTGCTTGTCACCTGCAGCGTTACTCAGTAAGGATCACCCCAGAGGCTGACTCACTCACAGGGGTGTCATCCCCATGGGTGCATGTCACCTGCAGCGGTGCTCAGTAAGGATCACCCCAGAGTCTGACTCACCCACAGAGGTGTCAACCCCATGGGTGCATGTCACCTGCAGCGGTGCTCAGTAAGGATCACCCCAGAGGCTGACTCACTCACAGAGGTGTCAACCCCATGGGTGCATGTCACCTGCAGCTGTGCTCAGTAAGGATCACCCCAGAGGCTGACTCAATCACAGGGATGTCATACGCACAGGTGCTTGTCACCTGAAGCGGTGCTCAGTAAGAATCACCCCAGAGGCTGACTCACCCACAGGGGTGTCATCCCCACGGGTGCATGTCACCTGCAGCGGTGCTCAGTAAGGATCACCCCAGAGGCTGACTCACCCACAGGGGTGTCATTCCCACGGTTGCATGTCACCTGCAGCTGTGCTCATTAAGGATCACCCAAGAAGCTATCTCACCCACAGGGGTGTCATCCCCATGGGTGCATGTCACCTGCAGCGGTGCTCAGTAAGGATCACCCCAGAGGCTGACTCACCCACAGAGGTGTCATCACCACGGGTTCATGTCAGCTGCAGCGGTGCTCAGTATGGATCACCACAGAGGCAAACTCACTGACAGGGGTGTCATCCTCATGGGTGCATGTCACCTGCAGCAGTACTCAGAAAGGATCACCCCAGAGGCTGACTCACCCACAGGGGTGTCATCCTCATTGGTGCATGTCACCTGCAGCGGTGCTCAGTAAGGATCACCCCAGAGGCTGACTCACCCACAGAGGTGTCATTCCCACGGTTGCATGTCACCTGCAGCGGTGCTCAGTAAGGATCACCCCAGAAACTAACTCACCCACAGGGGTGTCATCCCCATGGGTGCATGTCACCTTCAGCAGTGCTCAGTAAGAATCACCCCAGAGGCTGACACACCCACAGGGGTGTCATCCCCATGGGTGCTTGTCACCTGCAACGGTGCTCAGTAAGGATCACCCCAGAAACTAACTCACCCACAGGGGTGTCATCCCCATGGGTGCATGTCACCTGCAATGGTGCTCAGTAAGGATCACCCCAGAGGCTGACTCACCCACAGAGGTGTCATCCCCATGGGTGCATGTCACCTGCAGCGACGCTCAATAAGGATCACCCCAGAGGCTGACTCACCCACAGAGGTTTCATTCCCACGGTTGCATATCAACTGCAGCGGTGCTCAGTAAGGATCACCCCAGAGCCTGACTCACCCACAGGGGTGTGATCCCAATGGATGCATGTCACCTGCAGCGGTGCTCAGTAAGGATCACCCCAGAGTCTGATTAACTCACAGGGGTGTCATCCCCATGGGTGCATGTCACCTGCAGCGGTGCTCAGTAAGGATCACACCAGAGTTGACTCACTCACAGAGGTGTCAACCCCATGGGTGCATGTCACCTGCAGCAATGCTCAGTAAGAATCACCCCAGAGGCTGACTCACCCACAGGGGTGTCATTCCCATGGTTGCATGTCACTTGCAGCGGTGCTCAGTAAGGATCACCCCAGAAACTAACTCACCCACAGGGGTGTCATTCCCATGATTGCATGTCACCTGCAGCAGTGCTCAGCAAGGATCACCCCAGAGGCTGACACACCCACAGGGGTGTCATCCCCATGGGTGCTTGTCATCTGCAGCGGTGCTCAGAAAGGATCACCCCAGAGGCTGACTCACTCACAGAGTTGTCATCCACATGGGTGCATGTCACCTGCAGCGGTACTCAGAAAGGATCACCCCAGAGGCTGACTCACGCACAGGGGTGTCATCCCCACGAGTGCATGTCACCTGCAGCGGTGCTCAGTAAGGATCACCCCAGAGACTGACTCACCCACAGGGGTGTCATCCCCATGGGTGCTTGTCATCTGCAGCAGTGCTCAGTAAGGATCACCCCAGAGGCTGACACACCCACAGGGGTGTCATCCCCATGGGTGCTTGTCATCTGCAGCGGTGCTCAGAAATGATCACCCCAGAGGCTGACTCACACACAGGGGTGTCATCTCCATGGGTGCATGTCACCTGCAGCGGTGCTCAGTAAGGATCACCCCAGAGGCCGACTCACCCACATGAGTGTCATCCCCACGGTTGTATGTCACCTGCAGCGGTGCTCAGTAAGGATCACCCCAGAGGCCGACTCACCCACATGGGAGTCATCCCCACGCGTGCGTGTCACATGCAGCAGTGCTCAGTAAGGATCACCCCAGAGGCTGTCTCACCCACAGGGGTGTCATCCCAACGGGTGCATGTCACCTGCAGCGGTGCTCAGTAAGGATCACCCCAGAGGCAGACTCACTCACAGAGGTGTCATCCCCATAGTTGCATGTCACCTGCAGCGGTGCTCAGTAAGGATCACCCCAGAGGCTGTCTCACCCACAGGGGTGTCATCCCCACGGGTGCATGTCACCTGCAGCGGTGCTCAGTAAAGATCACCCGAGAGGCTGACTCACTCACAGGGGTGTCATCCTCATAGGTGCACGTCACCTGCAGCGGTGCTCAGTAAGGATCACCCCAGAGGCTGTCTCACCCACAGGGGTGTCATCCCCACGGGTGTATGTCACCTGCAGCGGTGCTCAGTAAGGATCAACCCAGAGGCTGACTCACTCACAGGGGTGTCATTCCCACGGGTGCATGTCACCTGCAGCGGTGCTCAGTAAGGATCACCCAGAGGCTGACTCACTCATAGGGGTGTCATTCCCACGGGTGCATGTCACCTGCAGCGCTGCTCAGTAAGGATCACCCTAGAGACTGGACTCACGCACAGGGGTGTCATTCCCACGGGTGCATGTCACCTGCAGCGCTGCTCAGTAAGGATCACCCCAGAGGCTGTCTCACCCACAGGGGTGACATCCCAACGGGTGCATGTCACCTGCAGCGGTGCTCAGAAAGGATCACCCCAGAGGCAGACTCACTCAGAGAGGTGTTGTTAGAACCTTGCTCTTAGTTTTTTTTTCCTTTGCTGGTCACATGACCTTGTTGGCCTATTTAATCCTGCTCCGCCCTTCTGGCTTTGCTGGACTTCATTGTATATCTACTTTCTAGCTAGCCTGTGCTCTGTGTCTTGCTCTGTTAGTTTGCTCTTTCTACTGACCTCTATGTTCTATATATTTTGTTTGTTCGTCTGTCTGCTACTATTTCTGTTAGGAGGTGTCCCATATTCCTCCCAGTCCTTAGTACTTGTAGGGATTCCTCCCCCACATCTATAGGTCTCCGTACAGACTAGCTTAGGACTTTAGCAGGTCTGATCGCAGGATCAGGTTCCCTGTTACATCGTAGGGATTAAGTTGAGTTCTATCGTAGGGACAGATCTCCTCTCTTTCCTTAGCTCTGATAGCAGAACATAACAGTAAGTCCAGCCTGCAAATTCTCTAAGGAAAGATTTTTCTGTTCCATCATGGTGTCGGTTCAGGATTTGGCTCATCGCCTGCAGGGACTCTCTCTGGAGGTGGCCGAGCTCCGTCAGCACGTGAGTAACTGTCCTGGAGCACATTTCTTGGAGCCTAAGGTATGTTTGCCGGATTTATTTTTTGGTGAACACCGAGAATTTTTTTCATTCAAAAATGCTTGCTTATTGTATTTTCGTTTGAGACCTAAGTCCTCTGGGGATGAATCCCAGCGCGTAGGGTTCATAATGTCACTTTTGCGCAAAGAGCCTCAGTAGTGGGCCTTTTCTTTGCAACCTAGTGATACATGCTTCAGATCAGTGGATAGTTTTTTTTCTGCTTTGGGACTATTATATGATGATCCTGACCGTGTCGCATCAGCTGAGACTGAGTTGAGACGTTTAAAACAAGGATCAGGTAATGTGGAAAAATATTGTACTCATTTCCGTCGTTGGTCTACTCAAACAGGGTGGAACGATTCTGCTCTGAAAAGTCTATTTCTTGCTGGGCTCAGTGAAAGGGTTAAAGACCTGCTAATTGCTTATCCTACACCTGAAGATTTGCAACAGGCTATGCAATTAGCTATACGGGTGGATAGAAGACTGCGTGCAAGGGTTAATGAGAGCAAATCCTCTACTATGTCAGTTTCTGGTTATAAGAATGTGTGTACTAACAGTGGTGAACCGATGGAGATTGGATCGGTGGCACCTCGCTCTCAAGAAAAAGACCGTCGATTTTTTGAAGGCTTGTGTTTCTATTGTGGAAAATCTGGTCATTTGATTAAAGGCTGTGAGCTTCGTATGAAGAAAGAAAGAAAAAAAAATGGTCAGTCATGCCCGTATTGCCTGTTTAAATTCCAAGGGTGTATTTTTAGCTGCTTCCACGATTGCTCAGGAAAAATTAATGGAATTTCGGGTGTTTGTCGATTGTGGGTCTACTCTGAATGTAATTGATGGGGGATTCGTGGAAAGACTCAATTTAAAACCTGAACCTTTATCATCCCCCATTGCTGTGGTTTCTGTGGATGGTTCCCCTTTGAAGAATATTACTCTCAAGGTCTGTGAATTTCCTCTCACTATTAATGGTGTTCACCATGAGAAATTGGATTTGGTAGTGTTGAATAACTTGCCTTCTCCAGTAATATTGGGATTGCCCTGGTTAAAATTTCACAATCCTGTACTGGATTGGTCTACCAGTGAAATTAAATCCTGGAGCCATAAATGTTATGACAAGTGTTGTAATGGGCGTATTGCAGCTTTGGATAGGGGAGAATTGCCTGTTCCTATTCAGGATTTTTGGAGAGTTTTTTCTGAGAAGGAATCGCAGGTTTTGCCTCCCCATAGAGACTATGATTGTTCTATTGAATTTGTCCCTGGAGCGACTCTTCCTAAAAGTCGTTTATTTAACCTTACTATTCCTGAGAGGAAGGCTTTGGAGGAATACATACAGACAAGTTTGGCCGCCGGTCACATTAGGCCCTCTAAGTCTCCTGTGGCGGTTGGATTTTTTTTTGTAAAAAAAAAGGACGGCGGTTTACGTCCTTGTCTGGATTTTCGTGAGATTAACAAAATTACTGTACGCAATCCTTACCCACTGCCATTGATTCCTGATCTGTTTAACCAGTTAATGGGGGCCAAGTGGTTCTCTAAAATTGACCTTAAGGGGGCATACAATCTGTTGCGCATGAAGGAGGGTGACGAATGGAAGACTGCTTTTAACACTCCTGTGGGTCATTTTGAGAATCTGGTTATGCCTTTTGGTCTTACTAATGCTCCTGCATTTTTTCAGAATCTGATTAATGACATCCTTAGACCTTTGATCGGTAAAAATGTGGTTGTGTATTTGGATGACATTTTGATTTATTCGCCGGATCTGGAGTCTCATTGGCGGAGCGTGCGTGAGGTATTACAGTTATTAATGGACAATTCGCTTTTTGCTAAGCTGGAGAAATGTGAGTTCGCTGTACAGAGAATTAGTTTTTTGGGCTACATTATCTCCAGCAAAGGTTTTGAGATGGATCCGGTTAAGGTTCAGGCTGTGCAGGAATGGCCTAGGCCTATTGGTTTGAAATCGATACAGAGGTTTTTGGGTTTCGCCAATTACTATAGAAAATTCATAAAAAATTTTTCTAGTATTGTCAAACCTCTGACTGATCTCACCAGGAAAGGTGCTGATGCGGTTCAGTGGTCTTCTGAGGCCATTGAAGCTTTTGTGTATCTCAAGGAGAGGTTCACCTCTGCTCCCATCCTTATGCAGCCTGATGTTACTAGGCCGTTTTTGGTTGAGGTTGATGCTTCCTCTGTGGGGGTTGGCGCAGTATTGTCTCAGGATAACGGGGATGGATTACATCCCTGTGCCTTTTTTTCAAAAAAATTTTCGGAGACTGAACTGAATTACGATATTGGTAATCGGGAATTATTGGCTATTAAACTCGCATTTGAACACTGGCGCCACTTCTTGGAAGGTGCGGAATTTCCCGTTCAGGTTCTTACGGATCATAAAAATCTGATATATCTTGATGCTGCCAAGCGCCTGAATGCCCGTCAGGCTAGGTGGGCACTGTTTTTCTCGCGGTTTAATTTCTCCGTTACTTACATCCCTGGTACTAAGAATGTTAAGGCGGATGCCTTGTCTCGCAGTTTTTCTCCCATAGTCGGTGCTGAGAAAGAGGAGAACATTTTACAAGAAGGTGTTGTGATAGCTGCTTTGGACTCCGTTTTGGAAAATGAGATTCTTAAAGCACAGGAGAATGCCCCTTCTAACACTCCTCATGGGAGGTTGTTTGTGCCTGGGACCTTTAGGAGAGATTTGTTTGTTGAGTGTCACGAATCTCGGTTGGCAGGTCATCCCGGAATCTCTGAGACCAAGAGACTGGTGGGTCGCAGTTTTTGGTGGCCTGGATGGCAGAAGGAAGTCATTAAGTGGGTGCGTCAATGTACTATATGTGCTAGATCTAAGTCCTCACATACTCCTGCTGCGGGGTTGCTTTGTCCTTTGGAGGTTCCCAGTGCTCCTTGGACACATTTGGCTATGGACTTTATAACTGACCTTCCCCCCTCTGAGGGTTTTACTGTCATCTGGGTGGTCGTGGACCGTTTTAGCAAGATGTGTCACTTGGTTCCTTTCGTCAAACTGCCCTGCGCTAAAACTCTCGCTAAGGCCTTTGTCAAGGAAATTGTCAGACTTCATGGCGTTCCTACTGACATTGTTTCTGATAGGGGTCCTCAGTTCGTGGCTCGTTTTTGGCGTGCCTTTTGTGATAGGTTGGGAGTTCATTTGTCGTTCTCGTCCGGATATCATCCTGAATCTAATGGCCAGACAGAAAGGAAAAACCAGGATGTTGAGCAGTTCTTGCGTTGTTTTGTGGCAGACAATCAAGAGGGGTGGTCTGAGTTTCTGCCACTTGCTGAATTTGCTCTGAACAATCATACATCTTCTTCTGCTGGTTGTTCGCCTTTTTTTTGTTGTTCTGGGAGACATCCGTCGTTTGGGTCGTTCTCCAAGTTGGGATCTGCCGTGCCTGAGGAGGAGAATTTTTCCGGTGATTTGGAGAGAGTTTGGACGGATGTGCGTGGTAATCTTCAGGAGGCCAACAGAAAATCTAAAGACTACTTTGATAGGAAACGACAGGAGGTTTTGTTCGCTGTTGGTGACATGGTTTGGTTGTCCTCTAGGAATCTGCGGTTGAGGATTCCTTCAAAGAAATTGGGTCCCAAGTTTGTAGGGCCTTTTAAGGTGCTTCAGGTTGTCAACCAATCTGCTGTTAGGTTGGAGGTTCCTACCTCCTGGAGAATTAATCCGGTATTTCATGTCTCTCTGTTGAAAAAAGCTGTTGTATCGGATTGTGACGCCTCTGCCTCTGTTCCTCCGGTGGTGGAGGACGGGGAATATGAAATTTCTCGCATCCTTAACTCTAGACGGTATAGAGGTAGTTTGCAGTATCTTGTGGCCTGGAAAGGTTTCGGTCCCGAGGATAACTCTTGGGTGAGGTCGGATGATGTTTCCGCGTCCAGACTTATCAGAGCGTTTCACAGGAGATTTCCTGATAAGCCTGGTCCTAGGGGATCCGGAGGATCCTCTTAGAAGGGGGGGTACTGTTAGAACCTTGCTCTTAGTTTTTTTTTCCTTTGCTGGTCACATGACCTTGTTGGCCTATTTAATCCTGCTCCGCCCTTCTGGCTTTGCTGGACTTCATTGTATATCTACTTTCTAGCTAGCCTGTGCTCTGTGTCTTGCTCTGTTAGTTTGCTTGGTCTACTGACCTCTATGTTCTATATATTTTGTTTGTTCGTCTGTCTGCTACTATTTCTGTTAGGAGGTGTCCCATATTCCTCCCAGTCCTTAGTACTTGTAGGGATTCCTCCCCCACATCTATAGGTCTCCGTACAGACTAGCTTAGGACTTTAGCAGGTCTGATCGCAGGATCAGGTTCCCTGTTACATCGTAGGGATTAAGTTGAGTTCTATCGTAGGGACAGATCTCCTCTCTTTCCTTAGCTCTGATAGCAGAACATAACAGGTGTCATCCCCAAGGGTGCATGTCACCTGCAGCAGTGCTCAGTAAGGATCACCCCAGAGACTGACTCACTCACAGGGGTGTCATCCCCACGGGTGCATGTCACCTGCAGCGGTGCTCAGTAAGGATCACCCCAGAGGCTGACTCACACACAGGCGTGTCATCCCCACGGGTGCATGTCACCCGCAGCGGCAGTGCTCAGTAAGGATCAGCCCAGAGTCTGACACACTCAGAGAGGTGTCATCCCCATGGGTGCATGTCACCTGCAGCCGTGCTCAGTAAGGATCACCCCAGAGGCCGACTCACCCACAGGGGTGAAATCCCCATGGGTGCATGTCACCTGCAGCGGTTCTCAGGAAGGATCACCCCAGAGGCTGACTCACCCACAGAGTTGTCATCCCCATGGGTGCATGTCACTTGCAGCGGTGCTCAGCAAGGATCAATCCAGAGGCTGACTAACTCACAGAGGGGTCATCCCCACGGGTGCATGTCAGCTGCAGCGGTGCTCAGTAAGGATCACCCCAGATACTGACTCACTCACAGAGGTGTCATCCCCATAGGTGCATGTCACCTGCAGCGGTGCTCAGTAAGGATCACCCCAGATACTGACTCACTCACAGAGGTGTCATCCCCATGGGTGCATGTCACCTGCAGCGGTGCTCAGTAAGGATCACCCCAGAAGCTGGCTCACTCACAGGGGTGTCATCCCCATGGGTGCATGTCACCTGCAGCGGTGCTCAGTAAGGATCACCCTAGAGGCAGACTCACTCACAGAGGTGTCATCCCCATGGGTGCATGTCACCTGCAGCGGTGCTCAGTAAGGATCACCCCAGAGGCTGACTCACCCACAGGGGTGTCATCCCAACGGGTGCATGTCATCTGCAGCGGTGCTCAGAAAGGATCACCCCAGAGGCAGACTCACTCAGAGAAGTGTCATCCCCAAGGGTGCATGTCACCTGCAGCAGTGCTCAGTAAGGATCACCCCAGAGGCTGACTCACTCACAGGGGTGTCATCCCCACGGGTGCATGTCACATGCAGCGGTGCTCAGTAAGGATCACCCCAGAGGCTGACTCACTCACAGGGGTGTCATCCCCATTGGTGCATGTCACCTGCAGCGGTGCTCAGTAAGGATCACCCCAGAGGCTGACTCACACACAGGCATGTCATCCCCACGGGTGCATGTCACCCGCAGCGGCAGTGCTCAGTAAGGATCACCCCAGAGTCTGACTCACTCACAGGGGTGTCATCCCCATGGGTGCATGTCACCTGCAGCGGTGCTCAGCAAGGATCAATCCAGAGGCTGACTCACCCACAGGGGTGTGATCCCCATGGGTGCAAGTCTCCTGCAGCGGTGCTCAGTAAAGATCACCCCAGAGGCTGTCTCACCCACAGAGGTGTCATCCCCATGGGTGCATGTCAGCTGCAGCGATGCTCAGTAAGGATCACCCCAGAGGCTGACTCACTCACAGGGGTGTGATCCCCATGGGTGCATGTCACCTGCAGCGGTGCTCAGTAAGGATCACCCCAGAGGCAGACTCATCCACAAGGGTGTCATCCCCAAGGGTGCATGTCACCTGCAGTGGTGCTCAGTAAGGATCACCCCAGAGGCTGACTCATTCACAGGGATGTCATCCCCATAGGTGCATTTCACCTGCAGCGATGCTCAGTAAGGATCACCCCAGAGGCAAACTTTCTCACAGGGGTGCCATCTTCATGGATGCATGTTACCTGCAGCGGTGCTCAGTAAGGATCACCTCAGAGGCTGACTCACTCACAGGGGTGTCATCCTCATGGGTGCATGTCACCTGCAGAAGTGCTCAGTAAGGATCACCCCAGAGGTTGACTCACCCACAGGGGTGAAATCCCCATGGGTGCATGTCATCTGCAACGGTGCTCAGTAAGGATCACCCCAGAGGGTGACTCACTCACAGATTTGTCATCTCCATGGGTGCATGTCACCTGCAGTGATGCTCATTAAGGATCACCCCAGAAGCTGACTCACTCACAGGGGTGTCATCCCCATGGGTGCATGTCACCTGCAGCGGTTCTCAGTAAGGATCACCCCAGAGGCAGACTCACCCACAGGGGTGTCATCCCCATGGGTGCATGTCACCTGCAGCGGTTCTCAGTAAGGATCACCCCAGAGGCTGACTCACTCACAGTGGTGTCATCCCCATGGGTGCATGTCACCTGCAGCGGTGCTCAGTAAGGATCACCTCAGAGGATGACTCACTCACAGAGGTGTAATCCCATGGGTGTATGTCACCTGCAGCGGTGCTCAGTACGGATCACCCCAGAGGCTGACTCACCCACAGAGGTGTCATTCCCACGGTTGCATGTCACCTGCAGCTGTGCTCAGTAAGGATCACCCCAGAGGCTGACTCACTCAGAGAGGTGTCATCCCCAAGGGAGCATGTCACCTGCAGCGGCGCTCAGGAAGGATCACCCCAGAAACTAACTCACTCACAGAGGTGTCATCCCCATGGGTGCATGTGACGCGCCCCTGGGCCTGCTGTGTCGCGCAGCGTCTCGCGCACGGGGGCTTACCCGGAACCGGATCAGATGAGGGTTGTAGTCTCCGAGTGGCGGGGACCCGGTCCGTGCCCAGGGAGTCAACTCAGTGTGTGGCAGTCTTGATAGATGTTATTGGAGTGTCGACTACGCCACCCGTTGATTTGCAGCTATGGAGCTGTCGCTGCAGGGCAGACCGCTGAGGCCGGTGTAGAATTGTGCAGCGTGATAGTATAACCCCCAACGGGCGGGGTATGGCCTCAGGGCAGCCGACGTGGATGATGGGGGTAGCAGGAACCACTCGGAGACGGTACTGTGTAGTTCAGGGTCTTTACTGGTGACAAAGATAGACCCTCCCGGAGTACTGGCTAGCGATTGGGGCCTGGTCAGTCCTTGAGCAGATGGGATCTCCCCTGGCCAGGCGGAGTTGTAGGCCTCCCAAACTAACTGTACTCTTCTGGCTACCTTGCTAGAGGCGGGTAAAAGTAGCCCACGTCCCTGAGTGTGCCGTGTGGTGCTCACCCGTATGGCCGGTGACTCGGGGCCTTCTAGTAGCTTCCGCTCCACGATGGCGGTGCTGGTCCCATGCGTGTGACCGTGCCTTCAGGTTTCTTGGCCAGAGGACCTGGAATCCCCTGCCTGACGGATTCTGCTGCTGGGTAGGAGTTAGTCCCCACAGCCTCGGACTCCGGGTCCGGTAAGAAATCTTCTCAGTCAGGGCGAGCTCTGCAGCTGCCAGCCCCTGACTCCTTGTAACACTGCTCCCACAGAGCTCCTGTTGTTTCTTCCTATATTTGCTTCTTTTCTCTGCTTCTTCTCTACTCACTAACCCTGCCTCAGCCCCAGGTTTATATAGGGGAAGTTCTTCCCCTCCCAGGACTGGGCAGGAGGTGTGGCATGCATAGGATCCCTGACCAAGAGACCTCCCACCTGCTCTCAGACGTAATATCTCTATCACTGTGGCAACCAGACCCCTGGGGTGTCACATTTCCCCCTAGTGAAATTTAGTACTCCGGGACTAAACATATTTTTAGAAAAACATAACAAGGTATAAACAATAATAATACAATAAGAAAAACACATAAAGATGGTTACGGCGTGTCCGCAACCGGGTGCAGTTTTGAAGAAAACAAAGGTGTCCATTTCACCAAAACAGGGAGACGTAACCAGGTAGGGGTCTGTCCTGCCCCGAGTCCCTAACAGTCTTTAGTCCGTCCTGGGTTACGCTCCAACTATGTACAAAGGATTCCCGGTAAATCCACCAAAGACTCCTACAAATAACTAGAAACACAAAATTATACACAAGCAACAAGAAAAACAGGTAACCACAAATAAAACAATTTATACATTTCAAATCCTCCAACGTGCGGGTAACTGGCCTCTAGTGGCCCTAGTGGACCTACGGAGCTGACTGTCTAGCCCTGAACTACAGGGTGTAGGAGCTGTCAAGGGTAAACTGGGCAGCTGTCTACCGGCTCTTTGGCTCACTAGGGGTACGGCAGGCTCACTATAAGCAGAGGGTTGATCCTCCTGTTCTGCTTGTGTGGAGTCTTCTGCCTCCTGGACCGGCTGCTCTTCCAGCTCTACCTGTTGCTCCGTAGGTGCTTGGGATGCTGGTTGGAGGAAGGTGAGTACGGGTACCACAACTGCGCCATTGACTTGAGTCCAAGACCGAGGGAAGTCTCCGAGCACAGTACTAACCATGTCTTCCCTTTCCTCTACGGGTCGAGGGTCTTCTTGTTCCTCTTCAGGGTTCCGTAGCTGTTCGGGACACTTCTTCAGGTGATCCCGGGATACAATGGTTGTGGTTTCCCCTCCGTCTTTACTGATGGTACAGACCTTTGGGTTGTCGTGGCTTGAGGGCAGTACGGTGTACGGGTCCTTCTCCCACTGGTCGTCCAACTTGTGGAGCCGTCTTTTTCTCTTCAAGACCTGCTCTCCGGGTACCAGGGGAACAGCGGGAGCATACTGGTTGTAAGTTTTCTCTTGTCTTTCCCTAGCCTGACAGAGACTTCGCTCCACGCTCTCCTGTACTCTCCGGTACTGCTGCTGCCTCTCTGTGTCCCAGTCTGCTTCTGGTGAAGTGTCCTCGGGTGTCAGGACTCCCATTTCCAGGTCAACAGGTAACTTACCAGGTCTCGCCCTCATTAGGTAAGCCGGGGTACAGTTGGTGGAACCTACCGGGATGTGGTTGTATAGGTCCACCAGATCGGGCAGCTTCTCAGGCCACAGACCGCGTTCTTCCAGGGGCAACGTTTTCAGAAGATCCATTACCACCTGGTTCATTTTTTCACAAAGTCCATTAGTTTGCGGATGATAGGGTGTCGTCCTTATCTTCCGGCAGCCATACAGAGTGCAGAATTCTTGGAAGACCTCCGCTTCAAAGGCAGGTCCCTGGTCTGTCAACACTTGGTCCGGGTACCCGTGTGGACGGCAGAAATGCTGCTGGAAGGCTGTCGCTGCTGTTCGAGCTGTTAAGTCCTTGACGGGGACGACAACCAAGAACCGGGAGTAGTGATCCACGATGGTTAGTGCGTAGACGTAGCCACTTCTGCTTGGGGTCAGTTTTACATGATCCAAGGCTACCAGTTCCAACGGCTGCCGGGTGACGATGGACTGCAGGGGAGTCTTCTGGCTGGCACAGTCCTTCCTTCTTAGGTTGCACGGGCCACAGTCTCTGCACCACCTCTCGATGGTTCCCCTCATGCCTACCCAGTGGAACCGCTCGCGCAGCAGGAACTCCAGCTTCTTCCATCCGAAGTGTCCAGCCCCGTCGTGGTATGCCTCCATCACCATGGCTGCGTCTCTTCGTGGCACCACTACTTGCCAGATTAGTTCATGCGTCCGGGAGTTAACCATTCTGCGGCACAACTTCCCCTTGTAAAGGAACAGTCGACTCTTCTCAGCCCACAGTTGCTTGGCTTCCTCCGGAGCGTCTGGGTCAAGGCGAGCCTCTGGCCGAGTCAGCATCTCCTTCACCAGCCCGACGGCAGGGTCACTGTCTTGTGTTTCCGCCCAGTTGTAGTGAGGTAAGGGGTTAAGCGTAGCGCCTTGCTTACTCCTTACCCGATGGGAATACTGGATAGTCCCATGACGGTGAAACGCGGGGAGTTCGACTTCTTCCAGTCCCTCTGGATCTTCTCCTACGTCCGGTAGGTTTGGCATCCTGGACAGGGCGTCCGCGTTGGTATTGGAGCGTCCTGCCCGGTATTTGATGGTGAACTCGTAGTTGGACAGGCGGGCCATCCATCTCTGCTCTAGGGCACCGAGTCTTGCCGTGTCCAGGTGTGTCAACGGGTTGTTATCCGTGTACACGACGAACCGGGACGAAGCGAGGTAGTGCTTAAAGCGTTCGGTGACTGCCCACACCACTGCCAGGAACTCTAGCTTAAATGAGCTGTAATTCTCAGGGTTTCTCTCGGTGGGTCGCAGTTTTCGGCTGGCGTAAGCGATTACTCGTTCTTTCCCCTGCTGGATCTGGGACAGCACGGCTCCTAGCCCGATGTTACTTGCGTCAGTGTAGAGGATAAAGGGCTGGTTGTAATCCGGGTACGCCAGGATTTCATCCCCCGTGAGGGCCATCTTCAGCTGGCGGAAGGACTCTTCTTCCAACTTCTCCCATCTGAAGGGCGGCTTCTGGTTCTTGGCCTTCCGGGACTGGCCTATCAGGAGGTCCTGCATAGGAGCTGCCTTTTTGGTGAAACCGGGGATGAACCTGCGGTAGTAGCCTACCAACCCGAGGAACTGCCGCACTTCCTTTACACTGGAGGGACTTGGCCATTCCTTAATTGCGGTGATCTTATCAGGGTCGGGAGCCACTCCGTCAGTGCTCACCACGTGTCCCAGGTACTGCACCTTTGGTTTCAGGAGGTGACACTTGGAGGGTTTCACCTTTAGGCCGTAGCTTGCCAGAGCTTCGAACACTTCCGCCAGGTGTTTCAGGTGGTCCTCATAAGTCTTGGAATATACGATGACATCGTCCAGGTACAACAGGACCGTCTTAAAGTTTCTGTGGCCCAGACAGCACTCCATTAATCGTTGGAAGGTTCCTGGTGCGTTGCAGAGTCCGAACGGCATGCAGGTAAACTCGCTAAGTCCCATCGGGGTGGTGAATGCGGTCTTCTCCCGGTCCGCCTCTGCTACAGGAACCTGCCAGTACCCACTAGTGAGATCCAAGGTAGAGAAGAAGTTAGCAGATCTTAAAGCAGCCAAAGACTCCTCTATCCTTGGTAAGGGGTACGCATCCTTGTGTGTGATACGGTTGATTTTCCGGTAATCTACACACATCCTCATGGTGTTGTCTTTCTTTTTGACTAAGACTAGTGGAGCTGCCCAGGGGCTACAGCTATCCCTGATCACCCCAGCCTCCTTCATGTCTCTAAGCATCCCCTTGGCGTGTTGGTAGTGTGCAGGGGGTACGGGTCGATACCTCTCTTTTATGGGAGGATGGTCTCCCGTGGGGATGTGGTGTTCTACCCCCTTGACTCGCCCGAAGTCTAACGGGTGTTTACTAAACACTCTCTCGTACTCTTGAACCACCCGATAGACTCCCTGTTTCTGGTGTGAGGGAGTGGAGTCAGTACCCAAATGTAGTTGCTGACACCAGTCCTCCATTGTTTTCTTAGAGCCGTTACCTTCCTCCGGGTGAGATGGAGGCAAGGGTTCCACAGATTGTATAGCATTTTGGTTAATGGTATATAATTTGGCTAGCGTGGCATACCGGGGCAGGTACACTTCCCTCTTCCCGATATTGATTATGCGAACGGGCACCCTCCCATGGCGTACATTAACCACCCCCCGTGCTGTCAAGATGGTGGGCCTACTGTCTGAGTAAACTGGTTCTACCATTGCCTGGTAATCTCTACCTCTCAGACCAATAGCTGCCCGGCACCAAATCATCATTTCACTTTTTGGGGGCATGGCAATAGGGAAAGGGTCACACATTCTCACGCTACCAATCTCACCGCCGGAGAGTTCCACCTGTTGCCGTCGCATCAGTGCCCGGATCTCTTTTTGGAGCACTCGCTGCTCGCCGGAGCTGGCGTTCTTGGCAACCTGCTGTAAAAGGAAAATCACCTCTGCAAGACAATTTTCAATTACATTAGTTCCTAGAGTTATCTTTGGGTGACTCTCGTGTTTGTCAATGTCTACAATGATCAGTCCCTGTGCTGCCAGTTCAACTCTACCAATTTTAATGGTCACCTCTTTAAATCCGATCTGTGGCACGGGCTGACCATTGCTGGCGATGATACTCAAATCGTCGTCAGGGTAGCGGGTAATATCCGAGTCATTCCAGTACTGCTTGAAGAGCACGTACGGGATGGTGGTGACCTGTGACCCGGTGTCCAGTAGGGCACTCATAGGAATGCCATCCAGTACCACTGGTAAGACTGGACGTCCTCCCACATATTTGTCGCGCCAGTTCGATGGGCCTGATGATCTTTTTCCTAGGGGTTGGCCCTCTACCCTAGGTTGTGCCAGTTTAAAGGACAGTACCTTGCCATATGTCCGGGTTGATTGCAGCGGCGGCAGATGGGTTGTCCGTCCTCGTTGTATCGGTCGCTGGGTCTTCCTCTGGCCGGTGGGGTCCTCCTTGGTCGACGCCACGGGATGTCCTCCGGTCCGGATGCCAGCTGGATCTTCCCTGGAGTGGAAACCTGTAAAGACTGCACAGTTCGGGTTAGCGCAGCAACGCTTTTAGCTAGCTCTTGGACCTGATGGTGCAGGTCTGGAGCCGAGTCATTGCTCAAAGCCTGCGCATCAGCTCCCACAGGCCCTGCCGACAAGGGCGCCGCCTCCTGGTGGTAGGTGGTAGTGGGGCGTCTGTGGGTCACAACGCCACCTGGTGCCGGTTCTCGGAGCACCCGGATGGCTCTGTCCTTGAACTGTGCAAATCCCAGATGAGGGTCCTGTAAGGCCATTGCCCGCAACTGGGTTCGGTGGGCATTGCAATATAAACCCTCTATAAATTGTTCAGTTAACAGCCTGTCCTCGTCTCCCACGCCGTCAGGGTCGGTCTGCTTAATGGCTCTCAGGGCCTCTTGTAGGTTCAGGGCATAGTCCCTTATACTCTCATGTGCCCGCTGTTTGCACCCGTAGAATCTAAGCTTGATCTCGGCTGAGGTGCGGGTATCAAAGGTGTCCCTCAGCCGGGTTAGTATCCCTGCGACAGTCCTCCCCCCAGGTGGCCAGGACTTTACCTCCCTTTGGGCTGCCCCGGTTAATTGGGCCACCAGGATGCTTACTTTTTGCTCTTCTGTGAGGGGGTACACCTGGAAGAGGCTATCCAGTTTTTCTCTAAAGTCCTGCAGGGTATGTGACTCCCCTGAGTACTGGCGTAGCCATGCTGCTCCCGGGATATAGGGCATGGTGAAAGGCATGACCGCGACAGCGGTGGCGCTGGCGGGGGTTGGAGCGGTGAAGCTCTCCTCCGTATCCGACATCCTTCTCCCCCCTAGTGGACCGTGGCCTACCTTGCGATGATCCTCTTCCGTAGGCCGCGGCTCCGCAGTGGATCGTCAGGGTTGAGGACCTTCCGTCGCGCTCCTGTGACGTCGGCGTCTGCTGGGCTCCTTCCAGGACCTTACGCGACGTCCGGACGTGAGGCGGGGCTTCAGTTTTCGCGCGTTTTCGGAGTCCACGCCCCTCTTCTTCCCGCGCGGCGTCCCCAAGATGGCGTCCAACGGCGGGAAAACTCCACGGATGGCGGGAAGAAGGCTGAAGATAGCGCCGGATGGCAGGAAAACTTCACGGATGGCGGGAAGAAGGCTGAAGATGGCGCCGGATGGCGGGAATCTTCACCGATGGCGGGAAGAAGGCTGAAGATGGCGCCGGATGGCGGGAATCTTCACCACAGGTAAGTTTTAAAAGTCTCTTTTTCAGGCACGCAGTACCCGGTGGTTGCGGGCACGAAATCCTGCCGACTACGCCAAAAGTTGACGCGCCCCTGGGCCTGCTGTGTCGCGCAGCGTCTCGCGCACGGGGGCTTACCCGGAACCGGATCAGATGAGGGTTGTAGTCTCCGAGTGGCGGGGACCCGGTCCGTGCCCAGGGAGTCAACTCAGTGTGTGGCAGTCTTGATAGATGTTATTGGAGTGTCGACTACGCCACCCGTTGATTTGCAGCTATGGAGCTGTCGCTGCAGGGCAGACCGCTGAGGCCGGTGTAGAATTGTGCAGCGTGATAGTATAACCCCCAACGGGCGGGGTATGGCCTCAGGGCAGCCGACGTGGATGATGGGGGTAGCAGGAACCACTCGGAGACGGTACTGTGTAGTTCAGGGTCTTTACTGGTGACAAAGATAGACCCTCCCGGAGTACTGGCTAGCGATTGGGGCCTGGTCAGTCCTTGAGCAGATGGGATCTCCCCTGGCCAGGCGAAGTTGTAGGCCTCCCAAACTAACTGTACTCTTCTGGCTACCTTGCTAGAGGCGGGTAAAAGTAGCCCACGTCCCTGAGTGTGCCGTGTGGTGCTCACCCGTATGGCCGGTGACTCGGGGCCTTCTAGTAGCTTCCGCTCCACGATGGCGGTGCTGGTCCCATGCGTGTGACCGTGCCTTCAGGTTTCTTGGCCAGAGGACCTGGAATCCCCTGCCTGACGGATTCTGCTGCTGGGTAGGAGTTAGTCCCCACAGCCTCGGACTCCGGGTCCGGTAAGAAATCTTCTCAGTCAGGGCGAGCTCTGCAGCTGCCAGCCCCTGACTCCTTGTAACACTGCTCCCACAGAGCTCCTGTTGTTTCTTCCTATATTTGCTTCTTTTCTCTGCTTCTTCTCTACAATAACCCTGCCTCAGCCCCAGGTTTATATAGGGGAAGCTCTTCCCCTCCCAGGACTGGGCAGGAGGTGTGGCATGCATAGGATCCCTGACCAAGAAACCTCCCACCTGCTCTCAGACGTAATATCTCTATCACTGTGGCAACCAGACCCCTGGGGTGTCACACATGTCACCTGCAGCTTTGCTCAGTAAGGATCACCCCAGAGGCTGACTCACTTACAGGGGTGTCATTCCCACGGTTGCATGTCACCTGCAGCGGTGCTCAGTAAGGATCACCCCAGAGGCTGACTCACTCACAAGGGTGTCATCCCCATGGGTGCATGTCACCGGCAGCAGTGCTCAGTAAGGATCACCCCAGAGTCTGACCAACTCACAGGGGTGTCATCCCCATGGATGCATGTCACCTGCAGCGGTGCTCAGTAAGGATCACCCCAGAGGCTAAGTCACTCACAGGGGTATCATCACCACGGGTGCATGTCACCTGCAGCGGAGCACAGTAAGGATCACCCCAAGGCTGACTTACCCATAGGGGTGTCATGTCTCCTGCAGCGGTACTCAGTAAGCATCACCCCAGAGGCTGACTCACTCTCAGGGGTGTCATTCCCACGGGTGCATGTCACCTGCAGCGGTGTTCAGTAAGGATCACACCAGAGGCTGACTCACCCACAGGGGTGTCATCCCCATGGGTGCATGTCATCTGCAACGGTGCTCAGTAAGGATCACCCCAGAGGCTGACTCACTCACAGGGGTGTCATATCCCCATGGGTGCATATCAACTGCAGCGGTGCTCAGTTAGGATCACCCCAAAGGCTGACTTACTCACAGGGGTGTCATCCCCATGGATGCATGTCACCTGCAGCAGTGCTCAGTAAGGATCACCCCAGAGGCTGACTCACGCACAGGGTTGTCATCCCCATGGATGCATGTCACCTGCAGCGGTGCACAGTAAGGATCACCCCAAGGCTGACTTACCCATAGGGGTGTCATGTCTCCTGCAGCGGTACTCAGTAAGCAACACCCCAGAGGCTGACTCACTCACAGGGGTGTCATTCCCACAGGTGCTTGTCACCTGCAGAGTTACTCAGTAAGGATCACCCCAGAGGCTGACTCACTCAGAGAGGTGTCATCCCCATGGGTGCATGTCACCTGCAGCGGTGCTCAGTAAGGATCACCCCAGAGGCTAACTCACTCACAGGGGTATTATCCCCATGGGTGCATGTCACCTGCAGCGGTGCTCAGTAAGGATCACCCCAGAGGCTGACTCACTCACAGGGGTGTCATCCCCATGGGTGCATGTCACCTGCAGCGGTGCTCAGTAAGGATCACCCCAGAGGCTGACTCACTCACAGGGGTGTCATCCCCGTGGGTGCATGTCACCTGCAGCGGTGCTCAGTAAGGATCACCCCAGAGGCTGACTCACCCACAGAGGTGTCAACCCCATGGGTGCATGTCACCTGCAGCTGTGCTCAGTAAGGATCACCCCAGAGGCTGACTCACCCACAGGGGTGTCATTCCCACGGTTGCATGTCACCTGCAGCTGTGCTCAGTAAGGATCACCCAAGAAGCTATCTCACCCACAGGGGTGTCATCCCCATGGGTACATGTCACCTGCAGCGGTGCTCATTAAGGATCACCCCAGAGGCTGACTCACCCACAGAGGTGTCATTCCCACGGTTGCATGTCACCTGCAACGGTGCTCAGTAAGGATCACCCCAGAAACTAACTCACCCACAGGGGTGTCATCCCCATGGGTGCATGTCACCTGCAATGGTGCTCAGTAAGGATCACCCCAGAGGCTGACACACCCACAGGGGTGTCATCCCCATGGGTGCTTGTCATCTGCAGCGGTGCTCAGAAAGGATCACCACAGAGGCTGACTCACTCACAGAGTTGTCATCCACATGGGTGCATGTCACCTGCAGCGATGCTCAGTAAGGATCACAGAAGAGGCTGACTCACCCACAGGGGTGTCATTCCCACAGGAGCTTGTCGCCTGCAGCGGTGCTCAGTAAGGATCACTCCAGAGGCTGACTCACTCACATGGGTTTCATCGACTGGGTGCATGTCACCTGCAGCGATGCTCAGTAAGGATCACCCCAGAAACTAACTCACCCACAAGGGTGTCATCCCCATGGGTGCATGTCACCTGCAGTCGTGCTCAGTAAGGATCACCCCAGAGACCCCAGAGGCTGACTCACCCACAGAGGTGTCATCCCCACGGGTTCATGTCAGCTGCAGCGGTGCTGAGTATGGATCACCCCAGAGGCTGACTCACTCACAGGGGTGTCATCCTCATGGGTGCATGTCACCTGCAGCAGTACTTAGAAAGGATCACCCCAGAGGCTGACTCACCCACAGGGGTGTCATCCCCACGAGTGTATGTCACCTGCAGCGGTGCTCAGTAAAGATCACCCCAGAGACTGACTCACCCTCAGGGGTTTCATCCCCATGGGTGCATATCATCTGCAGGGGTGCTCAGTAAGGATCACCCCAGAGGCTGACTCACTCACAGAGGTGTCATCTCCATGGGCGCATGTCACCTGCAGCGTTGCTCAGTAAGGATCACCCCAGAGGCTGACTCACCCACAGAGGTGTCATCCCCATGGGTGCATGTCACCTTCAGCGATGCTCAGTAAGGATCACCCCAGAGGCTGACTCACCCACATGGGTGTCATCCCCACGGGTGCATGTCACATGCAGCGGTGCTCTATAAGGATCAACCCAGAAGCTGTCTCACCCACAGAGGTGTCATCCCCATGGGTGCATGTCACCTTCAGCGATGCTCAGTAAGGATCACCCCAGAGTCTGACTCACTCACAGAGTGGTCATCCCAACGGGTGCATGTCACCTGCAGCGGTGCTCAGTAAGGATCACCCCAGAGGCTGACTCACTCACAGAGTGGTCATCCCCACGGGTGCATGTCAGCTGCAGCGATGCTCAGTAAGGATCTCCCCAGACGCTGACTCACTCACAGAGGTGTCATCCCCATGGGTGCATGTCACCTGCAGCGGTGCTCAGTAAGGATCACCCCAGAGGCTGACTCACTCAGAGGTGTCATCCCCATGGGTGCATGTCACCTGCAGCGGTGCTCAGTAAGGATCACCCCAGAGGCTGACTCACTCACAGAGGTGTCATCCCCATGGGTGCATGTCACCTGCAGCGGTGCTCAGTAAGGATCACCCTAGAGACTGACTCACGCACAGGGGTGTCATCCCCACGGATGCATGTCACCTGCAGCACTGCTCAGTAAGGGTCACCCCAGAGGCTGACTCACCCACAGGGTTGTCATCCCAACAGGTGCATGTCACCTGCAGCGGTGCTCAGAAAGGATCACCCCAGAGGCAGACTCACTCAGAGAGGTGTCATCCCCAAGGGTGCATGTCACCTGCAGCAGTGCTCAGTAAGGATGACCCCAGAGGCTGACTCACTCACAGGGGTGTCATCCCCACGGGTGCATGTCACCCGCAGCGGCAGTGCTCAGTAAGGATCACCCCAGAGTCTGACACACTCAGAGAGGTGTCATCCCCATAGGTGCATGTCACCTGCAGCGGCGCTCAGGAAGGTTCACCCCAGAGGCTGACTCACTCACAGGGGTGTCATCCTCATGGGTGCATGTCACCTGCAGCGGTGTTCAGTAAGGATCACCCCAGAGGCTGACTCACCTACAGAGTTGTCATCCCCATGGGTGCATGTCACCTGCAGCGGTGCTCAGCAAGGATCAATCCAGAGGCTGTCTCACCCACAGAGGTGTCATCCCCATGGGTGCATGTCACCTGCAGCGATGCTCAGTAAGGATCACCCCAGAGGCTGACTCACTCACAGGGGTGTGAACCCCATGGGTGCATGCCACCTGCAGCGGTTCTCAGTAAGGATCACCCCAGAGGCAGACTCACCCACAGGGGTGTAATCCCCAAGGGTGCATGTCACCTGCAGCAGTACTCAGTAAGGATCACCCCAGAGGCTGACTCACTCACAGGGGTGTGATCCCCATGGGTGCATGCCACCTGCAGCGGTGCTCAGTAAGGGTCACCCCAGAGGCTGAATCACTTACAGGGGTGGCATCCCCATGGGTGCATGTCACCTGCAGCGGTGCTCAGTAAAGATCACCCCAGAGGCTGACTCAACCACAAGGGTGTCATCCCCATGGGTGTAAGTCACCTGCAGCGGTGCTCAGTAAGGATCACTTCAGAGGCTGACTCACCCACAGGGGTGTCATCCCCATGGGTGCATGTCACCTGCAGCGGTGATCAGTAAGGTTCACCTCAGAGGCTGACTCACTCACACGGGTGTCATCCCCACGGGTGCATGTCACCTGCAGCGGTGCTCAGTAAGGATCACCCCAGAGGCTGACTCACTCACAGGGGTGTCATCCCCACGGGTGCATGTCACCTGCAGCGGTGCACAGTAAGGATCACCCCAGAGGCAGACTCACTCACAGGGGTTTCATACCCACAGGTGCTTGTCACCTGCAGCGGTGCTCAGTAAGGATCACCCCAGAGGCTGACTCACCCACAGGGGTGTCATTCCCATTGGTGCATGTCACCTGCGGCGGTGCTCAGGAAGGATCACCCCAGAGGCTGACTCACCTACAGGGGTGTCATCCCCATGGGTGCATGTCACCTGCAGCGATGCTCAGTAAGGTTCACCTCACAGGTTGACTCACTCACAGGGGTGTCATCACCACGGGTGCATGTCACCTGCAGCGGTGCTCAGTAAAGATCATCCCAGAGGCTGACTCACTCACAGAGGTGTCATCCCCATGGGTGCATGTCACCTCCAGCGGTGCTCAGTAAGGATCACACCAGAGGCTGACTCACCCACAGGGGTGTCATTCCCATGGTTGCATGTCACATGCAGCGTTGATCAACAAGGATCACCCAGAGGCTGACTCACTCACAGGGGTGTCATTCCCACGGTTGCATGTCACCTGTGGTGGTGCTCAGTAAGGATCACACCAGAGGCTGACTCACCCACAGAGGTGTCATCCCCATGGGTGCATGTCACCTGCAACGGTGCTCAGTAAGGATCACCCCAGAGGCTGACTCACCCACAGGGGTGTCATCCCCAAGGTTGCATATCAACTGCAGCGGTGCTCAGTAAGGATCACCCCAGAGGCTAACTCACTCACAGAGGTGTCATCCCCATGGGCGCCTGTCACCTGCAGCAGTGCTCAATAAGGATCACCCCAGAATCTGACTCACCCACAGGGGTGTCATCCCCATGGGCGCCTGTCACCTGCAGCGGTGCTCAGTAAGGATCAATCCAGAGGCTGACTCATCCACAGAGGTGTCATCCCCATGGGTGCATGTCTCCTGAAACCGTGCTCAGTAGGTATCACCCCAGAGGCTGACTCACCCACAGAGGTGTCATTCCCATGGTTGCATGTCACCTGCAGCGGTGCTCAGTAAGGATCACACCAGATGCTAACTCACTCACAGAGGTGTCATCTCCATGGGTGCATGTCACCTGCAGCGGTGCTCAGTAAGGATCACCCCAGAGGCCGACTCACCCACATGGGTGTCATCCCCACGGTTGTATGTCACCTGCAGCGGTGCTCAGTAAGGATCACCCCAGAGGCTGACTCACCCACAGGGGTGTCATACCCACGCGTGCGTGTCACATGCAGCAGTGCTCAGTAAGGATCACCCCAGAGGCTGACTCACTCACAGGGGTGTCATCCCAACGGGTGCATGTCACCTGCAGCGGTGCTCAGTAAGGATCACCCCAGAGGCTGACTCACTCACAGGGGTGTCATCCTCATAGGTGCATGTCACCTGCAGCGGTGCTCAGTAAGGATCACCCCAGAGGCTGACTCAATCACAGGGCTGTCATTCCCACGGGTGCATGTCACCTGCAGCGCTGCTCAGTAACGATCACCCTAGAGACTGACTCACGCACAGGGGTGTCATTCCCACGGGTGCATGTCACCTGCAGCGGTGCTCAGTAAGGATCACCCTAGAGACTGACTCACGCACAGGGGTGTCATTCCCACGGGTGCATGTCACCTGCAGCGGTGCTCAGTAAGAATCACCCTAGAGACTGACTCACGCACAGGGGGTGTCATTCCCACGGGTGCATGTCACCCGCAGCGGCAGTGCTCAGTAAGGATCAGCCCAGAGTCTGACACACTCAGAGAGGTGTCATCCCCATGGGTGCATGTCACCTGTAGAGGTGCTCAGAAAGGATCACCCCAGAGGCAGACTCACTCAGAGAGGTGTCATCCCCATGGGTGCATGTCACCTGCAGCGGTGCTCAGTAAGGATCACCCCAGAGGCTAACTCACACACAGGCGTGTCATCCCCACGGGTGCATGTCACCCGCAGCGGCAGTGCTCAGTAAGGATCAGCCCAGAGTCTGACACTCTCAGAGAGGTGTCATCCCCATGGGTGCATGTCACCTGCAGCGGCTCTCAGGAAGGATTACCCCAGAGGCTGACTCACCCACAGAGTTGTCATCCCCATGGGTGCATGTCACCTGCAGCGGTGCTCAGCAAGGATCAATCCAGGGGCTGACTCACTCACAGGGGTGTGATTCCCATGGGTGCATGTCTCCTGCAGCGGTGCTCAGTAAAGATCACCCCAGAGGCTGTCTCACCCACAGAGGTGTCATCCCCATGGGTGCATGTCACCTGCAGCGATGCTCAGTAAGGATCACCCCAGAGGCTGACTCACTCACAGGGGTGTGATCCCCATGGGTGCATGTCACCTGCAGCGGTTCTCAGTAAGGATCACCCCAGAGGCAGACTCACCCACAGGGGTGTCATCCCCAAGGGTGCATGTCACCTGCAGCAGTGCTCAGTAAGGATCACCCCGGAGGCTGACTCACTCACAGGGGTGTTATCCTCATGGGTGCATGTCACCTGCAGCAGTATTCAGTAAGGATCACCCCAGAGGTTGACTCACCCACAGGGGTGAAATCCCCATGGGTGCATGTCACCTGCAGCGAAGCTCAGTAAGGATCACCCCAGAGGCTGACTCACTCACAAGGGTGTCATCCCCACGGGTGTATGTCACCTGCAGCGGTGCTCAGTAAGGATCACCACAGAGGCTGACTCACCCACAGAGGTGTCATCCCCATGGGTGCATGTCACCTGCAGCGTTGATCAATAAGGATCACCCAGAGGCTGACTCACTCACAGAGGTGTCATCCCCATGGGTGCATGTCACCTGCAGCTTTGCTCAGTAAGGATCACCCCAGAGGCTGACTCACTCACAGGGGTGTCATTCCCACGGTTTCATGTCACCTGCAGCGGTGCTCAGTAAGGATCACCCCAGAGGCTGACTCACTCACAAGGGTGTCATCCCCATGGGTGCATGTCACCTGCAGCAGTGCTCAGTAAGGATCACCCCAGAGGCTGACTCACCCACAGAGGTGTCATTCCCACGCTTGCATGTCACCTGCAGTGGTGCTCAGTAAGGATCACCCCAGAGGCTGACTCACCCACAGAGGTGTCATCCCCATGGGTGCATGTCACCTGCAGCGGTGCTCAGCAAGGATCAATCCAGAGGCTGTCTCACCCACAGAGGTGTCATCCCCATGGGTGCATGTCACCTGCAGCGATGCTCAGTAAGGATCACCCCAGAGGCTGACTCACTCACAGGGGTGTGATCCCCATGGGTGCATGCCACCTGCAGCGGTTCTCAGTAAGGATCACCCCAGAGGCAGACTCACCCACAGGGGTGTCATCCCCAAGGGTGCATGTCACCTGCAGCAGTGCTCAGTAAGGATCACCCCAGAGGCTGACTCACTCACAGGGGTGTTATCCTCATGGGTTCATGTCACCTGCAGCGGTGCTCAGTAAGGGTCACCCCAGAGGCTGAATCACTTACAGGAGTGTCATCCCCATGGGTGCATGTCACCTGCAGCGGTGCTCAGTAAGGATCACCCTAGAGACTGACTCACGCACAGGGGTGTCATCCCCACTGGTGCATGTCACCTGCAGCGGTGCTCAGTAAAGATCACCCCAGAGGCTGACTCAACCACAAGGGTGTTATCCCCATGGGTGCATGTCACCTGCAGCGGTGCTCAGTAAGGATCACCCCAGAGGCTGACTCACCTACAGGGGTGTCATCCCATGGGTGCATGTCACCTGCGGCGGTGCTCAGTAAGGATCACCCCAGAGGCTGACTCACCTACAGGGGTGTCATCCCATGGGTGCATGTCACCTGCAGCGATGCTCAGTAAGGTTCACCTCAGAGGCTGACTCACCCACAGGGGTGTCATCCCCACGGGTGCATGTCACCTGCAGCGGTGCTCAGTAAGGATCACCCCAGAGGCTGACTCACTCACAGAGGTGTCATACCCACAGGTGCTAGTCACCTGCAGCGGTGCTCAGTAAGGATCACCCCAGAGGCAGACTCACTCACAGGGGTTTCATACCCACAGGTGCTTGTCACCGGCAGCGGTGCTCAGTAAGGATCACCCCAGAGGCTGACACACCCACAGGGGTGTCATTCCCATTGGTGCATGTCACCTGCGGCGGTGCTCAGTAAGGATCACCCCAGAGGCTGACTCACCTACAGGGGTGTCATCCCCATGGGTGCATGTCACCTGCAGCGGTGCTCAGTAAAGATCATCCCAGAGTCTGACTCACTCACAGGGGTGTCATCCACACGTGTGCATGTCACATGCAGCGTTGATCAATAAGGATCACCCAGAGGCTGACTCACTCACAGAGGTGTCATCCCCATGGGTGCATGTCACCTGCAGCGGTGCTCAGTAAGGATCACACCAGAGGCTGACTCACACACAGGGGTGTCATTCCCACGGTTGCATGTCACATGCAGCGTTGATCAACAAGGATCACCCAGAGGCTGACTCACTCACAGAGGTGTCATCCCCACGCCTGCATGTCACCTGCAGTGGTGCTCAGTAAGGATCACCCCAGAGGCTGACTCACCCACAGAGGTGTCATTCCCACGCTTGCATGTCACCTGTGGTGGTGCTCAGTAAGGATCACCCCAGAGGCTGACTGACCCACAGAGGTATCATCCCCATGGGTGCTTGTCACCTGAAGCGGTGCTCATTAAGAATCACCCCAGAGGCTGACTCACCCACAGAGGTATTATCCCCATGGGTGCATGTCACCTGCAGCGGTGCTCAGTAAGGATCACCCCAGAGTCTGACTAACTCGCAGGGGTGTCATCCCCATGGATGCATGTCACCTGTAGCGGTGCTCAGTAAGGATTACACCAGAGGCTGACTTACTCACAGAGGTGTCATCCCCATGGATGCATGTCACCTGCAGCGGTGCACAGTAAGGATCACCCCAGAGGCTGACTCAATCAAAGGGGTGTCATACGCACAGGTGCTTGTCACCTGAAGCGTTGCTCAGTAAGAATCACCCCAGAGGCTGACTCACTCACAGGGGTGTCATCCCCACGCGTGCGTGTCACATGCAGCAGTGCTCAGTAAGGATCACCCCAGAGGCTGACTCACCCACAGGGGTGTCATCTCCATGGGTGCATGTCTCCTGCAGCGATGCTCTGTAAGGATCACCCCAGAGTCTGACTAACTCGCAGGGGTGTCATCCCCATGGATGCATGTCACCTGCAGCGGTGCACAGTAAGGATCACCCCAAGGCTGAATTACCCATAGGGGTGTCATGTCTCCTGCAGCGGTACTCAGAAAGGATCACCCCAGAGGCTGACTCACCCACAGGGTTATTATCCCCATGGGTGCATGTCACCTGCAGCGGTGCTCAGTAAGGATCACCCCAGAGGCTGACTCACTCACAGGGGTGTCATCCCCATGGGTGCATGTCACCTGCAGCGGTGCTCAGTAAGGATCACACCAGAGTTGACTCACTCAGAGAGGTGTCATCCCCAAGGGTGCATGTCACCTGCAGCAGTGCTCAGTAAGGATCAGCCCAGAGTCTGACACACTCAGAGAGGTGTCATCCCCATGGGTGCATATCACCCCAGAGGCTGACTCACTCACAGGGGTGTCAACCTCATGGGTGCATGTCAACTGCAGCGGTGCTCAGTAAGGATCACCCCAGAGGCTGAATCACTCACAGAGTTGTCATCCCCATGGGTGCATGTCACCTGCAGCGGTGCTCAGCAAGGATCAATCCAGAGGCTGACTCACTCACAGGGGTGTGATCCCCATGGGTGCATGTCTCCTGCAGCGGTGCTCAGTAAAGATCACCCCAGAGGCTGTCTCACCCACAGAGGTGTCATCCCCATGGGTGCATGTCACCTGCAGCGATGCTCAGTAAGGATCACCCCAGAGGCTGACTCACTCACAGGGGTGTGATCCCCATGGGTGCATGTCACCTGCAGCGGTGCTCAGTAAGGATCACCCCAGAGGCTGACTCACTCACAGGGGTGTCATCCCTACGATTGCATGTCACCTGCAGCTGTGCTTAGTAAGGATCACCCCAGAAACTAAATCACCCACAGGGGTGTGATCCCAATGGGTGCATGTCTCCTGCAGCGTTGCTCAGTAAGGATCACCCCAGAGGCTGACTCACTCACAGGGGTGTCATCCCCATGGATGCATGTCACCTGCAGCGGTGCACAGTAAGGATCACCCCAAGGCTGACTTACCCATAGGGGTGTCATGTCTCCTGCAGCGGTACTCAGAAAGTATCACCCCAGAGGCTGACTCAATCACAGGGTTGTCATACGCCCAGGTGCTTGTCACCTGAAGCGGTGCTCAGTAAGAATCACCCCAGAGGCTGACTCACACACAGAGGTATTATCCCCATGGGTGCATGTCACCTGCAGCGGTGCTCAGTAAGGATCACCCCAGAGGCTGACTTACTCACAGGGGTGTCATCCCCATGGGTGCATGTCACCTGCAGCGGTGCTCAGTAAGGATCACACCAGAGTTGACTCACTCACAGAGGTGTCAACCCCATGGGTGCATGTCACCTGCAGTTGTGCTCAGTAAGGATCACCCCAGAGGCTGACTCAATCAAAGGGGTGTCATATGCACAGGTGCTTGTCACCTGAAGCGGTGCTCAGTAAGAATCACCCCAGAGGCTGACTCACCCACAGGGGTGTCATCCCCACGGGTGCATGTCACCTGCAGCGGTGCTCAGTAAGGATCACACCAGAGGCTGACTCACTTACAGGGGTGTCATCCCCATGGATGCATGTCACCTGCAGCGGTGCTCAGTAAGGATCACCCCAGAGGCTGACACACCCACAGGGGTGTCATCCCCATGGGTGCATGTCACCTGCAGCAGTGCTCAGTAAGAATCACCCCAGAGGCTGACTCACTCACAGGGGAGTCATCCCCACGGGTGCATGTCACCTGCAGCAGTGCTCAGTAAGGATCACAGAAGAGGCTGACTCACCCACAGAGGTGTCATCCCCACGGGTTCATATCAGCTGCAGCGGTGCTCAGTATGGATCACCCCAGAGGCTGACTCACCCACAGGGGTGTCATCCCCACGGGTGCATGTCACCTGCAGCGGTGCTCAGTAAGGATCACCCCAGAGGCTGACTCACCCACAGGGGTGTCATTCCCACGGTTGCATGTCACCTGCAGCTGTGCTCAGTAAGGATCACCCAAGAAGCTATCTCACCCACAGGGGTGTCATCCCCATGGGTGCATGTCATCTGCAGCAGTGCTCAGTAAGGATCACCCCAGAGGCTGACTCACCCACAGGGGTGTCATACCCATGGGTGCATGTCACCTGCAGCGATGCTCAGTAAGGATCACCCCAGAGGCTGACTCACCCACAGAGGTGTCATCCCCATGGGTGCATGTCACCTGCAGCGATGCTCTGTAAGGATCACCCCAGAGTCTGACTAACTCACAGGGGTGTCATCCCCATGGATGCATGTCACCTGCAGCGGTGCTCAGTAAGGATCACCCCTGAGGCTAAGTCACTCACAGAGGTATCATCACCACGGGTGCATGTCACCTGCAGCGGAGCACAGTATGGATCACCCCAAGGCTGACTTACCCATAGGGGTGTCATGTCTCCTGCAGCGGTACTCAGTAAGCATCACCCCAGAGGCTGACTCACTCACAGGGGTGTCATTCCCACAGGTGCTTGTCACCTGCAGCGTTACTCAGTAAGGATCACCCCAGAGGCTGACTCACTCACAGGGGTGTCATTCCCACAGGTGCTTGTCACCTGCAGTGGTGTTCAGAAAGGATCACCACAGAGGCTGACTCACCCACAGAGGTGTCATCCCCATGGGTGCATGTCACCTGCAGCGGTGCTCAGTAACGATCACACCAGAGTTGACTCACTCACAGGGGTGTCATCCCCATGTGTGCATGTCACCTGCAGCAGTGCTCAGTAAGGATCACCCCAGAGGCTGACTCAATCACAGGGGTGTCATCCCCATGGGTTCATGTCACCTGCAGCTTTGCTCAGTAAGGATCACCCCAGAGGCTGACTCACTCACAGGGGTGTCATACGCACAGGTGCTTGTCACCTGCAGCGGTGCTCAGTAAGAATCACCCCAGAGGCTGACTCACCCACAGAGGTGTCATCCCCATGGGTGCATGTCACCTGCAGCTGTGCTCAGTAAGGATCACCCAAGAAGCTATCTCACCCACAGGGGTGTCATCCCCATGGGTGCATGTCACCTGCAGCGGTGCTCAGTAAGGATCACCCCAGAGGCTGACTCACTCAGAGAGGTGTCATCCCCATGGGTGCATGTCACCTGCAGCGGTGCTCAGTAAGGATCACCCCAGAGGCTGACTCACTCAGAGAGGTGTCATCCCTATGGGTGCATGTCACCTGCAGCTGTGCTCAGTAAGGATCACCCCAGAGGTTGACTCACCCAATGGGGTGAAATCCGCATGGGTGCATGTCACCTGCAGCGGTGCTCAGTAAGGATCACCTCAGAGGCTGACTCACTCACAGGGGTGAAATCCCCAAGGGTGCCTGTCACCTGCAGCGGTGCTCAGTAAGGATCACCCCAGAGGCTGACTCACTCACAGGGGTGTCATCCCCATGGGTGCATGTCACCTGCAGCGATGCTCAGTAAGGATCAACCCAGAGGCAAACTTTCTCACAGGGGTGCCATCTCCATGGATGCATGTTACCTGCAGCGGTGCTTAGTAAGGATCACCCCAGAGGCTGTCTCACTCACAGGGGTGTCATCCCCATGGGTGCATGTCACCGGCAGCGATGCTCAGTAAGGATCACCACAGAGGCTAACTCACCCACAGAGGTGTCATCCCCACGGGTGCATGTCACCTGCAGGGATGCTCAGTAAGGATTACCACAGAGGCTGACTCACTCACAGAGGTGTCATCCCCACGGGTGCATGTCAGCTGCAGCGGTGCTCAGTAAGGATCACCCCAGATGCTGACTCACTCACAGAGGTGTCATCCCCATGGGTGCATGTCACCTGCAGGGGTGCTTAGTAAGGATCACCCCAGAGGCTGACTCACTCACAGGGGTGTCATCCCCATGGGTGCAAGTCACCAGCAGCGATGCTCAGTAAGGATTACCCAGAGGCTGACTCACTCACAGAGGTGTCATCCCCACGGGTGTATGTCACCTGCAGCGATGCTCAGTAAGGATTCCCCAGAGGCTGACTCACTCACAGAGGTGTCATCCCCACGGGTGCATGTCAGCTGCAGCGGTGCTCAGTAAGGATCACCCCAGAGGCTCACTCACTCACAGGGGTGTGATCCCCATGGGTGCATGTCACCTGCAGCGGTGCTCAGTAAGGATCACCCCAGAGGCTGACTCACTCACAGGGGTGTCATCCCTACGATTGCATGTCACCTGCAGCTGTGCTTAGTAAGGATCACCCCAGAAACTAAATCACCCACAGGGGTGTGATCCTAATGGGTGCATGTCTCCTGCAGCGTTGCTCAGTAAGGATCACCCCAGAGGCTGACTCACTCACAGGGGTGTCATCCCCATGGATGCATGTCACCTGCAGCGGTGCACAGTAAGGATCACCCCAAGGCTGACTTACCCATAGGGGTGTCATGTCTCCTGCAGCGGTACTCAGAAAGTATCACCCCAGAGGCTGACTCAATCACAGGGTTGTCATACGCCCAGGTGCTTGTCACCTGAAGCGGTGCTCAGTAAGAATCACCCCAGAGGCTGACTCACACACAGAGGTATTATCCCCATGGGTGCATGTCACCTGCAGCGGTGCTCAGTAAGGATCACCCTAGAGGCTGACTTACTCACAGGGGTGTCATCCCCATGGGTGCATGTCACCTGCAGCGGTGCTCAGTAAGGATCACACCAGAGTTGACTCACTCACAGAGGTGTCAACCCCATGGGTGCATGTCACCTGCAGTTGTGCTCAGTAAGGATCACCCCAGAGGCTGACTCAATCAAAGGGGTGTCATATGCACAGGTGCTTGTCACCTGAAGCGGTGCTCAGTAAGAATCACCCCAGAGGCTGACTCACCCACAGGGGTGTCATCCCCACGGGTGCATGTCACCTGCAGCGGTGCTCAGTAAGGATCACACCAGAGGCTGACTCACTTACAGGGGTGTCATCCCCATGGATGCATGTCACCTGCAGCGGTGCTCAGTAAGGATCACCCCAGAGGCTGACACACCCACAGGGGTGTCATCCCCATGGGTGCATGTCACCTGCAGCAGTGCTCAGTAAGAATCACCCCAGAGGCTGACTCACTCACAGGGGAGTCATCCCCACGGGTGCATGTCACCTGCAGCAGTGCTCAGTAAGGATCACAGAAGAGGCTGACTCACCCACAGAGGTGTCATCCCCACGGGTTCATGTCAGCTGCAGCGGTGCTCAGTATGGATCACCCCAGAGGCTGACTCACCCACAGGGGTGTCATCCCCACGGGTGCATGTCAACTGCAGCGGTGCTCAGTAAGGATCACCCCAGAGGCTGACTCACCCACAGGGGTGTCATTCCCACGGTTGCATGTCACCTGCAGCTGTGCTCAGTAAGGATCACCCAAGAAGCTATCTCACCCACAGGGGTGTCATCCCCATGGGTGCATGTCATCTGCAGCAGTGCTCAGTAAGGATCACCCCAGAGGCTGACTCACCCACAGGGGTGTCATACCCATGGGTGCATGTCACCTGCAGCGATGCTCAGTAAGGATCACCCCAGAGGCTGACTCACCCACAGAGGTGTCATCCCCATGGGTGCATGTCACCTGCAGCGATGCTCTGTAAGGATCACCCCAGAGTCTGACTAACTCACAGGGGTGTCATCCCCATGGATGCATGTCACCTGCAGCGGTGCTCAGTAAGGATCACCCCTGAGGCTAAGTCACTCACAGAGGTATCATCACCACGGGTGCATGTCACCTGCAGCGGAGCACAGTATGGATCACCCCAAGGCTGACTTACCCATAGGGGTGTCATGTCTCCTGCAGCGGTACTCAGTAAGCATCACCCCAGAGGCTGACTCACTCACAGGGGTGTCATTCCCACAGGTGCTTGTCACCTGCAGCGTTACTCAGTAAGGATCACCCCAGAGGCTGACTCACTCACAGGGGTGTCATTCCCACAGGTGCTTGTCACCTGCAGTGGTGTTCAGAAAGGATCACCACAGAGGCTGACTCACCCACAGAGGTGTCATCCCCATGGGTGCATGTCACCTGCAGCGGTGCTCAGTAACGATCACACCAGAGTTGACTCACTCACAGGGGTGTCATCCCCATGTGTGCATGTCACCTGCAGCAGTGCTCAGTAAGGATCACCCCAGAGGCTGACTCAATCACAGGGGTGTCATCCCCATGGGTTCATGTCACCTGCAGCTTTGCTCAGTAAGGATCACCCCAGAGGCTGACTCACTCACAGGGGTGTCATACGCACAGGTGCTTGTCACCTGCAGCGGTGCTCAGTAAGAATCACCCCAGAGGCTGACTCACCCACAGAGGTGTCATCCCCATGGGTGCATGTCACCTGCAGCTGTGCTCAGTAAGGATCACCCAAGAAGCTATCTCACCCACAGGGGTGTCATCCCCATGGGTGCATGTCACCTGCAGCGGTGCTCAGTAAGGATCACCCCAGAGGCTGACTCACTCAGAGAGGTGTCATCCCCATGGGTGCATGTCACCTGCAGCGGTGCTCAGTAAGGATCACCCCAGAGGCTGACTCACTCAGAGAGGTGTCATCCCTATGGGTGCATGTCACCTGCAGCTGTGCTCAGTAAGGATCACCCCATAGGTTGACTCACCCAATGGGGTGAAATCCGCATGGGTGCATGTCACCTGCAGCGGTGCTCAGTAAGGATCACCTCAGAGGCTGACTCACTCACAGGGGTGAAATCCCCAAGGGTGCCTGTCACCTGCAGCGGTGCTCAGTAAGGATCACCCCAGAGGCTGACTCACTCACAGGGGTGTCATCCCCATGGGTGCATGTCACCTGCAGCGATGCTCAGTAAGGATCAACCCAGAGGCAAACTTTCTCACAGGGGTGCCATCTCCATGGATGCATGTTACCTGCAGCGGTGCTTAGTAAGGATCACCCCAGAGGCTGTCTCACTCACAGGGGTGTCATCCCCATGGGTGCATGTCACCGGCAGCGATGCTCAGTAAGGATCACCACAGAGGCTAACTCACCCACAGAGGTGTCATCCCCACGGGTGCATGTCACCTGCAGGGATGCTCAGTAAGGATTACCACAGAGGCTGACTCACTCACAGAGGTGTCATCCCCACGGGTGCATGTCAGCTGCAGCGGTGCTCAGTAAGGATCACCCCAGACGCTGACTCACTCACAGAGGTGTCATCCCCATGGGTGCATGTCACCTGCAGGGGTGCTTAGTAAGGATCACCCCAGAGGCTGACTCACTCACAGGGGTGTCATCCCCATGGGTGCAAGTCACCAGCAGCGATGCTCAGTAAGGATTACCCAGAGGCTGACTCACTCACAGAGGTGTCATCCCCACGGGTGTATGTCACCTGCAGCGATGCTCAGTAAGGATTCCCCAGAGGCTGACTCACTCACAGAGGTGTCATCCCCACGGGTGCATGTCAGCTGCAGCGGTGCTCAGTAAGGATCACCCCAGACGCTGACTCACTCACAGAGGTGTCATCCCCATGGGTGCATGTCACCTGCAGCGGTGCTCAGTAAGAATCACCCCAGAGGCTGACTCACTCACAGGGGTGTCATCCTCATAGGTGCATGTCACCTGCAGCGGTGCTCAGTAAGGATCACCCTAGAGACTGACTCACGCACAGGGGTGTTATCCCCATGGGTGCATGTCACCTGCAGCGCTGCTCAGTAAGGGTCACCCCAGAGGCTGACTCACTCACAGGGGTGTCATCCCCATGGGTGCATGTCACCTACAGCAGTTTTCTGTAAGGATCACCCCAGAGGCTGACTCACCCACAGGGTTGTCATCCCAGCAGGTGCATGTCACCTGCAGCGGTGCTCAGAAAGGATCACCCCAGAGGCAGACTCACTCAGAGAGGTGTCATCCCCATGGGTGCATGTCACCTGCAGCAGTGCTCAGTAAGGATCACCCCAGAGGCTGACTCACTCACAGGGGTGTCATCCCCACGGGTGCATGTCACCCGCAGCGGCAGTGCTCAGTAAGGATCACCCCAGAGTCTGACACACACAGAGAGGTGTCATCCCCATAGGTGCATGTCACCTGCAGCGGTGCTCAGTAAGGATCACCACAGAGGCTGACTCACTCACAGAGGGGTCATCCCCACGGGTGCATGTCAGCTGCAGCGGTGCTCAGTAAGGATCACCCCAGAGGCCGACTCACCCACAGAGTTGTCATCCCCATGGGTGCATGTCACCTGCAGCGATGCTCAGTAAGGATCACCCCAGAGGCTGACTCACTCACAGGGGTGTCATCCCCACGGGTGCATGTCACCCGCAGCGGCAGTGCTCAGTAAGGATCACCCCAGAGTCTGACACACACAGAGAGGTGTCATCCCCATAGGTGCATGTCACCTGCAGCGATGCTCAGTAAGGATCAACCCAGAGGCAAACTTCCTCACAGGGGTGCCATCTCCATGGGTGTATGTCACCTGCAGCGGTGCTCAGTAAGGATCACCCCAGAGGCTGACTCACTCACAGAGATGTCATCCCCATGGGTGCATGTCACCTGCAGCGGTGCTCAGTAAGGATCACCCCAGAGGCTGACTCACTCAGAGAGGTGTCATCCCCATGGGTGCATGTCACCTGCAGCTGTGCTCAGCAAGGATCACCCCAGAGGTTGACTCACCCACTGGGGTGAAATCCGCATGAGTGCATGTCACCTGCAGCGGTGCTCAGTAAGGATCACCTCAGAGGCTGACTCACTCACAGGGGTGAAATCCCCAAGGGTGCCTGTCACCTGCAGCGGCGCTTAGTAAGGATTACCCCAGAGGCTGTCTCACTCACAGGGGTGTCATCCCCATGGGTGTATGTCACCTGCAGCGGTGCTCAGTAAGGATCACCCCAGAGGCTGACTCACTCACAGAGATGTCATCCCCATGGGTGCATGTCACCGGCAGCGATGCTCAGTAAGGATCACCACAGAGGCTAACTCACCCACAGAGGTGTCATCCCCACGGGTGCATGTCAGCTGCAGCGATGCTCAGTAAGGATTACCCCAGAGGCTGACTCACTCACAGAGGTGTCATCCCCACGGGTGCATGTCAGCTGCAGCGGTGCTCAGCAAGGATCAATCCAGAGGCTGTCTCACCCACAGAGGTGTCATCCCCAAGGGTGCATGTCACCTGCAGCAGTGCTCAGTAAGGATCACCCCAGAGGCTGACTCACTCACAGGGGTGTTATCCTCATGGGTGCATGTCACCTGCAGCAGTGCTCAGTAAGTGTCACCCCAGAGGCTGAATCACTTACAGGGGTGTTATCCCCATGGTTGCATGTCACCTGCAGTGGTGCTCAGTAAGGATCACCCTAGAGGCAAACTTTCTCACAGGGGTGCCATCTTCATGGGTGTATGTCACCTGCAGCAGTGCTCAGTAAGGATCACCTCAGAGGCTGACTCACTCACAGGGGTGTCATCCCCACGGGTGCATGTCACCTGCAGTGGTGCTCAGTAAGGATCACCCCAGAGGCTGACTCACCCACAGGGGTGTCATCCCCACGGGTGCATGTCACCTGCAGCGGTGCTCAGTAAGGATCACCCCAGAGGCTGACTCACTCACAGGGGTGTCATCCCCATGGGTACATGTCACCGGCAGCGATGCTCAGTAAGGATCACCCCAGAGGCTGACTCACTCACAGAGGTGTCATCCCCACGGATGCATGTCACCTGCAGCGGTGCTTAGTAAGGATCACCCCAGAGGCTGACTCACTCACAGAGATGTCATCCCCATGGGTGCATGTCACCGGCAGCGATGCTCAGTAAGGATCACCCCAGAGGCTGACTCACTCACAGGGGTGTGATCCACATAGGTGCAAGTCACCAGCAGCGATGCTCAGTAAGAATTACCCCAGAGGCTGACTCACTCACAGGGGTGTGATCCCCATGACTCCTGCAGCGGTGCTCAGTAAGGATCACCCCAGAGGCTGACTCACCCACAGGGTTGTCATCCCCATGGGTGCATGTCACCTGCAGCGATGCTCAGTAAGGATCACCATAGAGGCTGACTCACTCACAGGGGTGTCATCCACACAGGTGCGTGTCAACTGCAGCAGTGGTCAGTAACGATCACCCCAGAGGCTGACTCACCCACAGAGGTGTCATCCCCATGGGTGCAAGTCACCTGCAGCGGTGCTCAGTAAGGATCACCTCAGAGGCTGACTCACCCACAGGGGTGTCATCCCCATGGGTGCATGTCACCTGCAGCGGTGCTCAACAAGGATCACCCCAGAGGCTGACTCACCCACAGAAGTGTCATCCCCATTGGTGTATGTCACCTGCAGCGGTGCTTAGCAAGGATCAATCCAGAGGCTGACTCACTCACAGGGGTGTCATTCCCATTGGTGCATGTCACCTGCGGCGGTGCTCAGTAAGGATCACCCCAGAGGCTGACTCACCTACATGTGTGTCATCCCCATGGGTGCATGTCACCTGCAGCGATGCTCAGTAAGGTTCACCTCAGAGGCTGACTCACTCACAGGGGTGTCATCACCACGGGTGCATGTCACCTGCAGCGGTGCTCAGTAAGGATCACCCCAGAGGCAGACTCACTCACAGAGGTGTCATACCCACAGGTGCTAATCACCTGCAGCGGTGCTCAGTAAGGATCACCGCAGAGGCAGACTCACTCACAGGGGTTTCATACCCACAGGTGCTTGTCACCTGCAGCGGTGCTCAGTAAGGATCACCTCAGAGGCTGACTCACTCACAGAGGTGTCATCCCCATGGGTGCATGCCACCTGCACCGGTGCTCAGTAAGGATCACCCCAGAAGCTGACTCACTCACAGGGGTGTCATACCCACGGGTGCATGTTACCTGCAGCTGTGCTCAGTAAGGATCACCTCAGAGGCTGACTCACTCACAGGGGTGTCATCCCCATGGGTGCATGTCACCTTCAGCGGTGCTCAGTAAGGATCACCCCAGAGGCTGACTCACCCACAGGAGTGTCATCCCCATGGGTGCATGTCACCTGCAGCAGTGCTCAGTAAGGATCACCCCAGAGGCTGACTCACTCATAGGGGTGTCATCCCCATGGGTGCATGTCACCTGCAGCAGTGCTCAGTAAAGATCACCCCAGAGGCTAACTCACCCACAGGGGTGTCATCTCCATGGGTGCATGTCACCTGCAGCAGTGCTCAGTAAGGATCACCCCAGAGGCTGACTCACTCACAGGGGTGTCATCCCCATGGGTGCATGTCACCTGCAGCAGTGCTCAGTAAAAATCACCCCAGAGGCTGACTCACCCACAAGGGTGTTATCCCAATGGGTGCATGTCACCTGCAGCGGCGTTCAGTAAGGATCACCCCAGAGGCTGACTCACTCACAGGGGTATCATCCTATGAGTGCATGTCACCTGCAGCGGTGCTTAGTAAGGATTACACCAGAGGCTAAGTCACTCACAGGGGTGTCATCCCCATGGGTGCATGTCTCCTGCAGCGGTGCTCAGTAAGGGTCACCCCAGAGGTTGACTCACGCACAGGGGTGTCATCCCCATGGATGCATGTCACCTGCAGCGGTGCTCAGTAAGGATAAGCCCAGAGGCTGACTCACCCACATAGGTGTCATCCCCATGGGTGCATGTCACCTGCAGTGGTGCTCAGAAAGGATCACCCCAGAGGCTAAGTCACTCACAGGGGTGTCATCCCCATGGGTGCATGTCACCTTCAGCTTTGCTCAGTAAGGATCACCCCAGAGGCTGACTCACTCACAGGGGTGTCATACGCACAGGTGCTTGTCACCTGCAGCGGTGCTCAGTAAGAATCCCAGAGGCTGACTCACCCACAGAGGTGTCATCCCCATGGGTGCATATCACCTGCAATGGTGCTCAGTAAGGATCACCCCAGAGGCTGACACACCCACAGGGGTGTCATCCCCACGAGTGCTTGTCACCTGCAGCGGTGCTCAGTAAGGATCACCCCAGAGGCTGACTCACCCACATGGGTGTCATCCCCACGGTTGTATGTCACCTGCAGCGGTGCTCAGTAAGGATCACCTCAGAGGCTGACTCACTCACAGGGGTGTCATCCCCACGGGTGCATGCCACCTGCACCGGTGCTCAGTAAGGATCACCCCAGAAGCTGACTCACTCACAGGGGTGTCATACCCACGGGTGCATGTTACCTGCAGCTGTGCTCAGTAAGGATCACCTCAGAGGCTGACTCACTCACAGGGGTGTCATCCCCACGGGTGCATGTTAACTGCAGCGGTGCTCAGTAAGGATCACCCAAGAGGCTGACTCACTCACAGGGATGTCATCCCCATGGGTGCATGTCACCTTCAGCGGTGCTCAGTAAGGATCACCCCAGAGGCTGACTCACCCACAGGAGTGTCATCCCCATGGGTGCATGTCACCTGCAGCAGTGCTCAGTAAGGATCACCCCAGAGGCTGACTCACTAACAGGGGTGTCATCTCCATGGGTGCATGTCACCTGCAGCAGTGCTCAGTAAGGAACACCCCAGAGGCTGACTCACTTACAGGGGTGTCATCCCCATGGGTGCATGTCACCTGCAGCAGTGCTCAGTAAAGATCACCCCAGAGGCTGACTCACCCACAAGGGTGTTATCCCCATGGGTGCATGTCACCTGCAGCGGCGTTCAGTAAGGATCACCCCAGAGGCTGACTCACTCACAGGGGTATCATCCTATGAGTGCATGTCACCTGCAGCGGTGCTCAGTATGGATTACACCAGAGGCTAAGTCACTCACAGGGGTGTCATCCCCATGGGAGCATGTCTCCTGCAGCGGTGCTCAGTAAGGGTCACCCCAGAGGTTGACTCACGCACAGGGGTGTCATCCCCATGGGTGCATGTCACCAGCAGCGGTGCTCAGTAAGGGTCACCCCAGAGGCTGACTCACCCACATAGGTGTCATCCCCATGGGTGCATGTCACCTGCAGTGGTGCTCAGAAAGGATCACCCCAGAGGCTAAGTCACTCACAGGGGTGTCATCCCCATGGGTGCATGTCACCTGCAGCGGTGCTAAGTAAGGTTCACCCCAGAGGCTGACTCACTCACAGGGGTGTCATCCCCATGGGTGCATGTCACCAGCAGCGGTGCTCAGTAAGGGTCACCCCAGAGGCTGACTCACTCACAGGGGTGTCATCCCCATGGGTGCATTTCACCTGTAGTGATGCTCAGTAAGGATCACCCCAGAGGCAAACTTTCTCACAGGGGTGCCATCTTCATGGGTGTATGTCACCTGCAGCAGTGCTCAGTAAGGATCACCTCAGAGGCTGACTCACTCACAGGGGTGTCATCCCCACGGGTGCATGTCACCTGCAGCGGTGCTCAGTAAGGATCACCCCAGAGGCTGACTCACCCACAGGGGTGTCATCCCCACGGGTGCATGTCACCTGCAGCGGTGCTCAGTAAGGATTACCCCAGAGGCTGACTCACTCACAGGGGTGTCATCCCCACGGGTGCATGTCACCCGCAGCGGCAGTGCTCAGCAAGGATCACCCCAGAGGCTGACTCACCCACAGGGGTGTCATCCCCACGGGTGCATGTCACCTGCAGCGGTGCTCAGTGAGGGTCACCCCAGAGGCTGAATCACTTATAGGGGTGTTATCTCCATGGTTGCATGTCACCTGCAGTGGTGCTCAGTAAGGATCACCCCAGAGGCAAACTTTCTCACAGGGGTGCCATCTTCATGGGTGTATGTCACCTGCAGCAGTGCTCAGTAAGGATCACCCCAGAGGCTGACTCACTCACAGAGGTGTCATCCTCATGGGTGCATGTCACCTGCAGCGGTGCTTAGTAATGATCACCCCAGAGGCTGTCTCACTCACAGGGGTGCCATCTTCATGGGTGTATGTCACCTGCAGCAGTGCTCAGTAAGGATCACCTCAGAGGCTGACTCACTCACAGGGGTGTCATCCCCAAGGGTGCATGTCACCTGCAGCAGTGCTCAGTAAGGGTCACCCCAGAGGCTGACTCACTCACAGGGGTGTCATCCCCATGGGTGCATGTCACCAGCAGCGGTGCTCAGTAAGGATCACCCCAGAGGCAGACTCACTCAGAGAAGTGTCATCCCCAAGGGTGCATGTCACCTGCAGCAGTGCTCAGTAAGGGTCACCCCAGAGGCTGACTCACTCACAGGGGTGTCATCCCCATGGGTGCATGTGACCAGCAGCGGTGCTCAGTAAGGGTCACCCCAGAGGCTGACTCACTCACAGGGGTGACATCCCCATGGGTGCATGTCACCAGCAGCGGTGCTCAGTAAGGATCACCCCAGAGGCTGACTCACTCGCAGGGGTGTCATCCTCATGGGTGCATGTCACCTGCAGCGGTGCTCAGTAAGGATCACCCCAGAGGCTGACTCAGTCACAGGGGTGTCATCCCCATGGGTGCATTTCACCTGTAGCGATGCTCAGTAAGGATCACCCCAGAGGCAAACTTTCTCACAGGGGTGCCATCTTCATGGGTGTATGTCACCTGCAGCAGTGCTCAGTAAGGATCACCTCAGAGGCTGACTCACTCACAGGGGTGTCATCCCCACAGGTGCATGTCACCTGCAGTGGTGCTCAGTAAGGATCACCCCAGAGGCTGACTCACCCACAGGGGTGTCATCCCCACGGGTGCATGTCACCTGCAGCGGTGCTCAGTAAGGATCACCCCAGAGGCTGACTCACTCACAGGGGTGTCATCCCCATGGGTACATGTCACCGGCAGCGATGCTCGGTAAGGATCACCCCAGAGGCTGACTCACTCACAGAGGTGTCATCCCCACGGATGCATGTCACCTGCAGCGGTGCTTAGTAAGGATCACCCCAGAGGCTGACTCACTCACAGAGATGTCATCCCCATGGGTGCATGTCACCGGCAGCGATGCTCAGTAAGGATCACCCCAGAGGCTGACTCACTCACAGGGGTGTGATCCCCATAGGTGCAAGTCACCAGCAGCGATGCTCAGTAAGAATTACCCCAGAGGCTGACTCACTCACAGGGGTGTGATCCCCATGTCTCCTGCAGCGGTGCTCAGTAAGGATCACCCCAGAGGCTGACTCACCCACAGGGTTGTCATCCCCATGGGTGCATGTCACCTGCAGCGATGCTCAGTAAGGATCACCATAGAGGCTGACTCACTCACAGGGGTGTCATCCACACAGGTGCTTGTCAACTGCAGCAGTGGTCAGTAACGATCACCCCAGAGGCTGACTCACCCACAGAGGTGTCATCCCCATGGGTGCAAGTCACCTGCAGCGGTGCTCAGTAAGGATCACCTCAGAGGCTGACTCACCCACAGGGGTGTCATCCCCATGGGTGCATGTCACCTGCAGCGGTGCTCAGCAAGGATCACCCCAGAGGCTGACTCACCCACAGAAGTGTCATCCCCATTGGTGTATGTCACCTGCAGCGGTGCTTAGCAAGGATCAATCCAGAGGCTGACTCACTCACAGGGGTGTCATTCCCATTGGTGCATGTCACCTGCGGCGGTGCTCAGTAAGGATCACCCCAGAGGCTGACTCACCTACATGTGTGTCATCCCCATGGGTGCATGTCACCTGCAGCGATGCTCAGTAAGGTTCACCTCAGAGGCTGACTCACTCACAGGGGTGTCATCACCACGGGTGCATGTCACCTGCAGCGGTGCTCAGTAAGGATCACCCCAGAGGCAGACTCACTCACAGAGGTGTCATACCCACAGGTGCTAATCACCTGCAGCGGTGCTCAGTAAGGATCACCCCAGAGGCAGACTCACTCACAGGGGTTTCATACCCACAGGTGCTTGTCACCTGCAGCGGTGCTCAGTAAGGATCACCTCAGAGGCTGACTCACTCACAGAGGTGTCATCCCCATGGGTGCATGCCACCTGCACCGGTGCTCAGTAAGGATCACCCCAGAAGCTGACTCACTCACAGGGGTGTCATACCCACGGGTGCATGTAACCTGCAGCTGTGCTCAGTAAGGATCACCTCAGAGGCTGACTCACTCACAGGGGTGTCATCCCCATGGGTGCATGTCACCTTCAGCGGTGCTCAGTAAGGATCACCCCAGAGGCTGACTCACCCACAGGAGTGTCATACCCATGGGTGCATGTCACCTGCAGCAGTGCTCAGTAAGGATCACCCCAGAGGCTGACTCACTCATAGGGGTGTCATCCCCATGGGTGCATGTCACCTGCAGCAGTGCTCAGTAAAGATCACCCCAGAGGCTAACTCACCCACAGGGGTGTCATCTCCATGGGTGCATGTCACCTGCAGCAGTGCTCAGTAAGGATCACCCCAGAGGCTGACTCACTCACAGGGGTGTCATCCCCATGGGTGCATGTCACCTGCAGCAGTGCTCAGTAAAAATCACCCCAGAGGCTGACTCACCCACAAGGGTGTTATCCCAATGGGTGCATGTCACCTGCAGCGGCGTTCAGTAAGGATCACCCCAGAGGCTGACTCACTCACAGGGGTATCATCCTATGAGTGCATGTCACCTGCAGCGGTGCTTAGTAAGGATTACACCAGAGGCTAAGTCACTCACAGGGGTGTCATCCCCATGGGTGCATGTCTCCTGCAGCGGTGCTCAGTAAGGGTCACCCCAGAGGTTGACTCACGCACAGGGGTGTCATCCCCATGGATACATGTCACCTGCAGCGGTGCTCAGTAAGGATAAGCCCAGAGGCTGACTCACCCACATAGGTGTCATCCCCATGGGTTCATGTCACCTGCAGTGGTGCTCAGAAAGGATCACCCCAGAGGCTAAGTCACTCACAGGGGTGTCATCCCCATGGGTGCATGTCACCTTCAGCTTTGCTCAGTAAGGATCACCCCAGAGGCTGACTCACTCACAGGGGTGTCATACGCACAGGTGCTTGTCACCTGCAGCGGTGCTCAGTAAGAATCCCAGAGGCTGACTCACCCACAGAGGTGTGATCCCCATGGGTGCATATCACCTGCAATGGTGCTCAGTAAGGATCACCCCAGAGGCTGACACACCCACAGGGGTGTCATCCCCACGAGTGCTTGTCACCTGCAGCGGTGCTCAGTAAGGATCACCCCAGAGGCTGACTCACCCACATGGGTGTCATCCCCATGGTTGTATGTCACCTGCAGCGGTGCTCAGTAAGGATCACCCCAGAGGCTGACTCACCCACATGGGTGTCATCCCCACGGTTTTATGTCACCTGCAGCGGTGCTCAGTAAGGATCACCCCAGAGGCTGACTCACCCACATGGGTGCCATCCCCACGGGTGCATGTCACCTGCAGCGGTGCTCAGTAAGGATCACCCCAGAGGCTGACTCACTCACAGAGTGGTCATCCCCACGGGTGCATGTCACCTGAAGCGCTGCTCAGTAAGGGTCACCCCAGAGGCTGACTCACCCACAGGGGTGTCATCCCAACGGGTGCATGTCACCTGCAGCAGTGCTCAGTAAGGATCACCCCAGAGGCAGACTCACTCACAGAGGTGTCATCCCCATGGGTGCATGTCACCTGCAGCGCTGCTCAGTAAGGGTCACCCCAGAGGGTGACTCACCCGCAGGGGTGTCATCCCAACGGGTGCATGTCACCTGCAGCGGTGCTCAGAAAGGATCACCCCAGAGGCTAACTCACCCACAGAGGTGTCATCCCAACGGGTGCATGTCACCTGCAGCGGTGCTCAGAAAGGATTACCCCAGAGGCTAACTCACCCACAGAGGTGTCATCCCCAAGGGTGCATGTCACCTGCAGCGGTGCTCAGTAAGGATCACCTCAGAGGCTGACTCACTCAGAGAGGTGTCATCCCCACGGGTGCATGTCACCTGCTCAGTAAGGATCACCTCAGAGGCTGACTCACTCAGAGAGGTGTCATCCCCACGGGTGCATGTCACCTGCAGCAGTGCTCAGTAAGGATCACCCCAGAGGCTGTCTCACCCACAGGGGTGTCATCCCCATGGGTGCATGTCACCAGCAGTGGTGCTCAGTAAGGATCACCCCACAAACTGTCTCACACACAGGGGTGTCATCCCCATGGGTGCATGTCACCTGCAGCGTTGCTCAGTAAGGATCACCCCAGAGGCTGACTCACCCACAGGGGTGTCATCCCCATTGGTGCATGTCACCTGCAGTGGTGCTCAGTAAGGATCACCCCACAAACTGTCTCACCCACAGGGGTGTCAACCCAACGGGTGCATGTCACCTGCAGCGGTGCTCAATAAGGATCACCCCAGAGGCTAACTCACCCACAGGGGTGTCATCCCCATTGGTGCATGTCACCTGCAGCGATGCTCAGTAAGGATCTCCCCAGAGGCTGACTCATCCACAGGGGTGTCATCCCCACTGCTGCATGTCACCTGCAGAGATGCTCAGTAAGGATCACCCCAGAGGCTGACTCACCCACAGGGGTGTCATCCCCATTGGTGCATGTCACCTGCAGTGGTGCTCAGTAAGGATCACCCCACAAACTGTCTCACACACAGGGGTGTCAACCCGACGGGTGCATGTCACCTGCAGCGGTGCTCAATAAGGATCACCCCAGAGGCTGACTCACCCACAGAGGTGTCATCCCCACGGGTGCATGTCACCTGCAGCGGTGCTCAATAAGGATCACCCAAGAGGCTGACTCACCCACAGGGGTGTCATCCCCACTGGTGCATGTCACCTGCAGCGATGCTCAGTAAGGATCACCCCAGAGGCTGACTCACTCACAGGGGTGTCATACCCAAAGGTTCCTGTCAACTGTAGCGATGCTCAGTAAGGATCACCCCAGAGGCTGACTCACCCACAGAGGTGTCATCCCCATGGGTGCATGTCACCTGCAGCGGTGCTCAGCAAGGATCAATCCAGAGGCTGTCTCACCCACAGAGGTGTCATCCCCATGGGTGCATGTCACCTGCAGCGATGCTCAGTAAGGATCACCCCAGAGGCTGACTCACTCACAGGAGTGTTATCCTCATGGGTTCATGTCACCTGCAGCGGTGCTCAGTAAGGGTCACCCCAGAGGCTGAATCACTTACAGGGGTGTCATCCCCATGGGTGCATGTCACCTGCAGCGGTGCTCAGTAAGGATCACCCTAGAGACTGACTCACGCACAGGGGTGTCATCCCCACTGGTGCATGTCACCTGCAGCGGTGCTCAGTAAAGATCACCCCAGAGGCTGACTCAACCACAAGGGTGTTATCCCCATGGGTGCATGTCACCTGCAGCGGTGCTCAGTAAGGATCACCCCAGATGCTGACTCACCTACAGGGGTGTCATCCCATGGGTGCATGTCACCTGCGGCGGTGCTCAGTAAGGATCACCCCAGAGGCTGACTCACCTACAGGGGTGTCATCCCATGGGTGCATGTCACCTGCAGCGATGCTCAGTAAGGTTCACCTCAGAGGCTGACTCACCCACAGGGGTGTCATCCCCACGGGTGCATGTCACCTGCAGCGGTGCTCAGTAAGGATCACCCCAGAGGCTGACTCACTCACAGAGGTGTCATACCCACAGGTGCTAGTCACCTGCAGCGGTGCTCAGTAAGGATCACCCCAGAGGCAGACTCACTCACAGGGGTTTCATACCCACAGGTGCTTGTCACCGGCAGCGGTGCTCAGTAAGGATCACCCCAGAGGCTGACTCACCCACAGGGGTGTCATTCCCATTGGTGCATGTCACCTGCGGCGGTGCTCAGTAAGGATCACCCCAGAGGCTGACTCACCTACAGGGGTGTCATCCCCATGGGTGCATGTCACCTGCAGCGGTGCTCAGTAAAGATCATCCCAGAGTCTGACTCACTCACAGGGGTGTCATCCACACGTATGCATGTCACATGCAGCGTTGATCAATAAGGATCACCCAGAGGCTGACTCACTCACAGAGGTGTCATCCCCATGGGTGCATGTCACCTGCAGCGGTGCTCAGTAAGGATCACACCAGAGGCTGACTCACCCACAGGGGTGTCATTCCCACGGTTGCATGTCACATGCAGCGTTGATCAACAAGGATCACCCAGAGGCTGACTCACTCACAGGGGTGTCATTCCCACGGTTGCATGTCACCTGCAGTGGTGGTCAGTAAGGATCACCCCAGAGTCTAACTCACCCACAGAGGTGTCATCCCCATGGGTGCATGTCACCTGCAGCGGCGCTCAGTAAGGATCACCCTAGAGGCTGACTCACTCACAGAGGTGTCATCCCCACGCCTGCATGTCACCTGCAGTGGTGCTCAGTAAGGATCACCCCAGAGGCTGACTCACCCACAGAGGTGTCATTCCCACGCTTGCATGTCACCTGTGGTGGTGCTCAGTAAGGATCACCCCAGAGGCTGACTGACCCACAGAGGTATCATCCCCATGGGTGCTTGTCACCTGAAGCGGTGCTCATTAAGAATCACCCCAGAGGCTGACTCACCCACAGAGGTATTATCCCCATGGGTGCATGTCACCTGCAGCGGTGCTCAGTAAGGATCACCCCAGAGTCTGACTAACTCGCAGGGGTGTCATCCCCATGGATGCATGTCACCTGTAGCGGTGCTCAGTAAGGATTACACCAGAGGCTGACTTACTCACAGAGGTGTCATCCCCATGGATGCATGTCACCTGCAGCGGTGCACAGTAAGGATCACCCCAGAGGCTGACTCAATCAAAGGGGTGTCATACGCACAGGTGCTTGTCACCTGAAGCGGTGCTCAGTAAGAATCACCCCAGAGGCTGACTCACTCACAGGGGTGTCATCCCCACGCGTGCGTGTCACATGCAGCAGTGCTCAGTAAGGATCACCCCAGAGGTTGACTCACCCACAGGGGTGTCATCTCCATGGGTGCATGTCTCCTGCAGCGATGCTCTGTAAGGATCACCCCAGAGTCTGACTAACTCGCAGGGGTGTCATCCCCATGGATGCATGTCACCTGCAGCGGTGCACAGTAAGGATCACCCCAAGGCTGAATTACCCATAGGGGTGTCATGTCTCCTGCAGCGGTACTTAGAAAGGATCACCCCAGAGGCTGACTCACCCACAGGGTTATTATCCCCATGGGTGCATGTCACCTGCAGCGGTGCTCAGTAAGGATCACCCCAGAGGCTGACTCACTCACAGGGGTGTCATCCCCATGGGTGCATGTCACCTGCAGCGGTGCTCAGTAAGGATCACACCAGAGTTGACTCACTCAGAGAGGTGTCATCCCCAAGGGTGCATGTCACCTGCAGCAGTGCTCAGTAAGGATCAGCCCAGAGTCTGACACACTCAGAGAGGTGTCATCCCCATGGGTGCATATCACCCCAGAGGCTGACTCACTCACAGGGGTGTCAACCTCATGGGTGCATGTCAACTGCAGCGGTGCTCAGTAAGGATCACCCCAGAGGCTGAATCACTGACAGAGTTGTCATCCCCATGGGTGCATGTCACCTGCAGCGGTGCTCAGCAAGGATCAATCCAGAGGCTGACTCACTCACAGGGGTGTGATCCCCATGGGTGCATGTCTCCTGCAGCGGTGCTCAGTAAAGATCACCCCAGAGGCTGTCTCACCCACAGAGGTGTCATCCCCATGGGTGCATGTCACCTGCAGCGATGCTCAGTAAGGATCACCCCAGAGGCTGACTCACAGGGGTGTGATCCCCATGGGTGCATGTCACCTGCAGCGGTGCTCAGTAAGGATCACCCCAGAGGCTGACTCACTCACAGGGGTGTCATCCCTACGATTGCATGTCACCTGCAGCTGTGCTTAGTAAGGATCACCCCAGAAACTAAATCACCCACAGGGGTGTGATCCCAATGGGTGCATGTCTCCTGCAGCGTTGCTCAGTAAGGATCACCCCAGAGGCTGACTCACTCACAGGGGTGTCATCCCCATGGATGCATGTCACCTGCAGCGGTGCACAGTAAGGATCACCCCAAGGCTGACTTACCCATAGGGGTGTCATGTCTCCTGCAGCGGTACTCAGAAAGTATCACCCCAGAGGCTGACTCAATCACAGGGGTGTCATACGCCCAGGTGCTTGTCACCTGAAGCGGTGCTCAGTAAGAATCACCCCAGAGGCTGACTCACACACAGAGGTATTATCCCCATGGGTGCATGTCACCTGCAGCGGTGCTCAGTAAGGATCACCCCAGAGGCTGACTTACTCACAGGGGTGTCATCCCCATGGGTGCATGTCACCTGCAGCGGTGCTCAGTAAGGATCACACCAGAGTTGACTCACTCACAGAGGTGTCAACCCCATGGGTGCATGTCACCTGCAGTTGTGCTCAGTAAGGATCACCCCAGAGGCTGACTCAATCAAAGGGGTGTCATATGCACAGGTGCTTGTCACCTGAAGCGGTGCTCAGTAAGAATCACCCCAGAGGCTGACTCACCCACAGGGGTGTCATCCCCACGGGTGCATGTCACCTGCAGCGGTGCTCAGTAAGGATCACACCAGAGGCTGACTCACTTACAGGGGTGTCATCCCCATGGATGCATGTCACCTGCAGCGGTGCTCAGTAAGGATCACCCCAGAGGCTGACACACCCACAGGGGTGTCATCCCCATGGGTGCATGTCACCTGCAGCAGTGCTCAGTAAGAATCACCCCAGAGGCTGACTCACTCACAGGGGAGTCATCCCCACGGGTGCATGTCACCTGCAGCAGTGCTCAGTAAGGATCACAGAAGAGGCTGACTCACCCACAGAGGTGTCATCCCCACGGGTTCATGTCAGCTGCAGCGGTGCTCAGTATGGATCACCCCAGAGGCTGACTCACCCACAGGGGTGTCATCCCCACGGGTGCATGTCACCTGCAGCGGTGCTCAGTAAGGATCACCCCAGAGGCTGACTCACCCACAGGGGTGTCATTCCCACGTTTGCATGTCACCTGCAGCTGTGCTCAGTAAGGATCACCCAAGAAGCTATCTCACCCACAGGGGTGTCATCCCCATGGGTGCATGTCATCTGCAGCAGTGCTCAGTAAGGATCACCCCAGAGGCTGACTCACCCACAGGGGTGTCATACCCATGGGTGCATGTCACCTGCAGCGATGCTCAGTAAGGATCACCCCAGAGGCTGACTCACCCACAGAGGTGTCATCCCCATGGGTGCATGTCACCTGCAGCGATGCTCTGTAAGGATCACCCCAGAGTCTGACTAACTCACAGGGGTGTCATCCCCATGGATGCATGTCACCTGCAGCGGTGCTCAGTAAGGATCACCCCTGAGGCTAAGTCACTCACAGAGGTATCATCACCACGGGTGTATGTCACCTGCAGCGGAGCACAGTATGGATCACCCCAAGGCTGACTTACCCATAGGGGTGTCATGTCTCCTGCAGCGGTACTCAGTAAGCATCACCCCAGAGGCTGACTCACTCACAGGGGTGTCATTCCCACAGGTGCTTGTCACCTGCAGCGTTACTCAGTAAGGATCACCCCAGAGGCTGACTCACTCACAGGGGTGTCATTCCCACAGGTGCTTGTCACCTGCAGTGGTGTTCAGAAAGGATCACCACAGAGGCTGACTCACCCACAGAGGTGTCATCCCCATGGGTGCATGTCACCTGCAGCGGTGCTCAGTAACGATCACACCAGAGTTGACTCACTCACAGGGGTGTCATCCCCATGTGTGCATGTCACCTGCAGCAGTGCTCAGTAAGGATCACCCCAGAGGCTGACTCAATCACAGGGGTGTCATCCCCATGGGTTCATGTCACCTGCAGCTTTGCTCAGTAAGGATCACCCCAGAGGCTGACTCACTCACAGGGGTGTCATACGCACAGGTGCTTGTCACCTGCAGCTGTGCTCAGTAAGGAACACCCCAGAGGTTGACTCACCCACTGGGGTGAAATCCGCATGGGTGCATGTCACCTGCAGCGGTGCTCAGTAAGGATCACCTCAGAGGCAGACTCACTCACAGAGGTGTCATCCCCATGGGTGCATGTCACCTGCAGCGCTGCTCAGTAAGGGTCACCCCAGAGGGTGACTCACCCGCAGGGGTGTCATCCCAACGGGTGCATGTCACCTGCAGCGGTGCTCAGAAAGGATCACCCCAGAGGCTAACTCACCCACAGAGGTGTCATCCCAACGGGTGCATGTCACCTGCAGCGGTGCTCAGAAAGGATTACCCCAGAGGCTAACTCACCCACAGAGGTGTCATCCCCAAGGGTGCATGTCACCTGCAGCGGTGCTCAGTAAGGATCACCTCAGAGGCTGACTCACTCAGAGAGGTGTCATCCCCACGGGTGCATGTCACCTGCTCAGTAAGGATCACCTCAGAGGCTGACTCACTCAGAGAGGTGTCATCCCCACGGGTGCATGTCACCTGCAGCAGTGCTCAGTAAGGATCACCCCAGAGGCTGTCTCACCCACAGGGGTGTCATCCCCATGGGTGCATGTCACCTGCAGTGGTGCTCAGTAAGGATCACCCCACAAACTGTCTCACACACAGGGGTGTCATCCCCATGGGTGCATGTCACCTGCAGCGTTGCTCAGTAAGGATCACCCCAGAGGCTGACTCACCCACAGGGGTGTCATCCCCATTGGTGCATGTCACCTGCAGTGGTGCTCAGTAAGGATCACCCCACAAACTGTCTCACACACAGGGGTGTCAACCCAACGGGTGCATGTCACCTGCAGCGGTGCTCAATAAGGATCACCCCAGAGGCTAACTCACCCACAGGGGTGTCATCCCCATTGGTGCATGTCACCTGCAGCGATGCTCAGTAAGGATCTCCCCAGAGGCTGACTCATCCACAGGGGTGTCATCCCCACTGCTGCATGTCACCTGCAGAGATGCTCAGTAAGGATCACCCCAGAGGCTGACTCACCCACAGGGGTGTCATCCCCATTGGTGCATGTCACCTGCAGTGGTGCTCAGTAAGGATCACCCCACAAACTGTCTCACACACAGGGGTGTCAACCCGACGGGTGCATGTCACCTGCAGCGGTGCTCAATAAGGATCACCCCAGAGGCTGACTCACCCACAGAGGTGTCATCCCCACGGGTGCATGTCACCTGCAGCGGTGCTCAATAAGGATCACCCAAGAGGCTGACTCACCCACAGGGGTGTCATCCCCACTGGTGCATGTCACCTGCAGCGATGCTCAGTAAGGATCACCCCAGAGGCTGACTCACTCACAGGGGTGTCATACCCAAAGGTTCCTGTCAACTGTAGCGGTGCTCAGTAAGGATCACCCCAGAAGCTGACTCACTCACAGCGGTGTCATCCCAACGGGTACCTGTCACCTGTAGCGATGCTCAGTAAGGATCACCCCAGAGGCTGACTCACCCACAGCGGTGTCATTCCCATGGGTGCATGTCACCTGCAGAGGTGCTCAGTAAGGATCACCCCAGAAGCTGACTCACTCACAGGGGTGTCATCCCCAAGTGTGCATGTCACCTGCAGCGGTGCTTAGTAACGATCACCCCAGCGGCTGACTCACTCACAGGGGTGTCATTCCCAATGTCACCTGCAGCTGTGCTTAGTAAGGATCACCCCAGCGGCTGACTCACTCACAGGGGTGTGATCCCCACTAGTGCATGTCACCAGTAGAGATACTCAGTAAAGATCATCCCAGAGGCTGACTCACTCACAGGGGTGTGATCCCCACTAGTGCATGTCACCAGTAGAGATACTCAGTAAGGATCACCCCAGAAACTAACTCACCCACAGGGGTGTCATCCACATGGGTGCTTGTCATCTGCAGCGGTGCTCAGTAAGGATCACCCCAGAGGCTGACTCACTCACAAGGGTGTCATCCCCATGGGTGCATGTCACCTGCAGCAGTGCTCAGTAAGGATCACCCCAGAGGCTGACTCAGCCACAGGGGTGTCATACCCATGGGTGCATGTCACCTGCAGCGATGCTCAGTAAGGATCACCCCAGAGGCTGACTCACCCACAGAGGTGTCATCCCCATGGGTGCATGTCACCTGCAGCGATGCTCTGTAAGGATCACCCCAGAGTCTGACTAACTCACAGGGGTGTCATCCCCATGGATGCATGTCACCTGCAGCGGTGCTCAGTAAGAATCACCCCAGAGGCTAAGTCACTAACAGGGGTATCATCACCACGGGTGCATGTCACCTGCAGCGGAGCACAGTAAGGATCACCCCAAGGCTGACTTACCCATAGGGGTGTCATGTCTCCTGCAGCGGTACTCAGTAAGCATCACCCCAGAGGCTGACTCACTCACAGGGGTGTCATTCCCACAGGTGCTTGTCACCTGCAGCGTTACTCAGTAAGGATCACCCCAGAGGCTGACTCACTCACAGGGGTGTCATTCCCACAGGTGCTTGTCACCTGCAGTGGTGTTCAGAAAGGATCACCACAGAGGCTGACTCACCCACAGAGGTGTCATCCCCATGGGTGCATGTCACCTGCAGCGGTGCTCAGTAACGATCACACCAGAGTTGACTCACTCACAGGGGTGTCATCCCCATGGGTGCATGTCACCTGCAGCTGTGCTCAGTAAGGATCACCCAAGAAGCTATCTCACCCACAGGGGTGTCATCCCCATGGGTGCATGTCACCTGCAGCGGTGCTCAGTAAGGATCACCCCAGAGGCTGACTCACTCAGAGAGGTGTCATCCCCATGGGTGCATGTCACCTGCAGCTGTGCTCAGTAAGGATCACCCCAGAGGTTGACTCACCCACTGGGGTGAAATCCGCATGGGTGCATGTCAACTGCAGCGGTGCTCAGTAAGGATCACCTCAGAGGCTGACTCACTCACAGGGGTGAAATCCCCAAGGGTGCCTGTCACCTGCAGCGGTGCTCAGTAAGGATCACCCCAGAGGCTGACTCACTCACAGGGGTGTCATCCCCATGGGTACATGTCACCTGCAGCGATGCTCAGTAAGGATCAACCCAGAGGCAAACTTTCTCACAGGGGTGCCATCTCCATGGATGCATGTTACCTGCAGCGGTGCTTAGTAAGGATCACCCCAGAGGCTGTCTCACTCACAGGGGTGTCATCCCCATGGGTGTATGTCACCTGCAGCGGTGCTCAGTAAGGATCACCCCAGAGGCTGACTCATTCACAGAGATGTCATCCCCATGGGTGCATGTCACCGGCAGCGATGCTCAGTAAGGATCACCACAGAGGCTAACTCACCCACAGAGGTGTCATCCCCACGGGTGCATGTCACCTGCAGCGATGCTCAGTAAGGATTACCCCAGAGGCTGACTCACTCACAGAGGTGTCATCCCCACGTGTGCATGTCAGCTGCAGCGGTGCTCAGTAAGGATCACCCCAGACGCTGACTCACTCACAGAGGTGTCATCCCCATGGGTGCATGTCACCTGCAGCGGTGCTCAGTAAGAATCACCCCAGAGGCTGACTCACTCACAGGGGTGTCATCCTCATAGGTGCATGTCACCTGCAGCGGTGCTCAGTAAGGATCACCCTAGAGGCAGACTCACTCACAGAGGTTTCATCCCCATGGGTGCATGTCACCAGCAGCGGTGCTCAGTAAGGATCACCCTAGAGACTGACTCACGCACAGGGGTGTCATCCCCATGGGTGCATGTCACCTGCAGCGATGCTCAGTAAGGATTACCCCAGAGGCTGACTCACTCACAGAGGTGTCATCCCCACGTGTGCATGTCAGCTGCAGCGGTGCTCAGTAAGGATCACCCCAGACGCTGACTCACTCACAGAGGTGTCATCCCCATGGGTGCATGTCACCTGCAGCGGTGCTCAGTAAGAATCACCCCAGAGGCTGACTCACTCACAGGGGTGTCATCCTCATAGGTGCATGTCACCTGCAGCGGTGCTCAGTAAGGATCACCCTAGAGGCAGACTCACTCACAGAGGTTTCATCCCCATGGGTGCATGTCACCAGCAGCGGTGCTCAGTAAGGATCACCCTAGAGACTGACTCACGCACAGGGGTGTCATCCCCATGGGTGCATGTCACCTGCAGCGCTGCTCAGTAAGGGTCACCCCAGAGGCTGACTCACTCACAGGGGTGTCATCCCCATGGGTGCATGTCACCTGCAGCAGTTTTCTGTAAGGATCACCCCAGAGGCTGACTCACCCACAGGGTTGTCATCCCAACAGGTGCATGTCACTTGCAGCGGTGCTCAGAAAGGATCACCCCAGAGGCAGACTCACTCAGAGAGGTGTCATCCCCAAGGGTGCATGTCACCTGCAGCAGTGCTCAGTAAGGATCACCCCAGAGGCTGACTCACTCACAGGGGTGTCATCCTCATGGGTGCATGTCACCCGCAGCGGCAGTGCTCAGTAAGGATCACCCCAGAGTCTGACACACACAGAGAGGTGTCATCCCCATAGGTGCATGTCACCTGCAGCGGCGCTCAGGAAGGTTCACCCCAGAGGCTGACTCACTCACAGGGGTGTCATCCTCATGGGTGCATGTCACCTGCAGCGGTGCTCAGTAAGGATCACCCCAGAGGCTGACTCACTCACAGAGGGGTCATCCCCACGGGTGCATGTCAGCTGCAGCGGTGCTCAGTAAGGATCACAACAGAGGCTGACTCACCCACAGAGTTGTCATCCCCATGGGTGCATGTCACCTGCAGCGATGCTCAGTAAGGATCACCCCAGAGGCTGACTCACTCACAAGGGTGTCATCCCCATGGTCACATGTCACCTGCAGCGGTTCTCAGTAAGGATCACCCCAAAGGCAGACTCACCCACAGGGGTGTCATCCCCAAGGGTGCATGTCACCTGCAGCAGTGCTCAGTAAGGGTCACCCCAGAGGCTGACTCACTCACAGGGGTGTTATCCTCATGGGTGCATGTCACCTGCAGCGGTGCTCAGTAAGGGTCACCCCAGAGGCTGAATGACTTACAGGGGTGTCATCCCCATGGGTGCATGTCACCTGCAGCGGTGCTCAGTAAGGATCACCCTAGAGACTGACTCACGCACAGGGGTGTCATCCCCACGGGTGCATGTCACCTGCAGCGCTGCTCAGTAAGGGTCACCCCAGAGGCTGACTCATCCACAGGGGTGTCATCCCAACAGGTGCATGTCACCTGCAGCGGTGCTCAGAAAGGATCACCCCAGAGGCAGACTCACTCAGAGAGGTGTCATCCCCAAGGGTGCATGTCACCTGCAGCAGTGCTCAGTAAGGATCACCCCAGAGGCTGACTCACTCACAGGGGTGTCATCCCCATGGGTGCATGTCACCCGCAGCGGCAGTGCTCAGCAAGGATCACCCCAGAGTCTGACACACTCAGAGAGGTGTCATCCCCATAGGTGCATGTCACCTGCAGCGGCGCTCAGGAAGGTTCACCCCAGAGGCTGACTCACTCACAGGGGTGTCATCCTCATGGGAGCACGTAACCTGCAGCGGTGCTCAGTAAGGATCACCCCAGAGGCTGACTCACTCACAGAGGGGTCATCCCCACGGGTGCATGTCAGCTGCAGCGGTGCTCAGTAAGGATCACCCCAGAGGCTGTCTCACCCACAGAGGTGTCATCCCCATGGGTGCATGTCACCTGCAGCGATGCTCAGTAAGGATCACCCCAGAGGCTGTCTCACCCACAGAGTTGTCATCCCCATGGGTGCATGTCACCTGCAGCGGTGCTCAGCAAGGATCAATCCAGAGGCTGTCTCACCCACAGAGGTGTCATCCCCATGGGTGCATGTCACCTGCAGCGGTTCTCAGTAAGGATCACCCCAGAGGCTGTCTCACCCACAGAGTTGTCATCCCCATGGGTGCATGTCACCTGCAGCGGTGCTCAGCAAGGATCACCCCAGAGGCTGACTCACTCACAGGGGTGTCATCCTCATGGGTGCATGTCACCTGCAGCGGTGCTCAGTAAGAATCACCCCAGAGGCAGACTCACTCACAGGGGTGTCATCCCCATGGGTGCATTTCACCTGTAGCGATGCTCAGTAAGGATCACCCCAGAGGCAAACTTTCTCACAGGGGTGCCATCTTCATGGGTGTATGTCACCTGCAGCAGTGCTCAGTAAGGATCACCTCAGAGGCAGACTCACTCACAGGGGTGTCATCCACACAGGTGCGTGTCAACTGCAGCAGTGGTCAGTAAGGATCACCCTAGAGGCTGACTCACCCACAGAGGTGTCATCCCCATGGGTGCAAGTCACCTGCAGCGGTGCTCAGTAAGGATCACCTCAGAGGCTGACTCACCCACAGGGGTGTCATCCCCCTGGGTGCATGTCACCTGCAGCGGTGCTCAGCAAGGATCACCCCAGAGGCTGACTCACCCACAGAGGTGTCATCCCCATTGGTGCATGTCACCTGCAGCAGTGCTCAGTAAGGATCACCCCAGAGGCAGACTCACTCACAGGGGTGTCATCCCCATGGGTGCATTTCACCTGTAGCGATGCTCAGTAAGGATCACCCCAGAGGCTGACTCACCCACAGGGGTGTCATACCCACGGGTGCATGTCACCTGCAGCGGTGCTCAGCAAGGATCACCCCAGAGTCTGACACACTCAGAGAGGTGTCATCCCCATAGGTGCATGTCACCTGCAGCGGCGCTCAGGAAGGTTCACCCCAGAGGCTGACTCACTCACAGGGGTGTCATCCTCATGGGAGCACGTAACCTGCAGCGGTGCTCAGTAAGGATCACCCCAGAGGCTGACTCACTCACAGAGGGGTCATCCCCACGGGTGCATGTCAGCTGCAGCGGTGCTCAGTAAGGATCACCCCAGAGGCTGTCTCACCCACAGAGGTGTCATCCCCATGGGTGCATGTCACCTGCAGCGATGCTCAGTAAGGATCACCTCAGAGGCTGTCTCACCCACAGAGTTGTCATCCCCATGGGTGCATGTCACCTGCAGCGGTGCTCTGCAAGGATCAATCCAGAGGCTGTCTCACCCACAGAGGTGTCATCCCCATGGGTGCATGTCACCTGCAGCGGTTCTCAGTAAGGATCACCCCAGAGGCTGTCTCACCCACAGAGTTGTCATCCCCATGGGTGCATGTCACCTGCAGCGGTGCTCAGCAAGGATCAATCCAGAGGCTGTCTCACCCACAGAGGTGTCATCCCCAAGGGTGCATGTCACCTGCAGCAGTGCTCAGTAAGGATCACCCCAGAGGCTGACTCACTCACAGGGGTGTTATCTTCATGGGTGCATGTCACCTGCAGCGGTGCTCAGTAAGGGTCACACAAGAGGCTGAATCACTTACAGGGGTGTTATCCCCATGGTTGCATGTCACCTGCAGTGGTGCTCAGTAAGGATCACCCCAGAGGCAAACTTTCTCACAGGGGTGCCATCTTCATGGGTGTATGTCACCTGCAGCAATGCTCAGTAAGGATCACCCCAGAGGCTGACTCACTCACAGAGGTGTCATCCTCATGGGTGCATGTCACCTGCAGCGGTGGTCAGTAAGGGTCACCCCAGAGCCTGACTCACTCACAGGGGTGTCATCCCCATGGGTGCATGTCACCAGCAGCGGTGCTCAGTAAGGGTCACCCCAGAGACTGACTCACTCACAGGGGTGTCATCCTCATGGGTGCATGTCACCTGTAGCGATGCTCAGTAAGGATCACCCCAGAGGCAAACTTTCTCACAGGGGTGCCATCTTCATGGGTGTATGTCACCTGCAGCAGTGCTCAGTAAGGATCACCTCAGAGGCTGACTCACTCACAGGGGTGTCATCCCCACGGGTGCATGTCACCTGCAGCGGTGCTCAGTAAGGATCACCCCAGAGGCTGACTCACCCACAGGGGTGTCATCCCCACGGGTGCATGTCACCTGCAGCGGTGCTCAGTAAGGATCACCCCAGAGGCTGACTCACTCACAGGGGTGTCATCCCCATGGGTACATGTCACCGGCAGCGATGCTCAGTAAGGATCACCCCAGAGGCTGACTCACTCACAGAGGTGTCATCCCCACGGATGCATGTCACCTGCAGCGGTGCTTAGTAAGGATCACCCCAGAGGCTGACTCACTCACAGAGATGTCATCGCCATGGGTGCATGTCACCGGCAGCGATCCTCAGTAAGGATCACCCCAGAGGCTGACTCACTCACAGGGGTGTGATCCCCATGGGTGCAAGTCACCAACAGCGATGCTCAGTAAGAATTACCCCAGAGGCTGACTCACTCACAGGGGTGTGATCCCCATGTCTCCTGCAGCGGTGCTCAGTAAGGATCACCCCAGAGGCTGACTCACCCACAGGGTTGTCATTCCCATGGGTGCATGTCACCTGCAGCGGTGCTCAGTAAGGATCACCTCAGAGGCTGACTCACCCACAGGGGTGTCATCCCCATGGGTGCATGTCACCTGCAGCGGTGCTCAGCAAGGATCACCCCAGAGGCTGACTCACCCACAGAGGTGTCATCCCCATTGGTGCATGTCACCTGCAGCGGTGCTTAGCAAGGATCAATCCAGAGGCTGACTCACTCACAGGGGTGTCATTCCCATTGGTGCATGTCACCTGCGGCGGTGCTCAGTAAGGATCACCCCAGAGGCTGACTCACCTACAGGGGTGTCATCCCCATGGGTGCATGTCACCTGCAGCGATGCTCAGTAAGGTTCACCTCAAAGGCTGACTCACTCACAGGGGTGTCATCCCCACGGGTGCATGTCACCTGCAGCGGTGCTCAGTAAGGATCACCCCAGAGGCTGACTCACTCACAGAGGTGTCATACCCACAGGTGCTAGTCACCTGCAGCGGTGCTCAGTAAGGATCACCCCAGAGGCAGACTCACTCACAGAGGGGTCATCCCCACGGGTGCATGTCAGCTGCAGCGGTGCTCAGTAAGGATCACCCCAGAGGCTGTCTCACCCACAGAGGTGTCATCCCCATGGGTGCATGTCACCTTCAGCGATGCTCAGTAAGGATCACCTCAGAGGCTGTCTCACCCACAGAGTTGTCATCCCCATGGGTGCATGTCACCTGCAGCGGTGCTCTGCAAGGATCAATCCAGAGGCTGTCTCACCCACAGAGGTGTCATCCCCATGGGTGCATGTCACCTGCAGCGGTTCTCAGTAAGGATCACCCCAGAGGCTGTCTCACCCACAGAGTTGTCATCCCCATGGGTGCATGTCACCTGCAGCGGTGCTCAGCAAGGATCAATCCAGAGGCTGTCTCACCCACAGAGGTGTCATCCCCAAGGGTGCATGTCACCTGCAGCAGTGCTCAGTAAGGATCACCCCAGAGGCTGACTCACTCACAGGGGTGTTATCTTCATGGGTGCATGTCACCTGCAGCGGTGCTCAGTAAGGGTCACACAAGAGGCTGAATCACTTACAGGGGTGTTATCCCCATGGTTGCATGTCACCTGCAGTGGTGCTCAGTAAGGATCACCCCAGAGGCAAACTTTCTCACAGGGGTGCCATCTTCATGGGTGTATGTCACCTGCAGCAATGCTCAGTAAGGATCACCCCAGAGGCTGACTCACTCACAGAGGTGTCATCCTCATGGGTGCATGTCACCTGCAGCGGTGGTCAGTAAGGGTCACCCCAGAGCCTGACTCACTCACAGGGGTGTCATCCCCATGGGTGCATGTCACCAGCAGCGGTGCTCAGTAAGGGTCACCCCAGAGACTGACTCACTCACAGGGGTGTCATCCTCATGGGTGCATGTCACCTGTAGCGATGCTCAGTAAGGATCACCCCAGAGGCAAACTTTCTCACAGGGGTGCCATCTTCATGGGTGTATGTCACCTGCAGCAGTGCTCAGTAAGGATCACCTCAGAGGCTGACTCACTCACAGGGGTGTCATCCCCACGGGTGCATGTCACCTGCAGCGGTGCTCAGTAAGGATCACCCCAGAGGCTGACTCACCCACAGGGGTGTCATCCCCACGGGTGCATGTCACCTGCAGCGGTGCTCAGTAAGGATCACCCCAGAGGCTGACTCACTCACAGGGGTGTCATCCCCATGGGTACATGTCACCGGCAGCGATGCTCAGTAAGGATCACCCCAGAGGCTGACTCACTCACAGAGGTGTCATCCCCACGGATGCATGTCACCTGCAGCGGTGCTTAGTAAGGATCACCCCAGAGGCTGACTCACTCACAGAGATGTCATCGCCATGGGTGCATGTCACCGGCAGCGATCCTCAGTAAGGATCACCCCAGAGGCTGACTCACTCACAGGGGTGTGATCCCCATGGGTGCAAGTCACCAACAGCGATGCTCAGTAAGAATTACCCCAGAGGCTGACTCACTCACAGGGGTGTGATCCCCATGTCTCCTGCAGCGGTGCTCAGTAAGGATCACCCCAGAGGCTGACTCACCCACAGGGTTGTCATTCCCATGGGTGCATGTCACCTGCAGCGGTGCTCAGTAAGGATCACCTCAGAGGCTGACTCACCCACAGGGGTGTCATCCCCATGGGTGCATGTCACCTGCAGCGGTGCTCAGCAAGGATCACCCCAGAGGCTGACTCACCCACAGAGGTGTCATCCCCATTGGTGCATGTCACCTGCAGCGGTGCTTAGCAAGGATCAATCCAGAGGCTGACTCACTCACAGGGGTGTCATTCCCATTGGTGCATGTCACCTGCGGCGGTGCTCAGTAAGGATCACCCCAGAGGCTGACTCACCTACAGGGGTGTCATCCCCATGGGTGCATGTCACCTGCAGCGATGCTCAGTAAGGTTCACCTCAAAGGCTGACTCACTCACAGGGGTGTCATCCCCACGGGTGCATGTCACCTGCAGCGGTGCTCAGTAAGGATCACCCCAGAGGCTGACTCACTCACAGAGGTGTCATACCCACAGGTGCTAGTCACCTGCAGCGGTGCTCAGTAAGGATCACCCCAGAGGCAGACTCACTCACAGGGGTTTCATACCCACAGGTGCTTGTCACCTGCAGCGGTGCTCAGTAAGGATCACCTCAGAGGCTGACTCACTCACAGGGGTGTCATCCCCACGGGTGCATGCCACCTGCACCGGTGCTCAGTAAGGATCACCCCAGAAGCTGACTCACTCACAGGGGTGTCATACCCACGGGTGCATGTTACCTGCAGCTGTGCTCAGTAAGGATCACATCAGAGGCTGACTCACTCACAGGGGTGTCATCCCCACGGGTGCATGTCACTTGCAGCGGTGCTCAGTAAGGATCACCCAAGAGGCTGACTCACTCACAGGGGTGTCATCCCAATGGGTGCATGTCACCTTCAGCGCTGCTCAGTAAGGATCACCCCGGAGGCTGACTCACCCACAGGAGTGTCATCCCCATGGGTGCATGTCACCTGCAGCAGTGCTCAGTAAGGATCACCCCAGAGGCTGACTCACTAACAGGGGTGTCATCTCCATGGGTGCATGTCACCTGCAGCAGTGCTCAGTAAGGATCACTCCAGAGGCTGACTCACTCACAGGGGTGTCATCCCCATGGGTGCATGTCACCTGCAGCAGTGCTCAGTAAAGATCACCCCAGAGGCTGACTCACCCACAAGGGTGTTATCCCCATGGGTGCATGTCACCTGCATCTGCGTTCAGTAAGGATCACCCCAGAGGCTGACTCACTCACAGGGGTATCATCCTATGAGTGCATGTCACCTGCAGCGGTGCTCAGTAAGGATTACACCAGAGGCTAAATCACTCACAGGGGTGTCATCCCCATGGGTGCATGTCTCCTGCAGCGGTGCTCAGTAAGGGTCACCCCAGAGGCTGACTCACCCACAGGGGTTTCATCCCCATGGATGCATGTCACCTGCAGTGGTGCTCAGAAAGGATCACCCCAGAGGCTAAGTCACTCACAGGGGTGTCATCCCCATGGGTGCATGTCACCTGCAGCTTTGCTCAGTAAGGATCACCCCAGAGGCTGACTCACTCACAGGGGTGTCATACGCACAGGTGCTTGTCACCTGCAGCGGTGCTCAGTAAGAATCACCCCAGAGGCTGACTCACCCACAGAGGTGTCATCCCCATGGGTGCATGTCACCTGCAATGGTGCTCAGTAAAGATCACCCCAGAGGCTGACACACCCACAGGGGTGTCATCCCCACGAGTGCTTGTCACCTGCAGCGGTGCTCAGTAAGGATCACCCCAGAGGCTGACTCACCCACATGGGTGTCATCCCCACGGTTGTATGTCACCTGCAGCGGTGCTCAGTAAGGATCACCCCAGAGGCTGACTCACCCACATGGGTGTCATCCCCACGGTTTTATGTCATCTGCAGCGGTGCTCAGTAAGGATCACCCCAGAGGCTGACTCACCCACATGGGTGCCATCCCCACGGGTGCATGTCACCTGCAGCGGTGCTCAGTAAGGATCACCCCAGAGTCTGACTCACTCACAGAGTGGTCATCCCCACGGGTGCATGTCACCTGAAGCGCTGCTCAGTAATGATCACCCCAGAGGCAGACTCACTCACAGAGGTGTCATCCCCATGGGTGCATGTCACCTGCAGCGCTGCTCAGTAAGGGTCACCCCAGAGGGTGACTCACCCACAGAGGTGTCATCCCAACGGGTGCATGTCACCTGCAGCGGTGCTCAGAAAGGATCACCCCAGAGGCTAACTCACCCACAGAGGTGTCATCCCCACGGGTGCATGTCACCTGCAGCGGTGCTCAGTAAGGATCACCTCAGAGGCTGACTCACTCAGAGAGGTGTCATCCCCACGGGTGCATGTCACCTGCTCAGTAAGGATCACCTCAGAGGCTGACTCACTCAGAGAGGTGTCATCCCCACGGGTGCATGTCACCTGCAGCAGTGCTCAGTAATGATCACCCCAGAGGCTGTCTCACCCACAGGGGTGTCATCCCCATGGGTGCATGTCACCTGCAGTGGTGCTCAGTAAGGATCACCCCACAAACTGTCTCACACACAGGGGTGTGATCCCCATGGGTGCATGTCACCTGCAGCGGTGCTCAATAAGGATCACCCCAGAGGCTGACTCATCCACAGGGGTGTCATCCCCATTGGTGCATGTCACCTGCAGCGATGCTCAGTACGGATCACTCCAGAGGCTGACTCATCCACAGGGGTGTCATCCCCACTGCTGCATGTCACCTGCAGCGATGCTCAGTAAGGATCACCCCAGAGGCTGACTCACCCACAGGGGTGTCATCCCCATTGGTGCATGTCACCTGCAGTGGTGCTCAGTAAGGATCACCCCACAAATTGTCTCACACACAGGGGTGTCAACCCCACTGGTGCATGTCACCTGCAGCGATGCTCAGTAAGGATCACCCCAGAGGCTGACTCACTCACAGGGGTGTCATACCCAAAGGTTACTGTCAACTGTAGCGGTGCTCAGTAAGGATCACCCCAGAAGCTGACTCACTCACAGCGGTGTCATCCCAACGGGTACCTGTCACCTGTAGCGATGCTCAGTAAGGATCACCCCAGAGGCTGACTCACCCACAGCGGTGTCATCCCCATGGGTGCATGTCACCTGCCGCGGTGCTCAGTAAGGATCACCCTAGAAGCTGACTGACTCACAGGGGTGTCATCCCCATGTGTGCATGTCACCTGCAGCGGTGCTTAGTAACGATCACCCCAGCGGCTGACTCACTCACAGGGGTGTCATTCCCATTGGTGCATGTCACCTGCAGCTGTGCTCAGTAAGGATCCCCCAGCGGCTGACTCACTCACAGGGGTGTGATCCCCACTAGTGCATGTCACCAGTAGAGATACTCAGTAAAGACCATCCCAGAGGCTGACTCACCCACAGGAGTGTCATCCCCACTAGTGCATGCCACCAGTAGAGATACTCAGTAAGGATCACCCCAAAGGCTGACTTTCTCACAGAGGTGTCATCCCCACGGGTGCATGTCACCTGCAGCGGTGCTCAGTAAGGATCACCACAGAGACTGTCTCACTCACAGGGGTGTCATCCCCATGGGTGCATGTCACCTGCGGCAGTGCCCAGTTAGGATCACCCCAGAGGCTGACTCACCCACAGGGGTGTCATCCCCATGGGTGCATGTCACCTGCGGCAGTGCCCAGTTAGGATCACCCCAGAGGCTGACTCACCCACAGGGGTGTCATCCCCACGGGTGCATGTCTCCTGCAGCGGTGCTCAGTAAGGATCACCCAAGAGGCTGACTTACTCACGGGGGTGTCATCCTCATGCGTGCATGTCACCTGCAGCTGAGCTCAGTAAGGATCACACCAGAGGCTGACTCACCCACAGGGGTGTCATCCCCACGGGTGCATGTCTCCTGCAGCGGTGCTCAGTAAGGATCACCCAAGAGGCTGACTCTCTCACAGAGGTGTCATCCCCACGGGTGCATGTCACCTGCAGCGGTGCTCAGTAAGGATCACCCCATAGGCTGACTCACCCACAGGGGTGTCATCCCCACGGGTGCATGTCTCCTGCAGCGGTGCTCAGTAAGGATCACCCAAGAGGCTGACTCACTCACAGGGGTGTCATCCCCATGGGTGCATGTCACCTGCAGCGGTGCTCAGTAAGGATCATCCAAGAGGCTGACTCACTCAGAGGGTTGTCATCCCCATGGGTGCATGTCACCTGCAGCTGTGCTCAGTAAGGATCACTCCAGAGGCAGTCTCTCCCACAGGGGTGTCATCCCCATGGGTGCATGTCACCTGCAGCAGTGCTCAGTAAGGATCACCCCAGAGGCTGACTCACTCACAGAGGTGTCATCCCCATGGGTGCATGTAATCTGCAGCGGCGCTCAGTAAGGATCACCCCGGAGGCTGACTCACCTACAGAGGTGTCATCCCCATGGGTGCATGTCACCTAAAGCGGTGCTCAGTAAGGATCACCCCAGAGGCTGACTCACCCACAGAGGTGTCATCCCCATGGATGCATGTCACCTGCAGCTGTGCTCAGTAAGGATCACTCCAGAGGCAGTCTCTCCCACAGGGGTGTCATCCCCATGGGTGCATGTCACCTGCAGCAGTGCTCAGTAAGGATCACCCAAGAGGCTGACTCACTCACAGGGGTTTCATCCCCATGGGTGCATGTCACCTGCAGCGGTGCTCATTAAGGATCACCCCAGAGGCTGACTCACCCACAGAGGTGTCATCCCCATGGGTGCATGTCACCTGCAGCGGTGCTCCGTAAGGATCACCCCAGAGTCTGACTCACCCACAGAGGTGTCATCCCCATGGGTGCATGTCACCTGCAGCGGTGCTCAGTAAGGATCACTCCAGAGTCTGACTCACCCACAGGAGTGTCATCCCCATGGGTGCATGTCACCTGCAGCTGTGCTCAATAAGGATCACTCCAGAGGCTGACTCACTTACAGGGGTCTCATCCCCATGGGTGCATGTCACCTGCAGCGGTGCTCAGTAAGGATCACCCCAGAGTCTGACTCACCCACAGAGGTGTCATCCCCATGGGTGCAAGTCACATGCAGCGGTGCTCATTAAGGATCACCCCAGAGGCTGACTCACTAACAGGGGTGTCATCTCCATGGGTGCATGTCACCTGCAGCGGCGCTGTTCAGTACGGATCACCCTAGAGGCTGACTCACCCACAGAGGTGTCATCCACAGGGGTGCATGTCATCTGCAGCGGTGCTCAGTAAGGATCACCCCAGAGGCTGACCCACTCACAGAGCTGTCAACCCATGGATGCATGTCACCTGCAGCGGAGCTCAGAAAGGATCACTCCAGAGGCTAACTCACTCACAGGGGTGTCATCCCCATGGGTGCATGTTAAATGCAGCGGTGCTCAATAAGGATTACCCCAGAAGATGACTCACTCACAGGGGTGTCATTCTCATGGGTGCATGTCACCTGCAGCGGTGCTCAGTAAGGATCACCCCAGAGGCTGACTCACCCACAGGGGTCTGATCCCAATGGGTGCATGTCTCCTGCAGCGACGCTCTGTAAGGATCACCCCAGAGGCTGACTCACTGCCAGGGCTGTTATCCCCACGGGTGCATGTCACCTGCAGCGGTGCTCAGTAAGGATCACCCCAGAGGCTGACTCACTCACAGAGGTGTCATCCTCATGGGAGCATGTCACCTGCAGCGGTGCTCAGTCAGGATCACCCCAGAGGCTGACTCACTCACAGAGGTGTCATCCCCATGGGTGCATGTCACCTGCAGCGGTGCTCAGTAAGGATCACCCCAGAGGCTGACTCACCCACAGGGGTGTCCATTCCCATGGGTGAATGTCACCTGTAGCGATGCTCGGTAAGAATCATCCCAGAGGCTGACTCACTCACAGGGGTGTCATCCCCACGGTTGCATGTCACCTTAGGGTGGGGTGCATGGTCCCGAAGCGGTAGGTGTCTGGAAAACACCCCTTGCACGGGGAGGGCGAGGTGACTGGCCTCCGGAGGATGCCACGGTCGCCCCCGTCTCACCAACCGCACCCAAGACGACACACAGGGTCGCTCGGGGAGATGGCGTGTGGGGGTGGGCCTATGCGGCGCCACCGTCTGGCTTAGACCTGCCTCCTCCGCGGGGGGTCCTCGACCCACTGGCGGGCAGGCACGAGGATTGCGAGAGGGGGGCTGGCCCTCGGGGTCCGCCGCGGCTCCGGCACTAACCCGGCGACGCGGAGGTCGTCGGCCTGGCCGTGTCGGCGTCGCCCTCCAGCATAGTCCCTCTTCCCGCTCGCGCCCGTAACCTCAAAGGGATGCCCGAGCGGCTTTTCTTCCCAGGGCTGCTCCCCGCCCCGGGGGGCGGAAGCGCGGGGGAATCCCAGGTCGGCCTTTCACCGTACTCCCTACCTCTTGGCCCTCGTTCCTTCTCCCGTTCTCCATCTAACCCCTCGGCTCTGGGGTTTCCACTCTCCCTCTCTCGCTCTCTCCTTCTCCCTGCCGAGCCGCCTGGGAGGACGAGGGTCGAGGGGGAAAGGCGACGGTCGGGCTGGGGCACACCGCACGGTGAGAACCCCCTTCGCCTGCCTCCACGCCTCTGTCGTCCTCCCCACTGACGTAGGAGCTCGGGAAAAGACTGGAAATCGCGAAGCTCGGCAGTGGCGCGGAGACGCCACCCACCGCCGCCGCTATCGCCAACGCCGCGGATGCCGCCCTGTCGGACACGAGGGGCGGCGTGGGCCTCCACTGGCCGGGTACACATCTGGAAGAAAAGGGCCGCCCTAGGAGAAGATCGTTGTGCATCTCCGCACAGGGAGCGATTCGGACGACGGAACCCCACGCCTGGGTGGGTGGGCGCCCCGCCGTTAGCCCGTGCGGGTCGTCGGACCGCTGCCTTCGCTGGGGTCGGCTCAAACTCCCCACGACTCGGCCACCTCCGCGGACCGGAGGCCGGCGTGCGCGCCCAAAGATAGGTGTCAAAAGCCCGGGGGTAGAGGAGGAAGGGGACCGCTCACCTTAAGCCGGCGCGGGCTCCAAAGCCCGGGCTGAGCGAGTGGCGCCACCTCCCCACCCGGGAGCGCTGCGCGCCAGATCGATCGGAGGAAGAGCAGGGGTGCGTGGAGGGACTTGCCCAAGTACGGAGGCTGCAAACCCCTGTCGTCGGGAGATACATGCCCAAGAGTCCTGGAAGCGCGACTCGGGTACAGGCACCCTTGCACGGTGAGAACCCCCTTCGCCTGCCTCCCCACCTCTGTCATCCTCCCCACTGACATAGGGATCCGGGAAAAAACTGGAAAGCGCGAAGCTCGGCAGTGGCGCGGAGACGCCACCCACCACCGCCTCTGTTGCCACCGCTGCGGAGGCCGCCCTTTCGGACACGAGGGGCGGCGCGGGCCTCCGCTGGCCGTGTACGCATCTGGAAGAAAAAGGCCGCCCTCGGAGATAGTTGTGCTTCCCCGCACAGGGAGCGATTCGGACGACGGGCCCCCACGCCTTGATGGGTGGGCACCATGCCGTTCGCACGTGCGGGTCGTCGGACCGCTGCCTTCGCTTGGGTCTGGTAAAACTCTCCACGGCTCGGCCACCTCCACGGACTTGAGGCGAGGCCGGCGTGCGTGCCCAAAGATAGGTGTCGAAAGCCCGGGGGTAGAGGAGGAAGGGGACCGCTCACCTTAAGCCGGCGCGGGCTCCAAAGCCCGGGCCGAGCGAGCGGCGCCACCTCCCCACCCGGGAGCGCTGCGCCAGATCGATCGGAGGAAGAGCAGGGGTGCGTGGAGGGACTTGCCCAAGTACGGAGGCTGCAAACCCCTGTCGTCGGGAGATACGTGCCCACGAGTCCTGGAAGCGCGACTCGGGTACAGGCGCCCTTGCAGAGGGGGTACTGGATGTGGAACAGCACTGGGGTCGAAGCCACAAAAGCATCCGCCCTCATGGAGCCTCTCCTCAGCCTAAAAATCCAGATTTTAGCCTTGAGGCGCCCCCATGTGGAGAACCAGGGCCCGCGCGGGGGGGTCTGGCCAGGCTCACTTCAACCCAGGAACACCTCTCTGACTTGGGATAGGCAACCAGCAAAAGTCCCCCCACGCAGCTGCGGAAGCCTGGGTTCAGCCAAGGTGCAGACCTCCAGCCGAACAGGGACTCATAGCCAAAACGCGTACCCGGGCCTACGGAGGTGAAAACCAGCTTAAATGAGTCGAAATGTGTCGGGGCTGAGAGGTACCTCTCTCTCATATATTCTGCCGGTGGTGTGCAAAACTGGGTCTTTGCATGGAGTGTCACCCTATACCCACTTTAGGGACGCATGCCAAAAAGTACCCGATCGCCTGGAACTGTCAGGCGGATTCGGCTCCCTGGAATTTCCTCATTCTGGTTCTTTTTCACTTTTTGTCTCTTTTTCGACATCTAGTGGGCAGGCTGCATTACTGCAACCGGGGACACCTCAAAACACTTGGAACTGGTGAGCGGATTCAATTTACCAACGTTTGGCGGGTCCTGGAAGTCAAAATTCTGACTTCTGAAAAAGACTAAGTATGAAGGACTCATCGGGCGAATCGCTCTGGAACTGAAATCGGATGCGCTCACTCACATTTTCCCCTCTCTGGAAGTCTGACACAAGTTGAAAAATTTTCTAAGTCCGCAAAAAAATTTTTTCAACTTTTTTTCAATTTTCCCCACGTGGGATATATATTTTGCCCACACATTTGGAGCCCTCCTGGGATGCCCTATAACATAGTATTCCCTCATTTAGCGGAAATTTTCACAAAAAATTGAAATTTTCAAAGAGTCAGAAATTTGCCAAAAAAACGACTAAGTATGAAGGACTCATCGGGAGTCGAAATGTGTCGGGGCTGAGAGGTACCTCTCTCTCATATATTCTTCCGGTGGTCTGCAAAACTGAGTATTTGCATGGAGTGTCACCCTATACCCTCTACAGGGACACTTGCAAAAAAGTGTCCCATCGCTTGGTAGTGTCACCTGGATTCGGCTCACAAGAATTTCCTCATTCTGGCTCTTTTTCACTTTTTGCCTCTTTGGCAACATCTAGTGGGCAGACTGCATTACTGCAACCGGGGACAGTTTCTCAACTTTTTTTCAATTTTACCCCCGTGGGATATATATTTCACCCACACATTTGGAACTCTCCTGGGATACCCTCACACATATTATTCCCTCATTTACTGGATATTTTCCCAAAAAAGTGAAATTTTCAAAAAGTCAGAAATTTGGCTGAAAACGACTAATTGTGAAGGACTCATCGGGCAAATCGCTCTGGAACTGAAATCGGATGCGCTCACTGACATTTCCTACCTCTCTGGAAGTTTCCTGCACACAGATATTTCCCATAAGCTAACCTCGCAAACCAAATGTCTGAAAATGAGGTTCCTCTCATATAGCGCAATAGAACAAACGTATATGAGATTAGGGTTAGGGTTAGGGTTAGGGTTAGGGGTTAGGGTTAGGGGTTAGGGTTAGGGTTAGGGGTTAGGGGTTAGGGTTAGGGTTAGGGTTAGGGTTAGGGTTAGGGTTAGGGTTAGGGTTAGGGGTTAGGGTTAGGGTTAGGGTTAGGGGTTAGGGGTTAGGGGTTAGGGTTAGGGTTAGGGTTAGGGTTAGGGTTAGGGGTTAGGGTTAGGGTTAGGGTTAGGGTTAGGGGTTAGGGTTAGGGTTAGGGTTAGGGTTTAGGGTTTAGGGTTAGGGTTAGGGTTAGGGGTTAGGGTTAGGGGTTAGGGGTTAGGGTTAGGGTTAGGGGTTAGGGGTTAGGGTTAGGTTTTTCCCGTCAACGCTGCTGATGATTTTCAACCGTGCAGGTGGCGTCCTTATGGCTGCCTCAACCCCTGTGATGCCGTATAGAAGATATGGGTGAATATATCCAGGTTTGAATAGTTCCAGCAGCACTACAGGTGATGTTCCTAGAGCGGAAGCTCATCAACCGCTCGGCTGATGGTACCTGGATGTGTGCAGCGGAAAGGAAGATCACCTCCGGTGCAGATGCAAGGACTTTAAAGCTCCGTTTGGCTGCGGGAAACATGTCGCTATGAAGCGGTAAGTAAAAGGCATCCGTCGCCCACATATAGGTGTATGTAACCGCCACACAAGGCTGCGGCGGACCCCATGTTGCAGGGTTGTAAAACCGCGGTGATCGTTTGTATTATTTCCCCACAGCCACCAACGTACACTGCTGACATGCCCCATATGCCACAGGGTGACGAAATACCTGTCCACACATCTGAGAAGGGTGTGCATGAGGTCCGAAAGCAACTCAGAGATAAAAACAAACTTGGCTATCGTCAAAGATCGACTTAGACTTGTTGCGGCTAAAGGCACATCTATAGCATTCAGCGAGCTCAAGCCTCTGCAAACCCTGGAAGATACGGTAGCATTTGTAGAAAGTCGTGGGTATTTTATAGTGAACAAACCTACATTTCAGTTAGACCACATACCGCTGACCTTTGAAGGACAGACCCAGGCGCCAACAGACTATTTACCCCCCTGCTACGTGCCCCCTGTGGACTCAGATTCACATATGATGGACCCGCTTGTTCCTGAACAGTCTCCAGACCATTTTGAGGGAGCCCCATGCCCCAAGTCGTACCCCTTTGAGGCCATGGACGGCAGCACACAAAACATTCAGTCTAGGCAATGGAAAAATGAAAGCTCCCTGGCTAGAACGGACGCCGGCTTGTATAGGCGTCACTCAGTAAATAGACCCATGTTGAAGAGCTTCCGCACATATTTGACAGTAACCCGTGGGGTCCCTAATTGCAACCAGGAGGTATCAAATGTCGCTCGGTTTCTTTTCTTTATCAACCCA